>NC_142117.1:9781250-10092343 GCF_056152115.1 Neolamprologus brichardi | reverse complement strand
CAGTCATGGTGAGGTTAGGATAGCTTTCAGAGTGTCAAATCTGGACCCACGGTCTCAACTGGAGCCAGCTGGCAGGTCCCGCTGTATGTTTATGAGCTGTGGTGGTGGGAGTAATCAGGCAGCAGCCAGGGCCAAAGAGAAAATTACCTGTGACCTATACCAGCTCGTCAGTCCCTCATCAAGAGATCCTAGTAGTCTGCTGCTTGCTGCCACAACTGCTACCCCGAAACCAGATGGAGACCTCCATCACCCTGACAGGCCGGCCTGTGGCAGCCCAGACCCAACCCAGGAGCTCTCTTCTGGGGAGAAGAAGGCTGTAGGTGTAGGAAGGGAGCGAGTGACTGGTTTCCATGTGGAGGTGGTGGTGACAGGTGCTGTGGATCAGTGTGTGTTTTATGGCAAGGACAGTACAGAGAATGTGCAGGAGGAGACTGTATGTTTTGCTATGCCTAATGGGGGAGGGGGCAGTGGGGGTGTTGGAAACTCTACTGACCCCTCATGTGACGATCCCCCTCCTGGACAGCTCTTTTTCCTTCAGCCCCCTCGGGCTGAGGAGGAGGATGTAAAAGGAACGGGCCCTGTCAGTGGGTCAGGAATGTGCTCTTTGGACTGCGCCAACAACAACAGTCCTGGGGCAGGGGTGGCAGTGGGCTCAGGGGAGCGGGCGACCCGACCAGACTCTCCTAGCGTTGGAGACGACTGTTCAGACCCTTCACTGTGTCGCCTCTACCGTCACGTTTCCCATGACTTCCTGGAGATCCGCTTTCAGATTCAACGACTCCTTGAACCTCGACAGTACATGCTACTGCTCCCTGACCACATCATGGTCAACATCTTCAGCTACCTGCCAACGCGCTCGCTGGCAGCCCTCAAGTGCACCTGCCACTACTTCAAGGTGTTGATTGAGACATATGGGGTGCGGGCTGTGGATTCACGGTGGAATCAAGATCCTCTCTATAGAGATGACCCCTGCAAGCAGTGTAAGCGACAATATGAGCGCGGGGATGTTTCTTTGTGCCGTTGGCACCCCAAACCTTACCACCATGACCTGCCTTATGGACGTTCCTACTGGATGTGCTGCCGGCGTACAGATAAGGACACGCCAGGCTGCCGTGTTGGACTCCATGATAACAACTGGGTCCAGCCTGCTGATGGCTCTCAACCCATCCGCACCAAGCGGGAAGACAGAAGGGAGGAAGCTAGGTAGAGAAGAAAGGGCACACCTCACATATACCAACTCTCATCTCATTCTGTGCACCTCCTTCTTTCCCACTCCCATCTGATCAGAGGACAAACAGGAACAGAGAGGATCAGCACTCCAGGACTGTTTTGTTTTTCTTTGCTGCAGCACTCCTTCCTCATACCTGCCCTCAGTAGGAGGTGTAAAGAAGGAAGAGAGGTGTGTCACTCTCCTTGCCTTGTTGGTTGTTGTTTTTTGAAGCCCTCCAGAATCCCTCTCTCCCCCACTGTGCTCCAGAGTGGTCACTTTGAAAAGTTTCCATACCAGGGTTGGGTCCCCTACTGCTGCTGTTATTCAACCCTTTTTCTGCCTCTTAATCATCCGGGTTCTTGTCTAACTCTGCACATGGTTGTTAGGTAATACATGTGAAAACTTTGCAGTGTATTTGATTGAGATTAGCATTCATAAAGTGACGCATAAAAATGTAATGCCCTAGAGCCTGCTTATTATTATTATTATTATTATTATTATTATTATTATTCCCAGAACTTGTTCTATGTTTCTGTGTCGTATCACAAACTTCCATGTTTGCTGTACAATGGTGCTTCAAGGAATGAGCTGTACCGAGTCCAACAGATGTAAAACTTTTCAGTGGTGGAATGTTCAGCATTAATATAGAAATGTGATTGTATAAAGCAAACTTGATTTTTTTTCTTTTCCGTTGTACAAGGTTGCCATTTGTACCTGTCCTGCACCATGCATTTCTATTTTCTGAATGTGCTGTAATGTTGTACACGTCGATCAGTCCCCTGATAATGCTGCTGAAATCATTGCCTGTGTCACTGATGTTAATTCTGAAATAGCCATTGGTTAATGACAGGCACAGTCTCTGCACACTGGCTGAGACTGAGATTTTGGGGCCATGTCATAGTTTCAGATTGGACCCTAACCTTGCTGACCAGCCATAAAGAGGAGCCACTGAGAACTTTCTGGTTTACAGAGATTCATGGGAGATGAACCTGATTAAGTTCAGGGGGATTGAATTGGGGGGGGAAGAGAAACTTGATGTCACTTTGGAAAGGCCTGATGTCACTTTGTATGGTTTGATTGACTTGGTTGGTTGCTGTTTTTTGTTTTTATTTTTTTGTTTTCTTTGGCTGTTTTTTGGGTGTGTGTGTCAGATTGTTTGTTGTTGTATTTGCTTTTATTTTGAGGACTGAGTTCTCCCTGTACCAGTCTGTCACCCTACTCAACCTGCAAAGATTTCTTTTTAAGTATTCTATGTTTGTTTTAACCCCTCGCTCTCTTCCTTTCTGCCACCCCCCTCCGTCCTCCGATCTGGCAGAGGGCAGTGTTTGCCAAAGCTGTCATTCATGCTTTGAAGTGGGTTAAACCAACTACCACACGCCGCAGAAACTCTCTACACCAGCTTCCAGCCTTAAAAGCCCCCCTACCTCTTACCCACCCTGCAGGAGACTGAGGCATCAGATACCTCACAGATGATCAAGAGTATTGGGAGTCGCACAGGACCCTGTAAGTGGCTAGATTTCAGATTCTCGACAGACTTCATTCAGCTCTTCTGGATCCACCCAAAACTCTTAGAGTGGGAGTGTAAGATGAACAGTGCCTGGTGACTGCTCTGACTCTCCATTCTTAGGGAGGGGAAACAAAAAGCCACCTCCTTCTCTCCCTCCGCCTTTCTCTCTCTTGCTTTTACACTCCCAGACCCCCCTTCCCCTCCCCGCAAGCTGACAGACTGGACATTAAAGAACTGATGTGATGAATGATGCTGAAACTCTGCATGGAGATGGCAAGGTGGTTGGATAGTTATGGGAGACCTCTGTGGGTTCCAGATATGTACAATGCTCATGGAAAATATCTGCTTAAATAAAAACAGAAGTGATGATTAAAACTGGAAATCTGAATACCTACCTGGTTTGTGTGGTGTCTCAGCAGCCAAGTTACGATTACAAGTCAATCTGTGTCACTGTCACTAAGTCCCTGCATATTTATGGAGTAATATTAGAGCCGACTCGATTATTGGACACAATACAAACCACCTTTTTCCGTCCCTTGAAACTGCTTTTAACGGAAAAACGGGAGTGAAGATGGGCACAGTATGAGCACACGTTGTTGGGTGGTATAAAGCAACTACAAACTTTCCACTGATTTTCTTTTTTTTTGTTTTTGAGACAGTTTTAAAGGAGGTTAGAAAAATCTTTAGGCTTTATTGAGTTAACTTCTATTAGAATTCAATCTTCACACCTTTCGAGATCGACCTGTGATTGAATCACGATGTAACCGTATACAGTAATGGCATTTTAACCTGATAAAGCATTTTTCAGACTGTGCATTACGTATGCTTTTTAAAACTGGACAAAAGTAGAGAAGGACCATGCTGTGTCAGAATGCAGCATGGTTGTATATTTGCACGCGAGCCTACTTTGAACTACTTTAAAATAAGAAAATAGCTTATTAAGTGCAGTGACCAGTGTTTGCCAACAGATGGCAACACTTATTTATTTCTTGACATTTAAAAATCCACTTTCATTAAGCAACATAAGGACTCTGTCATGCATAGTATCCCCACATGAAAACTGCTACAGCCATCATGATGAGAGCGTTGGCGTCCACGGCGTTCTTCCACACTGGGTCCTCACTGATGTCGGGCATCTGCACCGGTTCCTCAGGTTCTTCTTCGTCATTGGTCGGGGAGGAACTGCCACCCTGGCCAAAGAACCGTTTGATAAGTTGGCAGATCCCAGGCTGCTCTTCCTCTTCAGCCACTGAAAGGGAGAAATAGTTTGTAAGCTGCTTTAGTGAGTGTTTGTTCTGCTTTTCTCCATCACTGCGATTTCACTTTGTTTCTTACCTGCATCGCTTTTATTCTCTCTCATCCTCCTGCTGGCCTCTCTCCTGGCCCTCCTCCCTTTTTCCTCTTGCTCCCAGTCCAGATCTTTTCTCTCCTCTTTGGAATGACGAAGGCTGAACACCAGACGATGAAGCTGGAAGGCATGTTTTTGTCAGAAGCATTTGATAAATAAGGCCTTATTTTGGCCCTCAGTGAATCAGTGCTGTGTAAATCACTTACATGCTGGTCATCTATTGGCTCGCTGCAGCAGCTGACCAGCAACACAAGCGCTGAGGTACAGAAGAAGAGGATAATGGCAAAGTGGAGGTAATGGATCCCACACACCAGGTAAGGGCAGCTGGAGGGGAAAATACAGCTGCCGGTACCAAACCAGAACTCGAGCAACATCCGACACAAACCCATCAGCAGACCACAAATCAGGCCCCAGAAGGCACCCTGCACGTGGAGGAAGATGAGTGTTATGTCATATAACTGTGACTACACCTGGTGTTTCATCGCTGTAATGTTGGCAGACGATGTCTCACCGTTTCATTGACCCTCTTAACAAACACAGCCAGGAGGAAGACGGCGGCGATAGGGGGAGCCAGATAGCTGGAGACGGACTGGATGTAATCAAACAGCTGACCGCTCTGTGCCGCCTGCACCACCGGGATCCAGCAGATACTGACAGCTACAATACACAGAACCCAGACTCTAAAGACCAGAGGAAATATGAGAGTTTGGTAAATCAGTAAATATCAGTTCAGTTTTATAAACCTCTGCTGTTTATATTACTTTCCTAGGAAAGGAAATGAAGAACTTCTTGTATGACATCTTCAGCAAAGTGTAATTCTTTAAAACTCTACTGCTTGTTATTTAACAAAAGTTTCTGACGTGTATTATTACAGTGTTAGATGTTCATATTAAACATGGCCATAGTTTCAAATAATAAGGTCAGTGTGTGTGCAACAAGTTCTTTTTGGTTATTTCTCTACTCCTGGTTCATTTTGACGAGCAAAGTAAGAGCAGATATTCTTAAAACGATCATCTCAGGGACGCTGCTCTGGCTCCAAACCTTCAATTTACGAAGGGCTGCCAATTAGTAGCAAGTTAGCCTACACGGAGATAGTGGACGAACAGAAGGGCCGTCCAGTATAAGATAAATATGATTATTATTATTATGAACTGTGGCTAATGCAGGGTTACTCAAGCAGAGTCCAAGAAAAAGGACCTCTTTTTGGTTATGCTGGTTTTCTGTAACATTGAGTGTTACAGAAAGCATGCTGCACTGTACCTGCCTACGACGATGAGCTCACGCTCAGTGGCCTGTGGTCTGATACGGGTCCAGATGTCCATGGTGAACAAAGTGCTGCTGCTGTTAAAGATGGAGGCCAAAGAGGACATGAGAGCAGCCAGCATGACAGCCAGCATCAGACCGCGCAAACCTGGACAAAAGTGTGACAGGAAGCAGAGCAGGGGTCATGTAAGGCAAAATAACCTTTTTTTTTTCTCTTTTTTTTTTAAATGTAGCCAATAATTGTGTCCTTACCATCCGGCATTATTGATATCACCAGTTTAGGATAAGCTATATTGGAGCAGCCCACCTCAGTCCCACAAATGTTCTTGCAGAGTTCAGGGACCACACAGCCAACCTCATCTATAAAAACACACACACACAACGTTCAGACACATCACCCGCCTACAGCAAGTCAAGCTTACAAGCGAGAGTTCAAAAAGCTTAATGGAATTATGGTCTCGGATTTGAGATGAGTCACTTTTGACGATTCGGTCTCAAAAGAGCCAGGCAGGTTCATAAGGATGCAGTGTGCACCTGCCACTACTAGTGTAGCCCACAGACCTGGGTAGAGAATCCTGCTGATCATGCCGGGGAACACCATGAGGAACATGGGCAGCAGTTTGAGGTAGCCGCACATGATGCAGCCGGCCTTTACGTCCGTGATGCTGCGAGCTGCGAGGCACCGCTGTACAATCACCTGGAGAAAGACACAGACACAGACTAATGATATGTGCCTAAAGGTTCAGACATTTGCTTTAAAGTAGCAACTATTAATGCAGTAATTCTGCATCTTATGGGCCTTATTAGTGTAACACAGCATGTGAGGATGCTTTACTGGGGGGCAAATGAAATACTGGTTTGCTAATGTGTTTTTCTTTCATTCTTCACCAGCTAGACTATTTTTCTGTATTGCTGCACTCAGTTGGTTCCTCCTCCTCCTCCTTGAGGACAAGCGCCCTTGTACCAGGTTATCAGCTTGACTTCAGTGTATCATAAAGACAGTTACAGCAGTGTATGTGCGCTGCAGCTGGCTCCACAGTGTAGCGATTTACACATTCGACTAACAAGCGAAAGATTCTGGATGGAGACATGAATCCCTCTGGGGTAATGCCAGGAAGGGAATAAGACTGTGAATAAAAGAGCTGCCCAAAGTAGGTTCTTCTGTGAGCTGCAGTAAGCCTCTCTGAGTCAGCGGTACTGTGCGCTGACTGCATAAACAGAAAAGTTGAGAGAAAGGCTACAAAGTTTGTCTTCAACTATTGATTTTTAAGAACTAAATTACTAATACTGGTAAAGCGTGCCATTTAAAAGTTGTAACTCTGACAACATATGTTGCTGTATTTCCTTTTATGGTAGTTGAAGCTGTTAGAAACTGGCTGAACTCCCTGGCTAATACCAGCTCCCCAAACCAAAGTGCTTCCACTGATATAAAAGTCACCTGATCTGTACACCAGTACCAGATTCCCCCTATTGGAATCCCAATCAGCACCCCGGGCCAGGGCAGGTCCCCTGCAGCTGGGTCTCTCAGCAGGTTGAAGGCGTCCGCTCTGGGGGTGTAGCAGTGGGGGGAGATGTTGTAGCGGTGGGGTTCCAGGGAGGTGAAATTAAGCGGCGTGGCGGAGCTGTATTTATTAAGCAGAGCGCTGTAGCCCCCGACTTTAGCAAATGCTAGAGGTGAGAAGGAAAAAGCGTGAGGATATTTTGTGCTAGGACCCCTCCCTCTAAGGCTGATTATGCTTAAAACACACTCAATTTCCCAAAATCTCAAACAGGACTCTTGCTTGTGCGTGTAAGCGTGTTGTGTTTTTACTGCTCAATAGTCCAGAACTCTCTTGTGTCAAACTGATATCCTAACTGAAGACATGAGTCAGCTGCTGAAGCAGCACTAACTGCTCAGAGGATTAGTTAATATTCTACACCAGTACTAGACTGTGATTTCAAGACGTTTTTGTAAAGAATGGTTGTAGAGTCAGCGAAAGGTGTGGTGGTGTTGCATGTCTGCACTGTCAGCACACTGTACACCTCTACTGTAATCAAGTCAATGATTGCAGACCCTGATTAACATCTTTCCTGTTGTTGTGAAACTGCTGGGGACCCAGATGGGACCCGCGTGTTGTGTCGTGCTGCAAAGATTGGACTCACAGAAGCCGGTGAGGACAAAGGCCCCAGCAATGATGACAAAAGTCTGAACTGTGTCGGTGTACATCAGCGCAGCCAGCCCACCTGGTAAGACACACAAACACACTGAACTACATACACTGATATGGAAAAAATCTCTGCAATATTTTGTCAACGTAAAGTTGTCAAGAAATCAGAATATAGGACCCTGATATTATTTTTTTAGTCTAATGGGGCGATTCCGCAAAAGACCTTTCATTAAACCCTCTCTGCCCTGTGGTTGCACTCATCTTTTAAACTCTGTAAGCCAGAGCTTTTCCTACAAACTACAAGTTCCCAAGGTCTCCCTGGTGACATCACTATAGCAACTTAATAGTTATATGGTTTCACATGTATAAAGTTAGTGGGGTAGACCTTAAATAAATAACTATTTGGAAGTTTGCTAACTTGTAAAGAAATGAATGGTCTCTAATTTTTATGGTAGTTTCATTTTAATGGAGAGAGACAGAATATCAAAAATTAAATAAATGTTAAAAATTGATTTGCATGTTTTTGAGTGGGAAAAAAATATTTGTCTTGTCTTGGTAGCCGGGGATCGGTCCGCCAGGGCCTCCGCTCCTGGCCCCCGCCCAACTCACATTGCACCCGACCCCTACAGTGCCTCCTGCAGGTGGTGGGCCTGCAGGAAGATGGGCCCGTGTCCATTTTTCGGGCTGTGCCCGGCCGGGCCCCAGACGCTCACCCTCGGGCACCCTCCCTGGGCTCCAGGTAACCCTGTTCCCTCGATGGTCTTTTCCATTGACTGTAGAAAACATGGACGACGCGTCAGCTCCCCAAAAATGAAGCCAAAACGTCTCTATCGCCCCTGGTGTCTGGCTGCAGTATAGGTCATAAACCCCGCCTCCTCCGTGTTAGCGGATGGGACTGGGGTCAGACTAAAATAATTTAATTCTCCTCAGATAAATTTTTTCCAAAGATTCTTTCTTTTGTTATCAATAGTTCTCATCACGCTGATTTATGTCCAAGGGGTCTCCTTTCCCATAAGTTTGATTCTAACTCCTACCGCGGTGATGTTAAATTGGGGTGAAACGTCATCATAGCAGCTTTGACTGGCAGCTGCAGTCACGGAGAAACTTGCGTATCTCTGTTCGCGAATAGCAGATAGAGCGTAGGCTCTGAGAGGACGCCCAGCGTTTACGCTACGAAAACACGACCGAGTGTTTTAACCTGACAGCCTGAGGTGTTCTTCAGTAAACTGGACTACCCGACAGAAGGACCCGAGGCCCCGCTGCACTTTTTCGGCAAGTTAAACGTGTTTGTAAGCTAATCCGTAACTACCGTCCTTAGCTAGCTCCTCAGACCTAGCTAGCTAAAATGAGCACTCGGCTGTCAGGGTTCGTTTAGCTGTGCAGGTGAATGAATTTACTAAACAAATCAAGAGAAACGCCCCGGGCTGCTCAGTCACTAATTACTGTTACTGTACTTTTATTACAAGTATTATACTGTAAAAGCAACAGGCTGCACCCTGCTTCAGCTCCTGTGCAGAGCTGAATATTAAATATGTGCAAACAACAGCATGTTTTCAGTCTCTTGCCACATCTGTAAAGACAATAACAATTTTTTTTAAAGCTTGTACTTCAGTAACTCCTCATTAATCAGGAACTATGGATTAAAGTACTGTAGTGTACTGTAATACTGAAAAAAATGTAAGAGAAGAACTTCAGATCCTGAGTGTGTGAGGACAGAAGAATCAGCTTTATTTCAATTTTGAGGGATCAATATGGACTCTAATATTAAATGAAAAGAACAAATTAGACTACACTACTGAAACCTCATGCTGCTGTTTTTAAAGTTTCCATGTTAACAGGCTGTAGAGGGCTCTGAAGATTTAAACAGTTTTAGATCCATGACACTCACAGTAGTATTTACCTTAATTAAACGAGTTGTCAGTCGCGGTAAACCAGCAAAAAAACTCGAGCAGCCGGGCTACGTAAAAAGTGTAGGGGGGTCACGTCCAGCGGGTTTGTGGGCGGGAGCGTTACACAGTCGCTCCACCTTAAGTCACTACTGCGCAGACTCTGGCTCCAAATTTGCAAGATGGCAGCCTCCACAAGCGGGGTATTTTGGCTTCATTCTTGCACAATGGTAGGAGGCAGTGTCGCGTCGTCCATCTTTTATACAGTCAATGGTCTTTTCATAGGGGTCTTCTGAATCGCTTATTGTCTGGTCTCTCACCCAGGACCAATTTGCCATGGGAGACCCTACCAGGGGGCAAAAGCCCCTAGACAACATAACCCCTGGGATCCCTGGGACACACAAACCCCTCCACCACGATAAGGTAGCGATTCGCGGTTTTCGTCCTGGTCGTGGAACACTGGACCAGCTCTTTATCCTCTCAAGGATACTCGAGTGCGCATAGGAGTTTGCCCAACCAGTCTACATGTGTTGTGTGTACTTGGAGAAAGCATTCGACAGTGTCCCTCGGGGGGTCCTGTGCGGGGTCCTGTGGGGGGTGCTCCGGGAGTATGGGGTATCTGGCCTATTGCTACGGGCCATTCAGTCCTTATATGACCGTTGCAAGAGCTTGGTCCGCATTGCCGGCAATAAGTCAGACTCGTTTCTGGTGGGTGATGGGCTCCGCCAGGGCTGCCCTTTGTCACCGATTCTGCTCAAACGGTCAGAAACAGACTCCATGAGGGTAGCATGAGGGTCCAACAACCACAGGTGGGGGTTGTGCTTAGAACCCAACATCGTGCAAGTCGTTTGGCATTTGCCAGAGAACACCAAGATTGGTAACTTCACCACTGGTGCCCTGTGCTCTTCAAAGATGAAAGCAGGTTCACACTGAGCACATGTGACAGAGTCTGGAGATGCCATGGAAAACATTCTGCTGCCTGCAACATCTTCCAGCATGACCAGACCAAAACAAAAGGCTATACAAACCTCTACAGTGAAATCCTAAGCACCTAAATCTAAATGTAAGAAAAAAATAGAATTTTTCCCCATTACAGTGTTGATCCACCTCCTTTCTCGTGATCTATCCCTGACATTCTTTTACAACTCTTTGGTCTTGTCTGTCTTTGGTCTAGCCTGTCCATATGGTGATGGACAGCCAAATCTGTAGAAGCCATAATTCTGGCTGGGTTGTAGGGGATCAGATACTTATTTCCTGTACTGTATAGACCAGGGGTGGGGAACTCCAGGCCTCAAGGCAGGTGTCCTGCACTTTTTGGATATCACCCTGGGTCAACACACCTGAATCAAATGATTAGTTCATTACCAGGCCTCTGGAGAATTTCAAGACTTGTTGAGGAACTAATTTAGCCATTTAAATCAGCTGTGTTGGATCAAGGACGCATCTAAAACCTGCAGGACACCAGCCCTTGAGGCCTGGAGTTCCCCCACCCCTGGTATAGATCCTACCATACCTGTAACAGTGTACAAAGCTGTTATTAACAGAAGGGCGATGACAGCCACGTAGATATTCCATCCTAACGCCTGCTGGATAAACACTGCTCCTGAAAACATATCCACCTGGAGAGAGACAGAGATTGAATGAAGAGAGAAACACACACAATAGGGACAGTTTTTTTTTTAAAACACGTGTGCACTAATGGGATCACTTACTGAGATCTTAGTCAAAATGTACAGTAACAGTGAGATAACTGACAGGTAGAGGCTGATTCTGGTCCCACCAAACCTCTTCTTCAGGTACTGAGGCATTGTGATCACCTGCCACAGCACAACATCTCATCACACTAGTGAATGGCTACACTTTGCTGAAATACAGCACAGGCTGAACTTCTTACCCCGGCTGTGAGGTAGACAGGTACAAACAGCCAGCCGAGCAGCAGCACGATAAACAGAGCCTGGGGTACATAAAAACGAACAACACACAAAAACATGCGACATATTTAGACCTTCTTCCATTCACTTGTTGTCATTTACAGTGTGTTTAATGTAGGCAAATAAGGTGACTGTTACACTCCACTCAAACCCTCCAACGGCGATGCCGCCAGCCGCCCCGGTGCCTGCCAAACCAACAAAGTGACCACTGCCGATGTTGCTGGCAAACAGAGATGCACCAACCTGCAAAAACCACACGAGATACCAATCTAGCAAAATTAGAGGAGTTTTTAATAGATAACTGATCATTCAATTAATTAAACTGGCATTTCAAAGGCTTAAAATCACAAAAATTATTGAATATTTGGTCATTTTTGCTACGAAGGTGTTGAGAAGGAGAGAGAAAGAATTTGAGATCTGGCACTACATAAAAAACAAAAACTAATTAATGCAATCAAATGAATTTTGATGCCCAGGACTTCTGCTTCAGGCTCTGTACATACATTTGATGCATTACTCGACTCTTCCTCTGCACAAAATGGACTGGTTACTCCAGTCAGAGGCACTATCACAGGAAAAGGCGAAAGAGATCTATGAAGCACGCAGAAAACGTAACAGTAAAACGCAACACTGACACTGCAAGTAAGACAAGAGAAGTCAAAGGAGCTTGCAAAGAAAAGCGTCTGGACTTCTTAAAGTTGCTTGAAGACGTTTCACCTCTCATCCGAGAAGTTTCTTCAGTTCTAAGGTCAAATGGTGGGGAGGACAAGACTCAGCTGTCCATCTGCATCTTAAGGATAAAGGACACTCTTTCGAGGATGCCAATGTTCACATTTTGGACAGAGAGGACAGATGGTTTGAAAGAGGAGTGAAAGAAGCCATCTATGTCCACTGTGAGCGACCATCTTTGAACAGAGGCGGTGGTTTACGACACCAACTGTCTGCCATCTATAATCCAGTTTTGAGTTCCCTCCCCAGATGCCTTAACACCCACTCACATCCTGGGCCTTCTGACCTCAGGAATTCGCATAATAAGGTGGGGCCAGGTTTCACAAAGAAGTCACCCGAAACCCTGGCTGATTGGGACCCCCACCCGCTTTCACACCTTGGCTCAGGCGATTAGAGGATCATCAGGGGGTCCTTTTGTCCCTCTGCGGGGGGATATTCCCACTAGGTTTAAATCTAGGACTCCCCACCATTCTCGGATGAGAGGTGAAATGTCTTCAAGCAACTTAAAGAAGTCCAGACGCTTTTCTTTGCAAGCTCCTTTGACTTCTCTTGTCTTGCAGTGTCAGTGTTGCGTTTTACTGTTACGTTTTCCAATCCAATAACTATAGTATCGTTTTTATGCATTGGCTATTTATACACCGCCTTTGGATAAACCGCGAAGTATAGCACAACTGTTTTAAAATTACTTCAAACTTTGGTATTTCTGTGCAGCGCCTATTACTGGCTGATGAATACAGTGAAGATATTAAGCCAATAACAGTTTAAAGTGTACATTTATTATATAGACTGAAGATATTAAGCCAATAACAGTTTAAAGTGTACATTTATTGTGTATCTACTGAACTCACCGGCCACCAGGTCATGGTACGACCGGCCAAGAAATATCCCCCAACTGTCCCACGATTGGTCCGAAACATGGACTGGAACATGGAAAAGTGCGTAAACATCAAAGATGATCAGAATAATCAGGAATTCTCTAAGGCACACTTACCCAGACGCCAACACTTATCACCACTATGAAATATCCAACAATGATGGAGATGTCTGCTGGATTGCTGATGGTCACCTTGTCTGCCATTGCTCCACTTGTACCTAAAAACACTCTAAAACGTGACTTGATATGATTCCTTAGAGGTAACCTGCTTTGGGTTTACCTGCAACTTTTCTTCAAGTAAAGCTTTTTTTAAAAAAAATCTTGTTATCTACAAAAAAAATACACCTACATTTCTGCATCAACTTCACTACAAAGATGAGCAGCAGTTAGGCAGCAAAGTTGGGGCGACTGGTCTAAGTGAGAGCTCTGGTCACTTTTGACAATGGGCAGATTCAGCAGTTTATTTATTAGAGTAATTATTAACACTAAACCATGAAAAACATGCCTTGAGTTAAGTAGCTCCACTGGATTTAATTAATATTTTACATGCACAATTACCCACTTTATGCATGTCCTGCATCTTTTATTCCCATAACAACCCGTAATGTTACCAGTAAAGATGGGTAGTTTTCCTTATTTTGGTCAACGGTTCACTAAACAATGATAAAAATATAATTATTGCAAATCATTGTGACCAAGTCAACATAAAAGGTTCTGGCATGTCAAAAAAGTCACAGTCACAACACACAAAAGCAAAAAAGTCCTTTATTCATTTGATAGCACTGCTTCCATTGAAGCATCCATTTGCCTTCCAGTTCACAAATGTCATTAAGTAATACAAATGAGGGCAGCTTCTTTGAATGGGCGCACGGCATGTGAGCCCTGGATGTGTGCGAAAAGCTTGTGTAGAACACATTTACGCCTCAGCATAGAAAACATGCATGCGTACAGTCACTTTTCACATGTCACACAAGCTGTAAGCACACCGAGGGAGAGGAAATCAGTTCGTCTGACATTTCCGGGGTGACAGCTCAGAGCAAGTCAGGGGAAATAATTAACAGGCAGTGTAGTGTGGAGTTTTCTGGAAACACAAAACAAACAAAGAAACCCTCACTGGTCAGACACACACTGGTATGAATTCTTCCATATCAAACGTCTAAAATGGCAAACCGTAAGCAGAGAACATTACGGTCTCATCATGAGAGACTCGCATTACCAGCTCTTGCATGAAACTTCAACACCAGGTTGGACTGACCTCACCTGAGGGAGAAGAGAAAGCTGCCAATCTACTGGCGGTCATATTTCAGCTAATGGCAGTGGCTCAGTGAAAGGCAGGAAGACGCAAAAGTGAAACATCGGGTGCATACGTTTTTGTGGAATGGCTTTTTTTTTTTTTGTAGTTTTGCTTCAGCACAGTACTAGAATGGATTTTAAACCATCAATGTGATTAAAGTGCAGATTTCCAGCTACAATTCCAGGGGTTTAATAAAAGTATTGCATTAAATGTTTAGGAATTACAGCTGCTTTTATACGCAGTTCCCCATTTCCAGAGGCTCAAAAGTAACTGGACAACTGACTTAAAAAGCAGGGTTATGGCAGATGATGAAAAAAAAGTTAGGAGTGAACAAATTCAACAATCTGAACCAGCAACACCAAAAGGCCCGAAAGAACCCAGAAGACAACTTAAGTTCATGTTGAATTATTTCCATGATTAAGCAAAACAACTTCACAACATCTAATCAAGTCAAGGGCACTCATGAGGAGTTTTGTGTATGAAGAGACCTCTCCATGAATGGAAATACAGAAGGTTTTCAACAAGTTGTGAACCACTGGTTATGCTCAACAACTACAAAGTCAGACTGGACATCATCTAAAAGAGCCTGGTTAACCAGGATGAACTTCCGAGATTAACAGCTCACCACATTATATGAAAAACATGGTGGAGGCAGCGTCATGGTATTGGCATGTATGGCTTGGCAGTGAAACTGGACGACTCATCATTATAGCTCATGTGACTGCTAACAGAAGCAGCAGGATGAACTATGACATGTATAGAGCTGTACTCTCTGCCCAGACAAATACAGAAGAACTGATGGGACCGTGCAAACGGATAATGAGCCAAAGCAAACTGCAAAGGCAACTCAAGACATCCTAAAGGCAAAGAAATGGGATGTTCTTGAAAGGCAGAGCATCTCAAAGGAGGAAATACAGCATTGGTTCTCCATGAGTTCTAGACTTTAAGAAGTCATTGACTGCAAAGGATTTTATCCAAGTATTAAAAAAACGATTATTACACTCAGACACAATATATACCTTGAATTAAAGCTGAAAGTCTGCACTTCAAGAGTGGTAAGTGGTGCAGTGATTAGCCTCACAGCAAAAAGGTCCTGGGTTCAAATCCAATCTGTGGCCTTTCTGTGTGTGCATGTTCTTCCAGTAACTGTGTGGGTTCCCTCCCGATACTCTGTCTTCCTCCCACAGCTCAAAGGTTAACTGGTGTCTTTTTTTTAAATAGCCTGTAGATGTGAAAGGTTGTCTGTCTATGTGTCAGCCCTGCAATAGACTGAATTTGCATCCAGGGTGTACTGCACCTCTTGACCTATGACAGCTAGGATTGGCTCCAGCCCAACCGCAACCTTGAATTTGATAAGTGACAGAAAATGATCCACTTAAATTAGAGTAAGCAAAGTATCATTTAGTATGCACTACATAAAATAAAGACCACAGTATTTAATGGGGATGCATAGCCTAGAAAGTCACTATGGCCACTAGAAATAACTTGCTGCCTGTGCGAGCTGGGAAAATTGAAGAAATTCCACTTTTCCAACCTTGAAAGAGAAACTATTAGCGCAACATGTTCAACTGGAACGATAAGAGGACTGTTTGACTTTGGATTCTGAAATTATTTATCAGTGGAAAGTGGAGAAAAGCGGATTTAGAATAAAACAAAACAAAGCCTGACCATGACCTGATCTCTGTGGCATCTGAATAATTATTAGTGCGTTTTAGAGTCACAGCAGATCATTTCTGAGCAAACCTACAGGACATCCAGGAAGTGCAGTCTCAACACAAATGTTTAGAAACAACAAAAGACTTAAAATACTTTAAAAAAATAAATAACGTGCAATGCTACTCAATGTGTGTTTAGATAGTGCATAACCTCCATGCCAAGTACATTCAAAGTCCTAGGCTGAAGCTCCACGTGTCTGCTGAATCAAGCAGAGACACTGAACTGGCTTCAAGATGGAGGAAAGATATGTAACAGAGTCTAGACACAAGGATACTGAAGGTCAAATTCTTAGTGGGGTTTAGATATCACATTAACTACAAAGTTAGTTTCCTCCAGGACAGTTTCCCACTGACTGACTGATGTCCTTGTTCAGCTGATTAAAAGAACTCACTGAATGTGTTAATACAATCTTTCATTTTTTCCGTTTCTCCCACTCAAGTGTTTTCTAACCAAAACACTTTTAAAGGGGACATATTGTTCTCTTCATTACTTTCTGGCATGCATGTACTGGTTACAATGTGACCAGAACTTCACGTCTTGTTTTTGTTTTCCTATTCCTATTCTGGGCAGCCAGTCAGAAGAAAGCTGGCGTAAAGTGGGCGGAGCTAAAAGAGTCTAGGTTCATACAGGGAGTGACTTGAAGGGTTGCTCAAAGCTTAGTGTAAAGGATAACATTGGGGTTTCAGACAAATATAAAACTTTTTTTTTTTAAACGTATTAGTCAGAATTGCCAGGAAATTCACTTCTGTTAGGTAACACACTCTTTGGAATATTTATCCCAATCATGCTCACATGTGGAGGTTGTTAAGATAATACAGCAGGGCCACGATAGAGAATATGTAATAAATTAAAAACAATGAACGTAAATGATTAGAATTAAGATATCTACAGTAAATAAGTTATCATATAATAAGTTATCAGAACTCATAAAAAAACAATGTGAATTGGCCTTTCATTGTTGTAATGGCCTTGTTGACTAATATTGGCATCCCGGCAAGTACCATAGCTTTCACAGATATCAGTGCCAAATGATTTATGTCAGATGAAAAGAGAAACATATCAGTTATGTTATTCAAAGTTTTATCAACCAAGAATTTCCTGATATTGTTGATCTTTAAAAAAAAAAGGGGGGGGAAAGGGCTGGAGCCATTAGAAAAGCTGTTTAATGTAGTTTTGTAACCTCAGATCAAAATAAATCCGTGAAAACAACAAAAACCTTCATTTTGCATCTTAATTAGAAAAGTGTCAGACATGGCTTAGACAATGGCTGCTCTGAAATCCTCCACACACAATTTATTGAAATGACTCCCAGATGTGTGCGTGTCATCTTTGACATCAAACATTGTTTACCATGTCCAGTCTGTTCTTCACTCTTGTTTCTCACACCATCAAAAATCCTTTCAACTCACAGAACACTTAGAAACTCATATCCATGCTCTTCTTACATTACATTACTTTCTGTATTCCTGTCTTCAGGAATGCAACACTACAAAGGCTATAGAAAGTCCATTATCTATTTTACAATCACCTCAATGATTTATGGGCTCATTTCTTCTCTTTCTTTCTTTCAACACCCATTATTTCTTGATTTTTTTCAAAGATGCTCTATAAATACAGTTATTCTAAAACTTTCTACAATGCATTTCCCATCAAGTCAGGTTTTGTGTGCTGTAAATTGCAGTATCAAAGGGCTTTGCAGGCTGAGATCAGGAGAGCAATAAAAAGGATTTAGGGAAATAAAAATGAACAGGAATGTGCCAGTATCCTTGTGTCTAAACTAGATGCGTCCAAATAAAATCCAAAAATTTAGAGTTATTACAACAGCAAAAAAAAGCTTAAAATAACATCACACTTCAATCAAGTGAAGGCCCTTTTCTGGGTTATAGAGGACAAACAGTGGATTCAGTTACATTCAGGTGCACGTTGCCTGACTCTTCCCCAGTTTCTGCCTCTACCTACTGCCTGTTTGACTACTGATGTATCTGTGACACTTTCAGATGATCCAGTCTATTCTAGGCCTGCTTGGTGGCTGAACTCAGATAGTATAAAATGCTATTTTTCACGTGACTTCATTTTAAAATTCAACATTTCAAGAAGCCATGGAAGAGCTGATTCTCCTTGGAGTAAATCTGTGTCTATGACCCTCACTTCAGTCTCACTGCTTCCTGCTCAGCTAGTCAGAGGGCTTCTTGCAGTTTTCTTTGGCTAGTCTGAGTCTGGACAGGATGTGTTTTTTAGGGAATTTTAGAGTGGTGCACCCAAACTGGCTCACGCCTCCGGTATCTCCCGGAAGTTTTTCCCGTCTCTGGACCCAGCTGCGCCAGCCGGGTTTCCAACAGTACACGCTGTCGTAAAAGCGCGAGCCGTTTTCCCCTCCCAGCACATAAATCCTTCTTTTCCACCTGGCCACACCCCCTGCTGCAATCCGCCGAGGCAACCCCGGAAAAACGACGGGGCTTGGAGCTCGGTCACTTCCGCCACCCGCTCCCCCTCGCTGCTCTGCGCTGACCAGCACCCCTCCCCCAGTCACCTCCCTCTCCACCCCTGACCCTCTGCCTTCTCTGAAAAACAGCACACGGCCTGTAGCGTCCAAAGTCTCCAGGTTGGTGTAGTTACCATCCAAGAACTTGGTGGTATCCCTCATGTATCCCCCAATGGCGCACACTCCACCTCGCACTGCTACTCCTCCAGCGAGGCAGGTGGCACCTGAATCTAGTGCCACACGTGTCCAGCAGTCTGTCAGGGTGTGATAAATAAGCACGCCTGAGTGGACCACAGCTCGGTTCTGTTCAAGTGTGGTTCCACCCAGGAGGTAAAGTCTTCCACGTAGTGCTGCACAGGCAAAGGCGCGCAGGGGGAGCGGTAGCCGAGGCCCAGGACTCCACTGAAGTGTGGTCAGGTCCAGAGTCTCACTGGAGTCCAGGAGAGCTGAGCGGTTGCTGCCACCCAAAGCATAGAGTGACTCTCCACATCCAAGGAGGCCAAGCATGGCCCGGGGCTGGACCATCGAAGGCTGCTCTATCCAGCGGTCCAACACAGCATCGTATTCATGCACGGCTGCAGACACAGAGCCGGTCCGCAGGATCCCACCAGCTACAAAAAGCCTGTCGCCCACAGCTGTGCAGCCAGGACTGACAAGTGAGCCGAGTGGTGCTAGCTTCTCCCACTTCCCTGTCCGAGGATCAAAGCAGTCCACCGTGTAGTCTCTTGCAGCTAAATACTCATCTTCCCGAGGCGTCAGGTCCACACAGACAATCTTTTTCTCAAACATTCCCTCTCGTGGTCTGAGAGGCCCGCCGAGGCCTTCTCCTGCTGCTGCTGGCCCCAGTTCTTGGCTCAGTCTTCGGCTCTCTTCCTGGGACAACAGCCCGGGGCGCAGGTGGTGAAGCAGCGCCGGCATGTGAGCGTAGCGATCCAAAGGCTGGTGCTCTGCCCAGCGGCGTGCCGCATCATATACCTCCGCCTCCGAGTCCACGCCCAGACGGTCGGAGCTCAGAAGACTGCCTAAGGTGCCGTGGTCGAGCAGGAGGAAGTCTTTCTGGCGGGCCACCCGGGGAAAGTGCTGGGCTACCAGTCGCAGGGAGGCACGCAGCAAGAGCTGGTCATGGTGAGAGCGAGCCAGAGAGTACATCCCCAGGCAGTTGTCCACTGAGAGGTGCTCAAAAAGAAACCTGAAGCATTTAAAGTGAGAAAAAAAAGCAGAAAAATGTCAAAGAAAAACAGAAGAAGAGAAAAAGGGAATGACACAAGATGATTTAATTTCCATCTTCATCTAGAAAACAGAACAGGTTTTATTTTAATTACAATCTTAGTCAAAGTAAAAACGTAGCCACTTGAACTTTAACATCTAATTACTGAGGATATTAACTTTACCTGGAGCACAGGTCCTGGAGGGGCATGACCTGAAGCCGGTTGGCAGCCACAAACAGATCCTCAGCTGTATCCAGAGAGAGCCCAGCCTCCCCAGTGTACACAAACTGGATGATGGTTTCCATGACAGATGGCGTCACTTCCTCAAGCCGGATCTCTGTGAGGCGAGACTCCACCAGCGGGCTGGTGAACATGGCCCGAAAGTACGGACTCACGGCTGCTAAAAGGACTCTGATGGCAAAGAGAAGTCGAGGGAGAGTCAAAAGAAAAGAAGTAGATGGGTGAGAAATTAAAGTGAACCACATCAAAATGTAACAAATAAACAAGAAAACTTCCTGTCACTGTACAAATTTAGGTTTTATACAATGGATCCATAGATGCACACAAAAAATAAATAAATTCCTTAACAAAACTGAAACTTTCATGTTGCATAATTACAAGACAGTCTGTAACTTTATGTAATCTTATATTAGCACAAACAGTCATAGTGCCTATAGAAACATGTAGAAAAACAGAGACATACGTTTGCGTTTGAAATTACTCATTTTTTTTACGTTGCGATATCTCAGGGATTAAACTGTATTTACACTTCTGTCCACTGACTGAAAGGGGAGTTTCTGGTCCAGCCCACTCAAGCTTAAAGTGAGTTGTATGTGGCCCACGGTGTAAAATGAGTTTGACATCCCCGATCTAACAGGACAAATGCCTCCCAAAAGCATTACAGAGCTTTAAAAATTTCAGGCTTGAACCGTTTTCTTTCTTTTCATCACACACACTGGTGCTCTTATTCAGAATATAGCAAAGGATGACTCATCTGGTAAGTTCCTATACTCCACTCCTAAACCTGTGCCTTTACAGTTTTTGTAACACTGAAGTTTCCATTGCACGTCTTTTAATGGCGAGTTTCTGCACTTCAACCCTACTGCAATAACTATTCTTCCAAGCAGACCATTTACCGAAGGACAAGCTGCCCTGTCTTCTCTTACATATCACTCTAAACCACAGGTATCAGTGCTAACAAATGCATGCAGTTGACTGACGGGAAATTTTCATGCAGAACTACACATTATAACATATGGCTTTTTATCTTCTTCTGCCCTTGAGGCAATGGTGGTTGTGATAGCTTTGGAAAGCACAAAAATATTGCTGTGAATCACACTGGAATTTCAAACATAATGCAGATGTGACTTTTGTCTCTTTTTCTAGTGTGCCAGATGAGCTGCCTTAGTAAAAGGCTCTTCTCAGCTCATCAGTAGATGAGCACCAATGCACACTCATTCAAAGTCACTTGCATCATTATATAAAATCCCAATAATCTAGACCTGCTCATAGCTCTCTTTTTCAGAGGCTGGTTCTCTTGCTATTCCACAGCAAATTAAGGCGATAAAAGAGCTGTAGCTGTTCACTTTAATACAAAGTTTCAAAGATGTGTCAATCCAAATCAAGAAGGCTATCACGATGAGCACAGAGCTACACTCCCCTCTCAGATTCAGACAAATTCTGCAAGCATGAATGGACAAAGCTTCGAACTACAAATAGATAATGACCCAAAGCAAAAAGACAACCCAAGAGCTTATACGGCAAGAAAAATGTGAGATTGTTCAATGTCCAAGTCAGTCACTTGATCCTAACTCAACAGAGCAGCTATTTAGTTACTAAATACAAAACTGAATATAAATAAAAGGGACATTTATTTGTCAGTGCTAGAAAATCAATTTTGCAGTCTTTCAGTGTTCAAAGCTCTTCAAGTCATGTTTTTGAGTTTACTAAAGAAAAAAAAAGGGGAAAAGGAATAGTCAAGGGGCTTTATTGTCATTTTAACCATGTGCAGCGGTACACTACACAGTGAAGACAACGTTCCTCTGATATTGCTCTCATAATTACATATTGATAGTGTGTAATTACTACAAAAACTTAGAATTACTCCATTGTAAATACACAGGGGCAGGCACTGGTTTGTGGAAACCACCATGTTGCATCATCACCTTGAATACAGTGGCCGATATGCACATTGCTGTTCTACTGTTTCATGAACGAGACCACATACTCAGTACGTCAAAGGTGGAGAAGAGAAGTCATGCTGTGGAGGCAAACTGTACTTCAGACTTAAGATATGAAGGATATTATATAGGTTTTATCATCTGAGATAGGGTCCTGTTCACCAAAGAAACAAACACACAAGGAAAGAGACAACATGACCGCCATCTTAATAAAATGCCATCCTCTTCATTCTCACTTCAAGCCTCACCTCCTGCACTGAAGTCAGGGCTCCAACACAGGAAAACATGCATAAACATGCTTATTTATTCCCAATATTGTCAATAATTACTTATTGTCAGGGAATTAGACCCTTGCATCTCCATACCCTGTAACATATGGCAATCATACCTGTGACACATGAACTTCTTTCCTTCAACAAGGAGGGTAACATCACACAGCTGCTGAGCATCCAGGAGTTGCTTCAGTCCTGAAAGACAGAGAAGAAAGAGGTGGGAGGAATGAGAGAGTGGGAACAGAAGGTAAGATCAGCCCAATGTAGTGCAGGAATAGAGAAACCCCAGCCTTGTCATTTTCTAATGTCCCACCATGAGTTATGTAGTCCCCCAGCGGGGTGGTGCTGTCATCGGGGAAGTCCTCCTCCTCTGAGTCGCTGTCTGACAGAGGCTCCCCTCCGCCCCCATCTCCGTCCTGCCACGGCTGGGGACGCCAGGTGACTGTGCCCCCCCGCACAGCATTCATCTGAAGGTGTGGGCACAAGCAAAGAATTATACACATGCATTATGCATTTAACATCAGCAAACACAGAACAGGCTGATCTTTATGCATCCAAGGACCATCATTATACCCAGAGACTGTGGACACACATGGCCCAGATAGCACCTACCTCCAAAACACTGGCAGAAAAAGGTATGCTTTCCTAGCCAAACATTATGAGAGCATTGCAATACAGTGCATGTTAAGAAAGTGGTTGATTTTAATATCACATGTATGATACTTGCCATAAAAGGTGGAGTTTTAAAAATTCCAAAGCACACTGCTCATAGAGGCTGTGATGGGGGATTTTTTTAAGCTTTCATTTACCTTTGCTCTTCTTCTCGTTTCCACCGTGAAAGCTGGTTGGGTCTCACTTTCAGCAGGAACTGGTGAGGCAGTTTGGAGCAGACCGACTGTATCCAAGTACCTCGTTTATTGTCAAAAACTTGGAAGCATTTGGTTGTCTTGGTCCTCCGGACTCAGCTAAAAACGCTTGTCCCGGCCTGCGGTGAAGAGGCGTCAGGCTACTCGCTGCTCATCCAGCCCTGTGTACACCATCACCAACTGGAGGTACAAACTAGCTTAAAAAAAGAAAAAAAAATCTCCTCCTGTGCAAACGCGTCTCGTCGTTACACACATCAGTCCACCATGGCAGTGTGCACAGACGCTCAGCTCGGTGGTTAGCCGGTAAAGACTGCAGCTTTTAGGGCTCACGGAGCTGAAAATTGTGACTGAGTTCAGCTCCTGTCGGCCGCACTTGTCGTCTCTGAACCGGATTACCGCAACGGTAAACTTCCGTTCATCTGATTGGCTGACCTTTGCCCCGTGACGATTGTTTGGGGAGGATGAGCCGTTTCCTGTTACTGGATTTAAAAAAAAAATCCTGCTCCTCCTCTGTGACAAAAGTTGCGTTAAATAACTACTTGTTTCTCTCTCTCTTCTAAATTTAATTATTTACAAAAATTTATTTGGTTTCTAGCTGCGGTAACACTGGTTTCCGTATTTATGCTGCATTCATTGAAAATACGGACTTTTTAACAACCAGAAATAGCGCTACCTAGTTAACCTGACACCTAAAAAATATAAATTTATCATAAATCAAAAATATTAATAATAATAACAATGAAAATAATAATGAAATACACAAACATTGCCTCAAATGTTCGGGACACATTGATAACCACGAGAAACTTCAGTTGAGCAAGAGCCTAAACAGAATACGGCGTTGATTGTTCCTATACCTCCATGAACGCATCCTCAGCTAAAGAGACAAACATGGCGACCTGCATCGGCATGGTCGCTAAAGTTGGGGTTTTTGCAGCTGCTGTGCTAAAGCCGGTAGCCAGACAGTGTCCAGTGCATAGCGTAAATGTATTTGTCCCGCATCGCATGTCGCATGGAGTCCGGAGTCGTTTGTTCGAGCATGTCCGTGAAGGCTACAGTGACAAGCCTGAGCTGGACATGAGAGCTGTGTGTGAGGAGACTGACAAAGTCATAGCTAATGTAGAGAGCAGGAAAGGGGACCTGCGAGGGGACGATGTGAGGAAAATTGTAAGCGGTTTTAGTTACTAATTAAGTACTATTTGTGGCATTAAAACACCATAATTTTATCTTATGTCATTATTTTTTAAAGTTTTTCTGGGTGTTATCGCTTCACTGAAAATCTGTTTTTACAATAAGCCTCCACATGCATTTGCTTAAAATGTAACTGGGACATGATTCGCTCCAAACGTGTGATGCCACAAACTCCCACTGATACATAGATGTGTAAAGATTTCATACAAAATCTTCTATAACCCTGAGAATTAAAGCTGAAAGTCTGCACTTAAATTGCATCTTGATTCCCTGATTTGCAATCCACTGTGGTGGTGGTGTACAGAGGCAAATAAAACCCCAGTCTTTTTCCCTAACATTATGGAGGGCACTGCAAATCTAGCCTTGCTCTAAAAATTGACAAAAATGTCTAGTCATGCTGACTGACCTTAAAACTACACCTTTTTTCGACTTACCATAATAAATACTGACGTCTTTGGTCTGAATACCTGTGACTATAAGTAAGATATCCTACCATGAAATCATCTGGAAAACAAAAAACAAAGCAGTTGTTTAAAATTAGATCGACTGTGTTAAATTTGACTCATTGGTTCTCAATGTTTTTACATATGTACACCTGCTTAATATTACTGTTGTCTAATGTGCTTGCTTTTGACTCGATCATCCTGATTGTGTACCTTTTAGGTGTGTGTGTGGCAGGAGCTCCAGGCAGTAAAGACAGAAATCTCTCAGCTGGAGGAAGAGAAGCGACGCATCAGTGATATAGTCAGAGCACTAGTGGTGAGAAATAGTTATTACAGCTCTAAACATTATAACCAGAATGAACTTCAGTTTCTATCGAGGTTTGCGTCATCATTTACTCTGCTTTGAGGTTTTTTTGTTGTCAGAGAGTAGATTTCTGTGACCTAACTGATCTTTTCCTCACAGACAAAGGAGGACAAGAAAGCCCTCGCCAATGTAAGTTTCACTTCAGAACCTTGTCTCTTTTGTTACTGAATCAGTTAACCTTCCTACGCCCCCGTGTTTTTGACCTATAATAAATCTCATGTGGCACCACTTCTGAGTCTTTGCTCTTCTCTATTCTTTAGCTTCCAGAGTACAACCAAGCTCTTCAGAAGGGCAGAGAGATCCGCAATAGACTCAATCATCTGTACCACAAAGAGACCGAGCTGGATGAGGAACACTACGGCCGAGCACTCAGGCTGCCCAACACTACACACCCTGATGTGGTCAGGATACACTATGCACACACACTACTTTGTCCTGAGCCGCTTGGGAGAGATTTACTGTGAAGCTCAAGTCACTAAGCATAAGTTTCTCTTGCTCTTTCCAGCCAATAGGAGATGAGAACCAGGCGAAGGTGGTGGAGCTCGTGGGACAGAAACCAGGTGACTAATGAGATGAGAAGTGCAGATTTCTAAACTTTAAATTGATTACCTAATATTTTTTTTAATGAATGCTGACACAAACGTGTGTGTGTGTTTCTGGTACAGAGTTTGACTTTAAGCCCAAAGGACATGTAGAGCTGGGGGAAGAGTTAGGACTCATCAGGCAGAGGTGAAGATGACTCTGGTTGTTGTTTACAGTCCTTCACTGTACTGTATGTCCACTATAACACTGTCTAATATAGAGTACAAGCTACTTTAATTTAAATAAACTGCGCTAATCGCATTTCCTCTGTCCACTACTGCAGGCATCTAGCTCATGTCTCAGGCCACAGGTCCTACTATCTTCGAGGAGCCGGGGCCAGACTTCAAGCTGCACTCCAGAACTTTGCCCTTGACACGCTACAGCGACGGGTATGTGTGTTTAGTCATGTGATGTGATCCACGGATAATTAATGTTAGTAGTGTGTATTATTCTCAATATCTAGACATGCCAAACATGGATTCCCCCTTTGACTCCTACAGGGCTTCATTCCCATGGTTGTGCCTGATATGCTGAAGGGTGCAGTGTTTGTGAGTACCAAAGATCAGGTTTCTAAAGTCACAATAAAATACTTTTGTCATACACTATACATAAAGGATGGTCTCATCCATCAAGACACTCACTATTCTGTGTAGTCTTGTCTTTCAGCCTCATTTTAAGGCTTTAATTTGAGTTTATTGTTTGCCAGATATAAGCACAGTTTAGGAGCTCAGTTTTGCTGCCGAGTAGGTGCTCACCTGTCACTCAAAGTGGCTATGCCCCCAACTTAAAGCCTTAATAAAATGAAAATGACTGAGTCATTCACATGGTTACCTTGTCATAACCTTTGTAATTAGCCATAGAGATGAAAACCATTTTTCAAAACCAGGCCATAAACATGTTCATATCTGTAGCAAAGTTGAGCATTTTAACATGGGAGTCTATGGGGATTGACTCACTTTTGGTGCTAGCACATCTGCATTAGCCTCATTTTTCAGCCGTGAAGGTTGCCGCTTGAATTTTATATAGAACAATCTTTTTTAATTAATCTAAATGAATTGTTTTACAGTTATATATAATTTTTCATTGAAGTAACTGGGCACAGCCACAGATAATCTCACTCTGCTCTCTGATTTGACTCACCTCCAGGAGGGTTGTGGGATGCAGCCCAATGCCCACAGCTCGCAAGTCTACTCACTGGACCCTGCACGTTTCCCAGACCTCAACCTGGCTGGAACTGGAGAGGTTGGGGTGGCAGGTAAAGCTTCTTTGTCCATTTCCTCACAGTTTCAAATAACCAGTTGGTTGTTTATCAATACAGCAACAGTGTGTTGTATTGTTTAGTAAGCCTACAGCTATCGAGTGTAGTAACTGAGAGAAGTTTGCTTAGTCCCAACAGCAATCCTGTATTCGATCAATTGCTGAATTGAGATGTCGTGTGTCTTGCTGTCCATCAACTTATCAGTAGTCAGGTTTCAGTAAAGAAAAGCTCTCGTGGATCTCTGTACGTTTAGTTGCGTTTCTTTAATCTGGAGAGGGGTGGTAATGTGTAAACTGGATGAATCCATTTGTATCTCTTCCCTCAGGCTATTTCATGGATCATGCAGTGAACTGGAAGGACCTTCCTGTCAGGTGAGGTACACCCCACCTCTTACTTTGAGATATATGGAATAATTACACGTAATGCGATGCTGTCGTGTCTGTGTGCAGGACGGTGTGCAGCAGCACCTGCTACAGAGCGGAGACCGACACAGGCAGAGAGACATGGGGGCTCTACAGAGTTCATCATTTCAATAAGGTCAGAAGCCACACAGAAGTTTGTGTACATTTGCTGTACACGGACAAACCAATGATAATGTAAATGGTTATTTGCTTGTGCGGCTGCTTGCTTTTGAATAAACAATTCCTCCCGCTGAACTGTGCGTCTGTGCAGGTGGAGATGTTTGGAGTGACGGCAGATGAGACAGGAGAAGAAAGCTCGCAGCTGCTGCAGGAGTATGTCAGTCTGCAAAAAGAGATGTTTTCTGCACTGGAACTGCACTACAGGTCAGCACACACACACACACACAGTCTTACTGTCTCCTCAGCTGTGTCCTCAGCTCGGACTAAATGATAGTTTTGTACATTGTGGAAATATTCTGAAATGCAAAATGCTGATGTTCCTCCCCGTTTTCTCTCAGAGAATGCTTGCACTGGTTGTAAGAAATAGTTTTGTGTAGTGAGGAAAGATGGAAAAGCTGAGCATAACAACATAAGGCCAAAGATATAAAATATTAAGTGTAAAGGTATTTTTAGTGTTGATGTGTAAACACTGTTTTCTGTGTTTCCGTGGCTCTGTATACCCACTACAATGGTCGCTTGGTTCCACAACGTCATCTCACAGTCACTTGTATTTATATCCACCGTTAAGACGCAGGAAGATGCTGCAGTATTTTTCTGAACACTAGGTGTCGCCACTAAGACAATATTGCCACATAAGTGCTGATATAGGAGGAGAAGAAGTCAAACACAGAAGCCAACAATTTGTCCAGTGTTTTTTGTTTTTTCCCCACTACAAACTCGGGGTTTCTGTTCCAACGTCTGTATATCCGTGTGTCTCTGAGCTTCTGTACTGGTATATCATTAAAATGGCAGTATAGAGATCGTACACTAGTCTCTTCAGCTCAGCTGCAGTGGCCTTGGCACAGCTGGCTAGGTTACAAAGATCAAGATGTGCATGACTGGCTGAAGCAAGACAGGATGTGATGTCAAATTCAGTGCGCAACACAATGAACATATTGGGGCCATAAGGGTTTTCTGGCCATTATTAGCGTGGCAGTGTTTAGTTTCCTTGGCCAGGTGAGGTTTGTGCCCTTATTATTCCATTAGTTCACTGGAAATCTCAATATGAGGTCCAAAGAAATTGAGATTTTTCCATTGAAAGTGGAAAAGTCCATTAGGCTGTAAAACCAAAAGAAACCCATCAGATATAAGAAACTGGTACATCCTTTAAAAGAAGGATTGCACTGGCCATCTTTGCCAGAAATCATTTGAAAGAGCCTCAACAGTTCTGAAAAAAATAAAAAATAAAATTCAGTGCACAAATGAAACCAAAAGGGTGTTTAAGAAAAGTATGGAGGAGGAGAGAAACGGCTCATGATCAGAAGGATAACACATCATCTGTAAAACATGGTGGAGGTAATGTTGTGGAAAGGACATGTATGGCTAGAACCAGGTCACATGTGTTGGTGATATTATGACCTCGTCCCTCTTCTTCTCGGTAAAGCTTGGAATAAGTTCAGTACTTCTGAAAAAAACAAAAGCAAAAAAACAAAACAAACCTTCAACTTTGACTGGAAAGTGACTTGATTAGGATTTGTCTGTCACATTTTTGGCCATTCAAATATGAACATGTGTCTAAAAGGACAGAATGATGACATTTTATATCCAAGGGGTCGAGTCTGGGGAGAAATGCTTCTAAATTGCTCATTGACAGGCTGACAATCCCATGTAGTCATAAAGCAGTGAGTTTGATTGAACCCTGTTCTGTCTTAAATTTGAAGTGAAACAGAAAAAAAGTAGATTTAAAGCTCAAGTCACCCAATGTCTACAGAAAATGCAGCACTACTTTCACTTTACACATCCCTCACATGTTGAGATCTGACCCTTAGCTGTGACTATTTTCTTCTTCAGAGTGCTAGACATGCCGACAGAGGAACTTGGCCCTCCGGCACACAGAAAGTATGACATTGAAGCCTGGATGCCTGGGAGAAACAGCTATGGAGAGGTCAGCCCTGTTATATAAATATTACCCATTTACCTACTTACTTCCAGTTACCTCATTTCTATTTCTAATCAAGAAGCTTTCAATTTGTACAGTCAATAGCAACTCACACCACTCCTGCATGAATAAATTTAAGGACTGGTTTTTATAATTGTTGCTCATTTTATATCCGCTGTATCTCAGGTTTCCAGTGCGTCCAACTGCACAGACTACCAGAGTAGACGCCTCAACATCCTGTATGAGAGAGAGGACGGCAGTCTGCAGTACGCCCACACAGTAAGACTGCAGATGATGCTGCACTGCTGTATATTGCTGCTGGTTAGATATACCACCTCCGTAATCTATGTTTTCTTCCTCATCCTAGGTGAACGCCACAGCGTGTGCTATCCCCCGAACAGTGATCGCCATCCTAGAGACTCACCAAACCAAAGTAAGACACCAGCAGCATTTTTTCCCCCACATTAGTTTTTTTTCTACATTATTATGAAAGACAGTTCTGTAGTATATTCCCCTCATGTTTCTCATAATAAAACGTCAGCTCATCTACCTAACACAGTGTATAATGTGTAATATTTGTGGTGTTGTGACTGTTGTGATTTATGTTTCTCTAAATCACTTCTGTCAAACTCACATCCTACCCTTCCAAACATTTTTTTCTGGGACTTTGCACATACACTTGAGGTTTTAAATAAATTTTACTCGACCTAGTTACAGCAGCTGTCTGCAGTAATGCGCCCCGTGCACACGCCACAGTGGAACAACAAAGGAAAGTTGATGTTGAAAATCCAAAGTAGAGGCTGCTGGGAGAGAGACAACTTCTTTACTGAGTGTAAAGAAAGCTGGTGACTCTATGTGCCACACAACAGTTTGTGTTTGCAAAGAATAATTTGTTTTGTAATTCTGAATCGGCACACAGAGCCACAGAAGGGTTAGAAGTTGTAAAAGGCAAGTCTCACTGCAGCAGTGGAAACGGCAACCGAGTCAGGGATTCAAATGGAAATCTCAGTTTATTTCCAGATTGTTTATCGTAAACAGTTTCATGCCAGAAGTTGAGGTTGAATGGTACAGGTGAACTTCAAGATCAAGGATCTTTTAATTTTTTCTAAAACCCACTGAGCTGTCACGTTCAGGCTCTATACCAGGGGTTTCAAACTCGCAGCCAGCGGGCCACTAGCGGCCCACATCACCCCTACTTTATATTGACGTGAAGTTACTTTTTTGTTAGGGAGGATTTGTTTGTTGTTGAGTGCAATGCTAAAATAAGTTCTTTAAAAAGGAAAAAATGACTTAATATGAAGGCAATATGAGCAGAGAGTACAAACGTGTTGAGGGATTGGGTGTGTTAGTTCAGTGAGAGAGTTATTTGTAAAGAAAACAATTTTCACTCGTAGTCCAAAACGAATGTGTACAGTTAGGTCTGCATTTTTATTTCGGTAAATACAAACAAAATTATAGCAGAAGTGCTGGCACGTGTCTGGGCAGGAAGAGAGTACCAGCTTGTTCATTTGGTAGTTCAGTGAAAGGCTTCAGTTAGTTAAGAGTGAGAACAAGAATTGTGCTCAGTTTTGTCTTGTTATACAAAATGTGAAATTTCAAAAAACAAACAAAACAACATTTTTGGAAATATTTGTGGGTGTTTTCGTGATTGTTTTTTTTTTTTTTGTACTACTTGAACACTAAAGTGTCCCTCACACGAGATGACAGAACCAGAAGTGGCCCACGGATATTTTAAGTTTAAGACCCCTTATTTAAACTGTAGTAAAAGATGGATACCTTGACATCGCATATACCTGAGCTAAACATTTTCGCCGTTGTAGCAGGTTGATTTTTTTGTTTTTGTTTTCAGCCTTTCTTTTGATTTGCTGCTGTGTTTGGATCGTTGTGCTGTTCCAGGACCCAGTCTGGGCTGAGCTTTAGCTGTGGTACAGAAGGCCTCACATTTGACTTTACAGTATTTTGGTACACTTGGGTTCAGTGACTGCTGAAGAATCATCACCCCTCCACCATCATGCTTGACGATTGATATGAGGTGTTGGTGCTGATAGGCTGTGCGTGGTTTTACGTTTTCACAGAGGACTTGTTCTTGAAATCTTGTGGTTTGTTCAGAGGCAGCTTTTCAAACCTAACTCATGCTGCCATGCTGTGTTTCTACATCAGAGGCTTTCTCCTTTTAACACTTCCAAACAATCCGTACTTGTATAATTGTGCCATCATGAACTTTAACCATTAAATTTCTCGGAGCATTGCACAGCCGACCTTTGAGGTAAATTTGCTGGGATGTCCACTCTTAGGAAGGTTGTAGCACGTGTTAACACACACCCGAATGCTCCAGACCAGCAAAGGTACTCACACTCAATGATAATCAATTAATTAAGTGCATTTCAATAACACCAACTGGCTGTTAATTCTTATAGAAGTAGTGAGTGTGTATTTAGTTTTTCAGCTTTTTTTTCTCATATGTTTTCAAGAAGTTTTGAAACTAAGACTATACTTCCTTACGTTCTCTCACCAGGAGGGAACAATACGTGTTCCTCGAGCCCTGCAGCCTTACTTGAGTCTGGAAGTGATTGAGAAGCCAAAGTACACTCCACTGAAATACATCGGACCCAATCAGCGCTACCCACCACCAAGGCCGGCTCCTAAAATTAGATGACACTAACACAAGTTCAACGCTCTAAACAGAAGCCATCGTCTACATAAATAACTGTTTATTTAATGCAAGTGGATTGGTTGATTGACCATGTCCCTCAAAAGAAATAAAAAATGTTGAGAGTGAATTAATTTTGTCAGTGTTTGAAAGAAGACCACTGTAAATAGATTAATTCCTTTGTCTAATGTAATGAAACAGGTGTCTTTTGTCTGGATAATTAGAGGAACAATAAGAAAAAAGCAATAAAAAAGTGTGTATTTCTCCAATAGTGTTACTTTGTTGTTTTTTTTTCAGGGGGCTGCATATATAGACCTTGGATGGATTAGCTCTACAACAAAAACACACTATGTGCCTTTGAAGGAGGGAGCTTGCAGTTGGATATTTAATACTCCCAAAGGTGACATACAGACCTGTTAATGTGCCTTACATTACCAGCTGTTTCAAAGTGATCTGCTAAAATAATTGAGCAGCAGCTAGAGGAGGTGATGGAGCCTACAGGGAGCCTGCAATCAAAGTGTTATCCTAATAGTGTCATTGAAGAGCTTGTTGGCTGGGGTTTAAACAGAGCGCAGTTTAAGTTAATTTATTTTCACTTGACTCCAAGGAGAGCTGCATGCCCCTACTGTTGTCAGAGTTGATGGGCAAATATTTTTGCTAAGTACAGGACGTCAACCTGATTCTCTGGCACCGGTCTGGGCTTTAATCGGTCACCTGACACCACACACACACACACACACACACACAGGACTGTGCTCCGCGGCTCGGCTCCACCTCGCTCGGCGGGTGTGTGAAGAAGATCCAGTCCGTTATTTCAAGGTTATCTCCTGCAGGAGCCTGACTTCCCGGATCCTATGGGAATTCTGATAACTGCGGTGTTTCTCTGGGCTGTCGTCGGAGGTAAGTGTTCATCACATCCATTAAACACACACACTGTGTGCATGCAGAGCGCTTTTAGTGTGAAGTGGCGGCAAAAAATTGGCAAGCTAAGCCGAAGACGACCCAGTTCTTTACACGCTACTACCTCAGCTATTCTTTTTTACCGCCATGGAGCCGGCTTTGTGATAGAAACAGACACAATAAACGCGTTTTAGCGCTACTTTGTGGCGCAGACTGGCGCTTTATGCTAACCTAATGGCGGAATCCGCAGGGGGTTTAAGACTAATAGGCTAAACAGGAGCGTTGTTACATAATTTGTTGTGCGCCCACCTTTGTGTTTGTGTGCCTGTGGGGCGATGCTGCTTCTGCCCGTAGACACATTTCATACACAGAGGAGTATTTCAGTGTTTAGGGACTCCCGGCTTTGTCCGCTACAAATCCAAATGGAAAAAGCTCCGCGCGCAGGTGAGCTCAACAGCGCACACGTGCGCGTGATGCTCAGCTGCACGCGCCAGCCGCTGCGAGAGCCAGCGTAATCAATTATAACAGACCGCGTGCTGGGTGTGAGAACCAGGGGGAAGCGTGCATCACACACACACACGCGCGCGTGTCTGCAGAGGCGCACAGCTCTGTCAGTAACCTATAGAGGATACTACAAGCTGTGGGTTAGAGTTGTGTCGCAGTGTGTGAGGGCAATAACCCCACCCTAATACTATACAACCAAACCTATTATTACATTAAAATGGATATAAAATACTCCTGAATGCAACTGCCGCTCGACATCGGTCAAAGCCAACACTCCATGTTGCGCATCCTTCAACCCCCCATAATAAATGCACCTATTCCTGATGCAGACAGACATTTTGGGGCTTGTTGTGCAGCTCGTGTACTCCACTAATTTGACTTGGACACGTGATGTATTCGTTTCTGAGCGGACAAGCCGATATAAAGCCAGATCAGTGATAATTATGGCGCTGGGGTGTCCCAGCTTTCACACACACGCACGCACACACACACTTCGTCATCACATGGACATGCAGACTGTTAAAAGGCCAAACTGTAGGCAGCTCACGTGTCTGCGAGGGGACACCAGTGGTATCAGCTGGTCCCATATTGATCCTGCACTGATCGGGCTGCGAGCTGCGATCCCACAGAGCCCAGATAAAAGTCAGAGCTTTGATTTTCCTCAGTGTCTTTTATTATTTATAATTATTTGTGAATACATAACATTTGAAGTCATGTTTGATGAAGTGAACCTTTATGGAGTCTTTCAAACAAAACCGTTGTTGTTAGTTGATAGACACAATCAAAGTGAAGTGAATTGCGCATGGTTTTAATAAATAAGCTGATGAGAAACACTAAGAAAACAAAACAACTGTTGATTTCCATTATGTGACTCAGAGATATATATATTTTTTGTAGATGTGAGTAATTCCATAGAAACTTCCTTAGAGAAATTCTCCTTTGTGTATTTTGGGTGGCACTGTTAGTGTGGTATGCTTGGCAGTGGTGGTTTTGGAAGAAAAATGCACTTCATGCTAATAGAAGTACACGCTCATTAGGCATTTTAAGTCAGTCAAAATATTATGACAGTTATAAACTTATTTATTTTTCCCTTTTTATGTCAGGGGCCCAGACTTGATGATATTTACCTTTATTTATGCATGATTTTCTTCATAATTGTGATGGCGAAGTACCACTAAAAACAGAAAACAATCTTGTAAAGTAAAGTTAACATGTGCGATGACATTTGTAAACAAAGAGTGAATAAAGCTGCTGGAACTGAGCAGCATCACGTCTCACACTTCAAACAGTCTCGCTCCCGGTGCGCAATAATGAAGGAGAGGGTTGCAGGCTGCAGGATGAACATGTCCTCGCTAGATGCAGTGTATCACCGTGAGGAAAAGGCACCGGAAGAGCAGCTTAGTGTGCCTTTAATGACATGCTGGCTTGCCCTGGTATTGGTGACTGATTTAACCTGGGTGGGAAACGACCTTGTGAGCTAAAGCTTCTGGGAACGACTGCATCCTGGAGTGCGAGAGAGAAGGGGGGACTGGGAGTTAAGCACATTAACAAGGGAACAGCTCCACCTACGCTCGCACAGAGCAAACGGTTGGAAAGTAAACAAACTACTTCATCTGTGGTGCAAGGTTTCAGCTCCTTTTACTAATAGAAAACTGCTGATTACATTGATTTTTAGTCCAATTGTCCCTCCGCGCCTCACCGTGTTCACTCTGCGTGTCTGTCTGTGTTTGTGTTTCAGTGGGAAGCCGGCCAGTAATCTCACCCCTTAATGATGCAAAGGTGAGGAACAAGACTTTATTTTTGAATTTCATCCATCAGTCTGCTGCTTTTTAATTACTCAACTGTAAAATATGTGTGTGTATTGTACCATTAGGTTGAATGTATTATTCAGGAGACACTGAATGAAGATGGGTCACCGCATGATTGTGGCCCACAGCTAGCAGGTAGGTAACCAATTAGCTGTTCTTAAGAGATCAGATGGTGTCATGCAGGGTTTGGTGTGTGCGGTTTGATTGCACGGTGATTAGGCTCGCTTGTGTCTAATTGGTTTTTTGCAGATGAACTTGATGAGGTGCACAGGCATCAGGGTCTTCTCAGGGAGCTGCAGAAACTGGCTGATGATGGTACACATGAATTCACACTGCCTCAGTCTGATGTTGTTTTTAAGATATTACTACTAAAAAAAAAACCATAAAACATGGGCACTTATATTTGTTGTCTTTTTTTATGTCACACTGACTGTTTCCATTTTTCAGAGAGAGATAAGGAGCATGGTGATGAACGGCAGCGGTACGAGTACAATCTGGCCAATGATGAGAAGGATGAGAATGACTTCAAGGAGACGGGCGAGGACGAGAGAGATCTGAGCAACCTCGCAAAGGAGACAGAGGGAGAGGAAGAAGACAAGACAGAGGATGATGACACCAAGGAGAAGGTGATGGAGGAGCCGCGCATTGAAGACAGAGAGAGGGATGACGAGGAGGAGCGAGCCAAGGAGCTCGAGGAGCTGCTTGCCGAAGAGCTCGCCAAGAAAGGCAAGGAGGAGAGAAATGACGAAGAGCTCAAAGAGCTGCTGAAGGAGCTTAAAAAGAAGAGGTATGAGGCGGTGAAGGAGAGGGAGATCCAGAAAGGTGCTGGGATGGAGCACAAAGACAAGGTGGAGGACAAGAAGAAGGAGCAGCAGGGCAAAGAAAAGAAGGAGGAAATGGTGGAGGACTTGGAGAAGCAGAGGCTCGAGGAGAGGAGGAAGAATGAGGTGGAACTGATGGTGGAGAAAGAGAAGGTGGAAAAAGAGTTGAAGGAGCTGCTCAAGGAGCAGGACAGCAAGGGCAAGCCAGAGCAGGAGAGGGAGAGGAAGGAGAAGCAAGAGGAGCTGGATGAACTCGTCAGGAAGATGAAACGGGTGCAGGAGGAGGAACAGCAGGAGGTGCAGGGCAGGGAGAAAGAGGAGGACGAGGATCAGAAGACGGGGGAAGAGAAGAAGGAGGACAGTGAGAAGAAGAAGGAGGAGGGCGAGGAAGGAGACAAAGAGCCCGACTCCGAGAAAACAGAGACTGGATTTAAGAAGGAAGAGGCAGCAAAGGAGGTGGAGGTGAAGGAGCCCCAGCAGAAGAGAGTGATGGAGAAAGCGAGCGATGAGGCTACACGGCAGTTTGAGCGGGAGCGGTACAAGGGTGAGGAGGAGGAGGATGGAAACGGGGAGGACGAGGAAGATGAGGATGAATATGTCAGGGAGGATGAGGAGGGGCAGCAGGAGGAGGAAGACAATGAGGGTGAAGAGGAGGATGAAGAAGATGAAGGAGAAGTAAGTTAGAACAATTAATGGGTACATTCAGGCTTAACTGCAGATTACAGTGTAATTATACTGTAGTTACTTGGTAGTTATTGAGATGGAACCCATAGAATCACGATATCATCCTTGGTGATGTAGTATTGATAAAGGGACACCAAATAACGACATTTTATTAAATAAATTAAAATTCTCTGGGAATACCAGAACCAAAAGGGGTCATGTGACCTGCCAACCTTGATAATCTCATTTTTAATCACATAAATCAATAAATAAATAACTGAAGTAAGATAACTTTTTTAATTGGCTAAAACAAATACTGACAAAGATTAAATCTGAGGACATTACATGCGGTTAAAAAAAGGTGATAAATCACAATGTTACTGTAATATTCAGTATATCACAAAGTAAAAGATTTTACACTTACAAAATCAAACATGAAGCATTAAGAGCAAAACGTCCGAGTGAAATGCAACTGAAATATATAAAATCAGTGGTTCATTTATTCAAACAATTAATCATTCAGGTAAATATGCTTGGTATATAGTCGGTGTATACAAGTCAATTTAATTTGAGCAGACTCCATTAAATGGAACATTTATTATTGCATGTTTTTTTTTGTTTTGTTTTGGGGTTTTTTTTGGGGGGGGGGGGGGGGGGTCTCTTGTTACATTGACAGTGGTTTGGGATAGTTGAAAAATATGCTTTCTCTTAGCTTGTCTCCTCAAATTACAAATGCACTGATTCCAGGCTTGTGCAACTGTTTTTTAATCTGCAGGAGCTGCTGGAGATTGAAGCAGAGCTGCGCAAAGTGGCTGCAGAGCTGAGGGAACTTCGCAGAGGATAAGACACCCATAACCCACACACACAGCAGAATGACAAAACCCCTTTGTTGCATTCACAGTCATACATTCGGCTCACACAGTTTCCATTTGACAGCCTTCAAATCCCTTCAACACTCAGAGGAATCTGTAAATGGACATTAGTGCAAAGTGTACATACTGTTGGTTCATTTCTGCTTTTAGATTGCCTGGAGGGAAAAAGAATACTCTTGTTTTCTTCTCTTTTGGTCATTTGGATGTGTTTTCGTGTTGAAGAAAAAGACGTAGTTTTCCCAGAGAATCTGAAAGCTTGTGCTCATCACCGTTGCCCCTGTCTTCTCGAGTATCTGTAAATAACGTGCGTCAGGTAGACAGGCGATAGATGCAATAGCATTTCAGCACTTTCATTCAGATGTTAGTTTGATTGCAGATTGTCAGCCACGAAGAGTCACGATCATAGCAATCAGCGCTTCTTTTACTCTGAAGGTTTCATCTTTGATGGCGTGTTCTTGTTTGGGGGAAAAAAAAAATACAGTTTCCCTATTATAAGTAGTTAGTGTATTTTAATATACAGTATATTTTGTGCAATAACTGATAACTGTGTGTACCCTGCTGTTCCGACTGTTAACAATACTGCTGATATTTGTACCCAGGAGGAAGTCGTTATCTCCTCTTCATTTCTTTGGCGACTTAAGTAGAAATGAGGATTGTTTGTTTCATTTGGCGCACGCACTGTTACAGCCAGACTGTTCGCGACGAACCGGGGTGACACGAGCGAAACACACACTTGCACGTACATCACACGTTAAGTTTGTCTTTTGCGTGGTTGATCGTGTGGCAGAAGGAGGTGATGTACTTACAGCTTACAAGGTCTAAAAGTGTCACCTCAGGTTTCTCAGCCAGCTTTGCACTCTTATCTTAACAAGCCAAGGAGGAGCTGAAGGAAGGAGGAGAGGAAACACTAAAGCCATTTGTTGTCTTTTTGGTAACAGTGACACCGACAATAACGTTGATAAATACTAGGTAGTGTTACATCCCAGTTTTAATGGCTGTCATGTCATTTGTGTAAATATCAGATATGTGGTCTGTAAGCCAAGGTCATAGGAAATATGAAGCAACACCGCCCCCAAGAGGACACTGGGCAGATATGCACTTAGTGCAGGATTAACAGGGTTGCTACTGGAGGCCAACTTAGTGCAATAACACAGTATAGACTAGAGCACACGCGAATGCAATAATTAGCCAAATACTGAATTATTTAATGTATTTTAATATGTAATCAAAGTGCATCATGTGGTACTCGTATACAAATATTTCTCTTTTTTCTACAAGGCCGAGATTTACGATACGTTTATGTATTTGAACACTGGCCGAGGCGACGGTCAACTTGTGTAAACACGTGGTAATAAGACACGTTATGAATCAACACTGACGATGTTATAGCAATCTATTCCAAAGAGGAGATGCTTGTTCGCTCAAAGGTTAATCAACATGAATGTACTGTAGTTCCTTTTTCTATAGAAATACAAAATGAATCTCACAAACCAGCAGGATCACTGCAGGAAACGTCTGTGGGGAGGTGACGCATAGAGCATAGAGGACATATGACACAATATGGAAAAAAGTGATTAAAAAAGGCATTTGTAATATTACTGGCCAATCAGAGTGCTGTATTTTGTGCCTGCTGTATCTTCTTCTATGCTACCTGTCAATCAATAAACAGAAAAGTATACTCAAGTACTGTAGGGTGCCTTTTTTTTTTGCTTGTTTGTTGACCTTAACAGAGCAGAGACAATTACCAGGTCAAAGTAATTAGTGTGTTTTGCAGAGGATTAAGTTCGGGATCAAGTTTTGCTTATCCTTTTGATGACACCAATCCGTGATCAACTCCTGGGGTGACAAACACCCACCGTTTCCTCAGAGGAGCCACCTGTAGTGTGCGAACCAGCAGCGGCGTGTTTGTCCAACACTGACTGGATGTGGCTGAGCAGAGAGGAGAAAAACTGAGGCATGCCCTCGTAGCCTAGCAGAGAAAAGAGCGCGTCAGAAAACGATAGAGTCTTCCTGTGTGTAAGTCACGGTGTACTCCGGCACTACCTGGGAAAATGTTGATGTCTATGACGGTGAGTGCGTGCGTTCCTATGTTGACAATGACGTCCACGCCAAACAGGGCCATGCCGAGCTGAGCTCGGAGCTCCTTGACGAGGGCGGCCACAGCATCTGAGCTGGGAGAAGGCGGGTCCACCATATGTTCATCCACCTTAGAATATGAGACGTGGCATTTTATGGTGGACATGAGCAGCATTTGACCTGTTGCTTTAAACTAAGTCTGAAATATTACTCACAGACGTGAGATTAGAGTTCGACTCTGGTTTGGACACCTTTTGGCTGTTGAAGAAGATGGTCTTCCTGTCTGCAGGCAGGGAGAAAGAGAAACAGTTATACAGAAAGCAAAACTAGGTGATAACAGTGGCACAAGATAGTAAAAGTAGTAGAGAAAATGAAATGCTGGAACTCAAAAGGAAGGGACACAAAACGAAAGGAAAAGCAAGAAAGGTAAGGGCGATGCAAGTGAGTTAAAAAAAAAAGTTAAAATATAAAGTTAAATGATAAAAGACGGGAAAGACGAAAGGAATATTGGCGGGGTGGAAACTGACCACAGGGGCCGGAGGGAAAGTTCTTGATAGAGGGTCTCTCTACGCAGCAGTGCTTGTCTCCTACCACAAACACTTTGTACAAAACGGCTCCGTGGTTCACAAAACTCTGAAGCACACAGGGAGGATGGATATCAGCCAGACTGGCTGCACTGAAGAGCAGACACATCTGCAGCACATGGAGACCACATGAGATTAAGAAATGGAAACTTACAAGAATAAATTTTACAGTTAGTAGTTAGTAGATATCAAGTGGGATTTTGCGAGGCAGGAAAAACCAAATCAGCTACCTCATGTGAATATGAGCCGTGTGCCACTCTTGTTTTACAAACTGAGGTGAGGAAAAGAGGAAGTGTTTGTGTGTTAGTATTTTATTTTTGTAAAACTGAATTGCATGTTACCTCCAGGCTTCACTCATACACACACATGCATGCACACAAAGACACATATAATAAGTAAGAAATGTGGAGGACAGACATTAAGTGAACTGACTGAGAGGAAATATTAGGCCCTGTCTCATCACAGCCTGCTGAATGGATGACAGGTCACTGCCACTGTGGACCTCGAGGCATGGGGGACTGCAGATACGCCAGTCTGACAAACAAAGAAGAATGAGTAACTGTTAATATCTGCGATTGAGCTGTAAGCTGTGTTACCGTTGGGCTAAGAAGCTGCAGTCACCTCGGAGTGAACTGTTCAGTTGGCTCATTATCCGACACGAGACAAAGCGGTCTAATAGTTTAGACATGGCAGGCAGGGGATCCAGCAGCACTGTGTCAGGATGAGCTGAAACATAACTCTGTGGTGGGAAAGAGAGAGGAGTCACTAACTGCTCATTAATGAAAACGTCCAGCTCCACCATTATTATTAACACCCGAGATTAAAAGACTACACGCAGAGGGTACTGGAGTATCCTCCGTCAGCAGCCCCAGATGAACACACAGTTTACTGGACTTGGAAAATGAATAGTTTAAATAGGTGCAGCATTACCTGAAAGTTATCAAGGAGCTGCTGTGATTGGCTATCGTGCTCAGCTTCCACAATTACGTCAGACAGCTTGTGAAGGATGATGTCAAAGGGTCCCTGAGGGCCCAGGGGCTGAGTGAGATCAATCTACAATAGAAAAAAAAATGTACAGGCTATGTTGATGGACTTCTTTTAATATAGAATTTTCTACTTTTTATTACAAGCTTCATTATCTTATTCTTTAATCCCAGTTTGGATTAGTGAGACAGACTCCCTCTCTACTTCTAGGACTAGACTTAAACTTTCCTTTTTCATGTAGTTAGGGCCGGATCGGGTGACCTTGAATCCTCCCTTTGTTACGCTGCAATAGACCTAGGCTGCTAGGGGCTTCCCATGATGCACTGAGTGTTTCTTCTTCAGTCTCTATATATATTTATACACATTTATAAACTCTGTTTTTAATCATTAATTATTAAAATCTCTGTCTTCCTCCCCTCACCCCCAACTGGTCTCACAGATGGCTGCCCCTCCCTGAGACTGGATCTGCAGGAAGTATCTTCCTTTTGAAAGCGAGTTTTTTCCCCTCCCACTGCCAGCAAGTGTTTGCTCACAGGTCGTCATTAGACTGTTGGGATTTTCTCTGTATTACTGTAGGGTGTTTCCCTTACAATATACAGCACCTTGAGGAAACTATTGCTGTGATTCGGTGCTATATAAATACAATTTTTTTAAATTGAACTGAACCCATTCGCACACATATCCATACCTTATAATGTTCACACACACACACACTCCAATCAATGCACGAGGAGCAACTCAAGGTTCAGTATCTCGCTTGACATGCAGACTGGAGGAGCTGGGGCTCAAAGCACTAACTTTACAATTACCACATGACCCACCCACTAAACCTACAGAACCTGGCGCTCTCGGGCTGTCTCTAAACAACTGTGCTTATCTTTTAGGTCAAATCAGATTGGGTGTGCTCAGGGTGGTGCAGCTGTAAGCCATAATTTAGATGTAGCCAATCTATGCTGTAGGAGTTTAAAATAGCTAAATTCTCATATTATCGCTCATATTATCTTCATTTGTGCAGTCTTGAAGTGTATTAAATGTACAGTTGCAAATGGCAGTTTGTTTTAGCACATGTAGCTGATCACTGCACCAATTAAGAAGAGATCATCTAAAAATATAGGAAGTCAAATTCTCAAATGGCTGAGCAGGAAAAACACAGGTGTTACTGTTAGCATTGATAATATCCCCATTCTGTCTATAACAGTGATAAAACAAGAATAAAGCTCATTTGAATATTGCCTCCCAAAAAAGCGCGTGCTACAAGACATGATCAAATGAGTCTGTGTTATTACTTTAAGTTTGAAATCATTGCATATCCAACCGGTAGTCAGCAGCAAGGACAGCAGGGGTGTTTCTTTGAATTGTGGCCACTTTTCCTAGAACACTTGGAAACCTATGACCAAGCGCCTTGTCATATGGGAGTAATCAGACTGAAGGTGAATGTTCTTGTGATTTGGTGCTATATAAATAAAACCAAATAGAAAATCAGCACTGTCTTTAAGACTTATATGATTCGAGAAGAGAACAAAGAAAAAAAAACAAAAGAGTTGACCTCTGGGGAACACCGTGTGACAGCTGTCTTGGCTTCAGGAGGGATTGGACGTTTTACAACCAAACCAGTAGATAATTATGTACATTAGCAGGGCCTTGTCACTGGCACACCTACAGTCAATAGATTGCAACACAGTGATTCGTAATAACTTCCAGAAGCAAGGTCAACTGCATGACATCACACAGTATGTAAAAGGTTAAGACACCACATGAAATATATATAGACCTTGTTCACGCAGTTCTTTTGATTTTCTGTTGGTATTGTTTCACACTTCGTTTTAAGCCACCAGCAAATCTTTCAGACAAGAAAAAAAAAGTCACTTCCTGATATCTGCTCCTGAAATCTAAATCACCATAAAACACACCCAGGTGGTTTTACACACCCATGCAGTAGTATATGAAGATATTTGCGTGCAGTTAAATGTCTGAACAGTTATGATCACGGATGGATTACAAGTTCACTACAAGCAGATTATGTGACTATGAGCGCATAGTGTTCCTAATCTAGTGTCACAGCTATCAAGCAAGTATGAAAACATCCATCTACCGTCACGCACTTACAAAGACATGCAATGCTAAGCATGTTCGCCCACACACACACAAACAATAAAGTTTTTAGCCTTTACACTTAAACTTTTTTTGAAAAAATTCCCCTAATTTGGGCTTTTACTCCTTGGAGTCTGACACAGCATCACTCACACACTGGCTTGTTCCACTCGTCTTAATTAAACTGTAATTATCAACACGAATACGTAACAAATAAAAAAAAACTGGCCAGTCTTCAGCCTCGCATTTCACCTGACTCGTCATTGTGATTGCAAAAGATTTAACACACAGCCAAGATTTCATGGGCGAAAAGAACTCACCTTTACCACTTCCACTCCATGGTCTCTGTAGGAAAAAATATTAAAATGCTTATAGTCTATTGTTATGTTGTTATGTTACACATAATGAACAAGACTATGCTGACAAATCATTCAGTATAGAGAATTTTACAGTTGAATAGCCTCATAGTAAAACAATAAGTACACTTACGCACAGAACCGTATGAACGCGTCCAGGTTCATCCTCCTGCGCTTCTTGTCGCTGAGCCAGCAGCCCACCCTGCGCTCTGACATCCGGACCCCTGCAGCCGAGGGACCGCACGCGCGCACGGACAGACGATCCATTCATCCCTTCCCTCTGCCACTTCTGCTCGGGAGTGTCGAGTCCTCTCACTCTTTTATGGGGACAGTCATGAGTCATGATTGTCCGAGTCCGCACGGGAGGAGCGAGAGGGCCAGTTTAACTGGAAAAGTCTCTGACTTCCTCGTTGCCGCTGCCATCCAATTAAAGCGGCCGGGGCCGGTCATAGAGCCGCTCTGAGCGAAAAACTGAAAGAGAAAGTAAAAATCCTGTCGGGGAAGTTACTCCATTAGCCTGCTTTCACGGCAGTAGCACAGGCATGTCATTTCCTATTATCTGACTCTTGAAAAACACACGAAGTATCGAATATTTGCGTGCTCATATAGACATATTAAGTAAAGTTCACCTGAGGTCACAAGGAGGAAGATGTCCCGAGGGTCCAACGCAGGTTTTGACCGACACATCACCATTTTTTCACCAGAGGGCCGCCTCTACCAAGTCGGTAAGGGACATTTTCTGTTGTGTGTTAGCTAACAGCAAACCCGGACCATGCCTAGTGTACAGTGCAGTAGCACAGTCATTACCAGGTGTGAGCTAACTGTTGCTGCTAATCGAAACAACACTACAAAAACATGATGGAGCAAAAGTAGCTAGCTTCTTCTGGTTTCGGTGCGGAGTACGGTTAGCGTCCAAGTTGAACACGTACTAGTTGCTATACCTGTTTTTACTCAAGCTTGAATGTTTATAACCTAGAAAATTGCAATATGAATAACTGCACACAGTTAGTAGTTAGTTTGAGTTAGTTTTATTCTTCATATGTGCTTTTAGTGTTTGAAGTATCCCGAAAAGAGAAAAAATTAGTTCCTCTAAGTTGTTTTCATAACTATCATGGTGTACGTTGCGGGGGCAAACTCGGTGCCTTCCCCCTCATAAATTAAATAATCAGAATAAAAAAATAAAGGGGGAGGTTTATGTTGTTATTTTTTCTCATATGTGTCTTGTGCTGCGATGCAGAGTATGCCTTCAAAGCCATCTCTCAGAGCGGGTTGACCTCCGTTGGGATCCGGGGTAAGGACGCCTCGGTGGTGGTCACACAAAAGAAAGTTCCGGTAAGACCTCAAACGCGTCTCACTAGTGATGATGCTGATGCTGATGATGTGAGCTGAAGCCAAACAGTGAGGCCACTTATGACTCAAAGCATGTCAGCAAAAAGCTTGAATAAGATACCCTGTATATAACGCGATAGGGCCTCAAACACACCTTTTCGCATGTTTTTCATTCTCCCATGTCAGCTTCATCATCTAGTCACTGAAGTTATGGATGTTATGGAGTGTGCACGGATCCAGATATGATCCAGAAGACCCATTCATTTATCCAATTTAGGGTTACAGGAGGGCTGGAACTATGATAGGGTGAAAGGCAGGGTCTCTCGGAGACCACAAAGGCCCTCTGGAGAAAGGTTTTAATGCCAGACAAGACAAATATTGAGCTATTTGGCCACAATGGCAAGAGGTGTGTTAGAGGAGTAAAGCTGCGGCTTTCAAACCTAAGAGCACTCACTGTATAAGCGGTCAAGCATAGTAGTTGTCTTAAGTTGCCTTGCTGTACCAGTACCCAAAGAACCAACCTTAGCCCTGTTGAAAATTTGTGGACTATGCTTCAGATGTCATGATCTTCCTAAAAACCAAAATAAATTAACTCTACCAATTCGAGCAGAAGGACTGGTCATATATCCAGCCAGAATTATACCAGAACCTTTTTGATGGCAACCAAAAGTGTCCAGCTTGCTAAGGCACATTTAACCAATGATTAGTGGGGGTGTCTGTATATAATTGATCCCATCTATAAATATTTCATCCTATGTGAATTAGAGAAAAAGACCCTGGAAAAAGAACATCACAAAAAAAAAGAAAAGAAAAGGAAAAAGGAAATTATCAGAAGATCAAAGTGCTTAAAACCATCGGAGATGCATTTCATGAGTCTAAATTGTTACTTTGACAAAATATTGCAGTGTCTAGATTTATAAAGCTGGATATTTTTTCCTGCAGGATAAGCTGCTGGACTCTTCCACTGTGACCAACATGTTCAAACTAACACCTCGCATTGGCTGCGTGATGACCGGGCACAATGGTATGTATACATCACTTAACAGCATGCGTTTCATTATGATAATGTGTATGCTGTGCTGTCATAAATAATAATGAATAAATATGAGACGTGATGTATGTGTTGTTAAAGCGTTGATGTTCTTTTTGTGTGCAATTACACTCAAATCCTGTTGTTCCTGTGCAGCTGACAGTCGTTCCCAGGTTCACCGGGCCCGAGTGGAAGCTGGGGAATGGAAGTATAAATTTGGTTATGACATCACGGCAGACGTGTTGTGTCGCAGGTTGGCTGATATCTCTCAGGTGTACACGCAGAATGCTGAAATGAGACCTCTAGGCTGCTGTAAGTGGGCGCTTACGTGCATTTTTACATTTTATTTGCGTTAATATATAGATATAATTAATAGTTAAGTCAGTTTAGTTTAAGGCACACATTAATAACACATATAAGAGCTCACAAACAGTCATTAACCCTTTAAGACCTACCATAGAACCAAGTCCGCCAGAGCTTATATTATATTTTTACATGTTGTAGTGCCACTTTTGGGAGCATTTCAAGTTGCTATACATCAATACAACCATTATAGCCCAAATTTTAATAATATGTATGCATTAAGTAAATAGAAATTACATAAATTGCAAGAAAGTGCAATAAACTACAAAAAAATTGAAAATCGTTTTTGTTTTTTTAACATATATTTCTAGTTAGAGAAATTTAAGAGCCTTATCCCTCAAAACTGTAAATACAAAAAAATTGCACAAAATAGTTTCCCACCACAGGAAATTTATTTTGAGTGTCTTCATAATTTTATTTTTGAAATACACCAATTTTTATATACTGCAGGAAAAACAAAAATAAATATTATAGTGCAAATTTGCAAAAAAGCAGCATATGCATCAAAATAAACTATTTCCAGCAGTGCAATATGAGTTCTAAGCATCCCAGAAACAACACAGAGAGTCATAAAGTCAAACATAACTTTTAAAAACACCAGTATAGGCTCATTGAGGCCCTGATGGTAAAAAACTACATTTTCGCGAAAATGACGTCACTTCCGGTTTCGGGCAGGTAATGGCGGACATGCGATAGTTCACGCTGACGTAGGAAGTGTTATGAACAGCTGATCGGATCGGCAAAGCGTGTTTCTGGAATATTACGTTTTTGTTCCTGCAAGCGCTTTTTATGCCGTTTTTGCAAAGCTATATGTGGAAGGAAACCGTGACCTAGATCAAGCTGATGGCATAAGATGTAAGTACAACTCCTCCGGTTTCATATGCAAAAAAAATTATTGCGCTAGCTTATGTGGTTGCAGTTCTACAAGGATTTAAAAGTAGTTGCCCAAAACGGAGCATGCCCGCTCTGACCGGTTTTAAAGGGTTAAAGACTGACTGCATGTGCACTGAATGTTCACAATCTGAAGGACGGCTGTCTTAAGTTGTCCCTGTGTGCTCCCAGGTATGATCATGGTGGCCATTGACCCCCAGCATGGTCCTGTCCTTTATAAATGCGACCCGGCAGGCTATTACTGTGGCTTCAGAGCCACGGCGGTTGGAGCCAAACAGACGGAGGCTAACAGCTACCTGGAAAAGAAGCTGAAGAAAAAGCCAGATCTGAACCATGACAGGACAGTGCAGGTAAATGAAGCTTGATGAAAACACACTTTCTCTGAATTGTTGATGCGATGCCTCCAATTTTAGTCGAAAAGATGAGTTATGCGGTGGTGGTAAAAGCTGCTGGGTGGAATCGAAAGGATTGTCCTCCAACAGAAAGGCCAAGGTATACCAACAGTGTCCCTGAATAAAACACTGGATTCCCGTCTGTCGCTATACAGGATGTTTTTACATCCTGCAAAAGTCAAATCTGTGCCTTTATCACTGGTATAGTCACTGCCTTGAATTATCTGCCTCACTTAGGATTAGATCATCATACATTGTTGAATTTGTTTTTCCTATACCTGCTCATTCCCAGAATAGCAGCCTCTGATGCATTTGGCCTTTTACCTTTGTTAGAATATCAACATCTTGGTGGTTGTATGTCAGTGAAGGAGAGGGTGTTGCATGTTTTCAGCATCTCTGATTGAGATATGATTTACAAGAGGATGACCTGTGAGCAAACAGGTCAATGTGACAATGAACCATAGCAGCCTGTCCTTATAACAGTTTCACATTGCCATTCATGTGACTCTGAACTTACCTCATAAAGTGTGACAGTAACATGAACCCTGCTTAAATGTCTCAGGTCATCTCACCTGTAAAGAATCACTGATGCTGGCCTTACACCAAATAACTCTCAGGCAATATCAGTGTCGAAGACAAATGTCCCGTGTCACGACAAAATATTGGCAGTTTTCTGTCATCTCGATTGTCTCAGTCAAAGCTGCCTTAAGTTGGTGTTGTTGTCGTCTCCATATTCCATAGGAATCACCCACGTTTGATTCAGTCGTAAGTCTTTGGTCATGGCTCAGGCAAATCACTTTCATGAACATGGTTGACACCCAGTAGCTTCTCTTCCTTCAGTCTCATTCTCAGTGGCATCTTATGTATGCAGCTCCTTCTGTTTAATGCTCAGTTGTCCAGCATTGTGTGATATTGTCAAAGGCAATTTGGTTAACTGGAAATAATAACCCTGAAAAAAATTCCCAGTGTTTGCAAAATCTTACAATCTATGACTACAAACTTTCGGTCAAGACACAGCATCCCTAGATGCTTCAGAAGTGCTTTTAAAGTCTTCTAGTGTGTGGTCGGCATTATACACTTTGTGTGAGGATCGCTAAAACTGCCTGCTGAGTTGTCTATGGTGTATTTAACGACATACACTATATGGACAAAAGTGTTGGGCCGCACCTCTTAATCTTTGAATTCAAGTATTGCCAGTCCCATTGCCACATGTGTACAAAGTCATGCACCGAGCAATGCAGTCTGCCTTTACAATAGGGCTGCCACAAACGATTATTTTGAGTCGACTAGTCACCAATTATTTTTGCGATTAGTCGACTAATCAGATCATGCGTCCATTGGACGTAAAACGTACAGCTTATTGCACCAGCATGCATCTGCTCTTATATAACTATCATTAGCTTACAGCTTTAAATGTTTAAGGTATGTGCTAACTAAAAATAAAAACACGATGATAGTTTATTACATTTTAATGAAATCTGCAGGTTGTTTCAGTGAATTTTAATAAACTCAGCCGTCTGCTCCTTGCTATCTAAAATATAACAGGACACCGGAGTATATTCTCGAGCATCTCACACTTCGGATTATCAGTTGTCTGCTTGATGTTTATTCAGCTGTGTAAAAACTTTATTTCTCAGCCAAACCGATTTACTCAGGAACAAATAAAATACTAAAAAAGCCAAACAATAACATTTTTAAGTTATCTAAGTGACTTATATATGTTTAACCTGAGTAGCGAGAGACGGCGGTGGGTTTGAAAACGATTTGCCTGGAGTCCGATGTTCTCATGGGCTCTAGTGAGCCTTGTCCCCGGCTCGCTATCAAGCTAGTGGGTAACAGACGTCTCCGAAAACGTCGGAGCGCTTTTGAAAATATGTGGTGTCTTGATAAACTGAGCAGATATTTGAGGTTTACACAGCTACATTCAGCCTGAAAATATGTTAAACTTTTTTTTTTGTGACCCAAAAAGAATAATAAGAGTAATATTAAAACTAACTAGCTGCCGCCATTGTTGGAAACTGAGCTGGGCTCTGGGACAGAGCTTCTTCTTCTTCGGGGTTTAACGGCAGCTGTCATCCTTGTACATGCAGTGCTGCCATCTTCTGTTTCAGTTCGTTATTACACTCTTAAATACTACTACTTATTCCTGCATCTTTTGGGATCTTACAAAGCTTCAAACGACGCGTCGACTATTAAATTAGTCGTTGACGATTTTAATAGTTGACGTAATCGTGACTAGTCGACTAATCGTGGCAGCCCTACTTTAAAAACATTTGTGAAAGAATGGCTCGTTGTAGAGAGCTTAAAGAATTTGAGTGTGGTACTTTAACAGGATGCCACCGTTGCAGAAATCTCTTCCCTCCTAGGTATTCCATGATCAGATCAAAGTTTGAGTTTTTAGAAACCATAGCAACTCAGCTTTCATATAGCGAGACCATGTAAAGTTACAGAGTGGGGTCTCTGAGTTCTGAGGCGCACAGCTGACTCAGTAACTGCAGAGGTTCAAACCTTCTCTGACATTAACGTCAACAGAAGAGTGTGCACTGGGAGCTTCACAGCCTGGTATAATGTGTAGGCCTGTACTTTAGTCCATATATTGTATCTTTTGCCTTGTAAACCCTAATGTGTCCTGATGTGTCCCTTGAAAAATGAGCCATGAGGCCAGATGTGGTGGTTCTTTTTCTTTTGTCCTGCTCCCTTTTTGTTCAGCCAGTGTCAACATTTAGAGTGGTTTAAACGTCAAATCTGACTTGGCCTTTAAAAACCTGAATACTAGTGGTCACCTGAGCACGCTATAGAAGCAGGTGTAAACCATGATTTTGTTCATGATGTTGGAGTCAGGCCAGTTAACCAAGTGTAAACTGAACCAAGCCTGAAAATCGCCCAATGCCAGAGAATCAACCAGCATTCCTCAAAACTATTAAAACCTTTTGAATGACTTGCAATACAACCTGTGTTGTAGGAAAACGCACCTGAAACAACATTTTTCTTTCGCCCTTCTCTCCTCCGTGCACCTTGTTAGTCTGTGAAGTTCTACTCTGTTTTCGCTCTGACCGAAAATCCTCTTGAATGTTCTGACTGAAGGATTTTTTCTGTATTTTCCTTCCTGTCTTTCCAGTTGGCCATTTCTTGTCTGTCCTCTGTCCTGTCAGTGGACTTCAAGGCCAGTGAGCTGGAGATCGGCGTAGTGACCAAAGACAAACCTAAGTTCAGGTAACTTTATTCACACACTGGTTTCACCACATGGGTCATGACTGAGGTTCTGCTCTAGATTTTTACCCTGAAAGAAACGTGGCATTGTTTATTATTTTAGGTGCTTTTATTGCAAATACGAGTTTACTTTTTTGTTTTGGTTCATTCCATTTATATTGTTTGTCAGATGCTTTTTATTTTTTTGTCAGTCTGGTAATTATACAGGATTTGAATCTCTCTATTTTGAAGGACTTAACATGGCCATGTCTGACTTCTGTTCTTCCACTTTTCCTCCCTCCTCTCCTTCTGGCAGGACACTCTCTGGAGAAGAGATTGAAACCCACTTGGTTGCCATAGCAGAGCGGGAGTAGAGACACCCTTGCAAACATCGGTCTGTGATTTATCATAGTCTGCTATAGTCGGTGTGCTTGATTTAGTCTAATTTACCACTGCTGTTCTGTACTGCACTGTACACAACACTGTACACAATCGGTCACCTGCATGTCCAGACAGATTAATCAAGCGCATCTGATGAAGAAACTGTGCTAAAAAGGATCGATGCATGTTTGATTCATAGTGATAGGACACATATCTCCAGTGGGCTTTTTTAAAACAGTTCTGTATAGAGTAGTAATGCCATTTTTAAATTTTGATCTTGCACCTAAAGCGACTAGCTAAACTTTTGTTGGATGCTGGTTTGTGCATAATATTTATCATACAGCATTTTTAGGACTGTATGTTTATAACAACACTCTCCAAAGATCATAATAAAACTGTCCCTGGGAGTCATACTTAATGCTTTTTAAGCAACTCACAATAAAACTGAATGCAAAGAAGACTGAGTAATATCGTGTGTTGGTTTAATGTGAATGGATTAAAGAGATGTATTAATTTTGGCTTGTAGTTTGTACAGATATCTCAGTGAGGTGCAGTTATTCTTGTTGATCAGCTCTGTTTAGGTGACAGGTCACTTCAGTCTTTAAGTGGTCAAAGATTCACACATTATTCCATCAATCATGTCATCCTGGATTTGGACGTATTCATGAGCAAGAACTAAGGATCCAGGATTTAGACGGGGTAGAGTAATGAGGCCATTAGAAACATTCATGTGTTCATTTATGTTAGCTGCAGCTAAAGCAGATTTAATTTTAAAAAGCAATCACAGTTTATGAGGCTCTTGTGTTGAAATGTATGTGGCTTCTCTGCCTGTTATTCACTGTTGAATGTCCTGTGTTTCTTCTTGTGACCACTAGATGGCAGTGGTGCGCCTGCTCCTCTGAGTATTTCATAACAGAATTTGTTCTTCTTTGTACTTTTCTATTTACAGAAATCTATTTTGACTCTCGTAAACTATTACACTTCCAAGTCTTTGGGGATTGCGTGTCTGTATGTGTGTCACACTGCCAATCGTGCATTTCCACTTTGTTATTTGTCCCTTGTTGTGTGTCTTTCCAGTCCACCAGAAAGACACACTGTGACCCACCATTTACAAAATGTCACCTGGCAGTCTGAAAGGCCACGCACGCACATATTCACTCTTAAAATGAACACTTACAATGACAGAGAACAGCAGCGTGTTTATGCTTTTACTTTATTATTAGAAGCAGATTACATGAATATACTGTTGGTTTACAGAAGTTAAACTGTGATCCTACATTATTAATAATGCTGATTCTCTCATTGACAACGATATTTATTACTTACCTGCCAAGTAGTTTCACAGTATTCACTGCCCTGAAATTGTCTTAAACAAATACTGTACCGTTGCAATATCTCTATGGTAGCCATGTGATGTTACACATCATACACGTGTTTGTTCTGCACCAGTTTCCAGTAGTTTGTGTTTCATCTTGTTTGCTGTTTATGAGCTCTCTTTGCTCCTCGGTTCTGTCCTGTTTCCTTACTATCCCCCAACTGCCCTGCAGCCTGCTGAGGTCTCTTCTTTCCCACAGTCACCAAGTGGTCTGGGGGTTGTTCCATTCATTAGAATTTACACCTGATATTTCAGGCTCTTTACCTTACAGTGTAAAGCTCATAGAGATAACTGCTGTTGTGAACTGGTGCTATGTAATGTAACTTTACCAATGCCCTTCCAATAATACATTTTAAAGATACGATTAATACTTTAAGGTCATTTGAAAGCTGACAGGACCGAGAAGAAGGATATTTAAAGACTAGATTCTTAATTTGTTTGCAGACACATTAAGGATTTAGACTGAGAGCATCAAAAAGCCCTGCTAGTCTTGTTAAAGCTCCTAGTGGTTGGAGCACGGTCCTAAGTTGCATTGATAGGCTTTAAGTGTCTCGCCTCCAATTACTTTATGGGAGCATTTCTGTACTTCTTAGATAACATAAGATTGTGTATAAAGGTATATGCGTTGGCACATAAACTCTTATGGCCTGTTTTAACCCCATGTCAACAGGATGGGAACAGTGCGGCAGTGTAGCATAAAGATTCTATATATACATATGTGTGTGTGTGTGTGTGTGTGTGTAAATTTTTCAGTTCAGTATTTTAACCAGTAAAACCAGCTGGCTCTTCAACCCCCATTGCTGCATTGCATGCACAGGAACCTGGAAAAACACAGAACACAAAGAAGAACGCTGTCAGCACTGGCAGGTTCACAGTTTACATAAATGCAGACAGACATGAAAAAGTCTCCACCAATAAAAGTGTTGAACTCGTAGATAGGCTAGCTATACTTAGTGAATCCACACCGCAAAAGTAGTTGGAGTACTGGAACCTTTACATGTTCCAGTCCCTGGTTTTTAGATACTTTATTCGGGCAGAAACATTGACTGTTACAGCCATGGACTGTATACTAAAGATGGACATGGCCACCATAAAGCAGACTGAGAAGCCACTGCATGCTGATTAGCTAGCAATTTGTCAAACACAGTGAAGCATATCCTGCTTTATCCTCCTTTTTTACTTTAATTAAGTCTGTGATTAGCAAACATTTTGTTATATAATATATGATTTGGAACTAGCAATTGAGATAATAACTAATTAAAACGTGTTTACTGAGATCAAACAGCAAGAAAACTGAAGGGATGTTCTCCCCTATTAAAAGAACAGATCTACGTAGGTGGTAGCTGGTAGCATTGTCCATCTTTTATATACAGTCTATAACTCTAGCTGGAAAAGCACAGGGGTTATATAACAGCAATGTGAATGGTCTCTTCATTTAAGTTTCAAACTGCAGTAACAAAATATCTTTAATGAAAAAGACCAATCTGTGCTTGAGATTAATTTAGGGATTACCACACAGTAGGACAGAGGAAGGTGGAAAGGGAGGTCTTATTTTAAGCTGTTTTAAAATTAATTACAGTAGAAGATGTAAGTGAAGCTTTTTATTGGAGACATGACAGAAGATTTACAGGATTGGAAAGAAAAAATAATTGTATCACTCCATGACTGAAATGGATCTTTAAATTTGAAAAAACAAAGACTTTGTAATGGAAAACAAATATCACCACACACAATTAACTATAAGACCGCTCCCCTTTCATTTTCTTATGGTGTATTATTGAATACTAGATGTTTTATAAAACTTTAAGAATAATTAAACAGTTAATTTATATATGTGTGTGTTTTCATAAACAGCTTTATAGTTTTTTTTTTCTCTTAAGGTCCTACCCCTGCCCACTGCTATCAAGACTTGCTCGTCTTATTCTATGGTGTATTTAACAAAGCGGTGCCTTTTTAATTTTTGAATTGATTTGTACTCAGACGCCCCTAAGTATCTTTTCCCATGTCCTCTCCTCACCACATGCCCTTCATTTTCCCTGTGCCTTTTTTTTCTCATCCCTACAAACACACCACTTCTCTTGTATTCGCAGCCTCATAACCCTCTTTTTCCTCAGGCACCTTCACCTCACAGCAGTTCTGCTCCTCTCTCTGTTCTGGCCATACCTCAAGCGCTAATGCCACCTGTTTCTTACCTCCATGCCTGAACTCCTGCAGCTCATACCCCTCTACCTCACATTTATCCTTCCTTTTCCCCCATCACTCCCCCACCATATGAAATGTTGACCCTGTGGCTGGTGTCTCCTGGTACTGTGAGTGCCTGCCAAGCTAAATGGGCCCAGAGCACTGGCCATGTGTGTGTGTGTGTATGTGTGTGGGGTCACAGCGTGGGGATTAGGTGTGTGTGAGTGATTGAGGGTGACAGCGGCCCTAGCATTAGGTGCCCTGTGGCAGATTTCGTAGGCCTGTTTTAGACACACTAAGCTGGATTTACCAGCAGCAGTGTGTCAGCAGTGATGCAGCCTGGTTGGACCTCCTACAGAACACACACACACGCACGCACACACACACACACACACACACACACAGGACCCAGCAATCCACCTGTAACCAGTCTTGGCTGTCCCATTAACCCTTCCTTTCTGTCCATCATAACCTTTTTACACTCCTGTAAATATGCAGCAGCAGCAGCAGCAGCACAGTGGACCCCATGATGCAGGCAGGCCACTGTAGCGTGCTCTAAGTGTCCTCTGAATCTTGACAAACAACATCGAAACAAACAACGTTAAGGACGCGTTGCATTTCAGTGCAACCAGTGGCTTACCTCACTTACCAGTACACTTACACAATGGGTGAATTTTTACATATAAAGTTACACTTGTGTTGAATATTATGGCATTAAAAAAGTGCTTTACAAAAGAAGGCAAAAGAGAATATGGGTTAGCATGCAGTCAGTCTCATGACCATCAGACAATGCTCATGATGTAGCCTCCAGCTCTTCTGAGGTGGCTTTCTTTTCTGCTGTGAAGGTGTGATTGTTAAAAAAAAGAGCACACACACATGTGTGTGTAGCTACATGTATATATATATTGTGTTTCCTGCAAACTGTGTGTCCCTTGCATGAGCAGTACTATATGATTGAAATCACAATTATGGTTTTTCTTTGCCACTGAGTTGCATGCTGGGTAGATTGCTGTGTATGTGTGGTCACTTCAGTACTTTGTGAGAGGGCCTCTCAATCTGCACATGTGTATTGATGCTCAATTGTCTGTGTATATGTGTGTGTTTTTTGTGATACCCATGGACCGCTATGTGCACACCTTTGTCCTTCTGTGTGAGTGTGTGTGCAAAAGTGTGCATTTGCGCGCCTGCTCACTCCCACATCTCTGTTACAGCCTGTCCATTGTGAACAAGAGTGTTGAGCAAGATCCTGACCCACCGGTGGGTACTAATCACACACATTCCTCAGGATTAAACAGCCAATTAACAATAAGAGCGCCATTGTCGCCCTGTCTGCTTGTGCGTCACACGTAACAGGTTTTCTGTGTGTGTATGTGTACCGAGCGAGTGCGCACGACTCTGTTTGTGTGCCGAGTGCATGTGCTTTTGGACGAGCACGAAGCCAAGGTGCTTTTCTGCTGATCAGAAAGAACTCTTTGTGCTCCTGTGGCGATGTGTTACAATATTAACATGAAATCGATGGCTTCATAACTGAGATTAAACAGAAACTGTGTGCAGCGTAAAAACAGCGTTGATAGAGAGAAAGGTGTTCTGTAAATGCAAGATGTGTGTGTGTTTGTTTATGTGTATTTTGGCACAGTGTTCTTAATGAAGCAAGATAAACCAGGACCTACTGAGACAACAGTGGCAGCTCCACCCGCTACAGAGCAATAAACATTCCTTGTAATTCTACTCTGTTCTCTTCGTTAGTACACGCATTTGTGAGACTGTGTGTGTGTGTGTGCATGATTGCATATATAAATGGTACCTTCAGTACCATTCAGTGTGTGTGTGTGTGTGTGTGTGTGTCCATAGGGTGGGTGTATGCATCAGTGTGGCACGTGTCGGAGTGTGGCTGAGGATTAGTGAGGCTCAGGGCCTGTTGCTCCACTTCCATGATTATTACTGCTGTCTACTGCCATATGGGCTGGTGGTGTTGCAGGTGGTGGGTGGGGGTTCAAGCTACTGTACCACGCTACACACACACACACACACACACACACACACACACACACACACACACACACTCAACTCACCCCACCTTTGTCCACCCACTGCAATAATGTCCCCCTTCTCCTCCACACCAGCACACACACATGATCAGAAGACACACACACACGGTCTTTTATAAAGCATATAAAGCCATGCATGAATGCACATATGAGCTTTGTTTTAACTAGCTGAAGCCTGTGTGTGTGTTACATCTGGTGGACATAACTTCCCTGGAGACAGAAAGCATGTCCATATAGTGTAATTGAAAAACTTAGGTTCAAGTTAAACTTAGTGTAAGCTGTGTCTAAGTTATGAATAGATGGGTAACAGGTACTACTTTAGTACCTGTGAGTCAGCAGGCAACCGCATGCCATATGGTCAGAGAGCAGTGGCCCGAGTTTGAGTCCGAACCTGAGTCTTTACCATACAATTATAAAACGCTCTGAGGGTGCTGTTGTTGTGAATTAGTGCTACATAGTTAAAAAAAAATGCAAACTGAATTGAAGAGCACAGGCTGCCTTTTGATGTTAATTAAACACTGTGAATGCTTTTACATTAGCAGTTTTTCCACAGTTTTTACAGTTTAATCATATATTTTTTATGAATAATAATAAATAACTTTAAGCAAATGAAAAGTATTTGATTTGCTATAAAGGTTACCTCAAATAATCAGTCAACATTATGAACTCCGTTTATTCCATAACATAATTTGTATTTTGAATGATCATTATCAACCTTTTCTTCAACCACAATTAAAATGAAGCCAGAATTTTGAATGAATCTGCATCTGAAATGTATAAAAATTAAAGGTTTATTTATTTAAATAAGTACAAAAAGTATAACAATCAGGTACAATTTTATTGGACCAGATCCTATTAAATGTAGCAATTTAAATTGCACTTGCATAGAAAAATTAAATGAACAATTTACATGTAATTAAATTAGTTCAAGTCAGAATTTCAGGCATATGTGTGTGTGAGTGTGTGTACTTTTTTTTCTTTTTATTGCATTTACCGAATTTGTATTCACTTCCAGTATTAAAAGTGAATATTTTGACATTGTTTGGTGATATTTTGGTATGCAGTTTCTCAGCTTCTACTACAAGTGTATGAGTATGACGGTATGAACAGGTGTTAACACCCTAAAACCTCAGACAGTGATAGGGAGGGGGTTAAATGATGACTGGTATTGCACACATACACACACACACACACCACCTGCTGCTGTCTGCAGTTGATTAGAGATCTGTCTACCAGAGAAGACAGCAGGACACACACATGCACGCATCAGGGGGTCTGCAGTCTGTGAAATTGATCAAGATGCTGGCCAGACATTATTTACAGATGAACTCATAGTCAGACTGATCCTCCTTCTTCTGTCATACACACACTTTGTGCCTCCACATGGGACCCAAAGGAGGCTGGAGTGCAGCACAGCTTCTTTAAAAAAAAAAAACTCAGCAGAACTGCATCCTGCAACGACTGACGTCACGCATATCATACATTATGTATAATTACATTAATCTCATCTCATAAAACAACTGTCCACATAACACGCTTGGTAATAAAACCAACACTTTAACACTTTAAAAGCTGAACCCTGAAACTGAAAATAAAATTTTTAAAATTATAATATTAATTATACAGCAATATTAATTTGCATAAGTGCATGAGTTTTCATTTTTATTCTATTTGCTGCAGGATGTAAAGAATTATTTATTTGTTTGTTTGTTTTTTTGGGTGGGGGAGTGTGTGCATTTTATTGCTTAGAAATTTATTGTGTAATTTATTGAAGTTTATACAAGTTTACACTAGTTTACACTAGTTTACACTAGGCATTCAGGGGTTAATTAAAACATTCACTAATATCATTCATCAGCCTGATAGCCACGAGTCTATTCAAGAACAGGGCCTCATGTGACTGTATCATAAAGATTGAAAAAATGTGAAAATAAAAGTATTTGGTTGCAGTTGATAAAAGCTGATAGTGTGAACAAAAGGCATTTTAGAATCACGGAAATAGGTTTGTATTTCTTTTTTAAAATGTCATAAATATAAATAAGAAAGCATTAGTTTCTTCCAGGCTGTATTTACCATAAAAAATTCATGTGAAACCATTTTTCAGAGGTTTCCAAACATGCAATATATCACCAAAGAGACCACCAAGTATAAATATGACTGAAGTTTTAGCTGCATCAAATTTGTTAGAGATTCTTTAAACTAGCTTGTTTGTATCCATATATACATAGCCACCAAGGTGCAAGTAAATTAAGCATCCAGCCCTGGTCTATATTTGTTGAGTATATGTTTCTATATGCATCGCATTGTATAAGTGTTAACAGCCTAGACCCATGACAGACTGCTGGTAACCCAAATCCTTCTCAAAGGACGCGCTCACGCAAGCCCATGCATATGCATACGTATACAATAACAGTGTGCAGGAACATTGTAACAGCAGGACTATTCAGTGTAACCTACGCACAACTGTACATATATGAAATGTAAGCACTATCAGAGAGAGAGACACATGGTCTGACCTGGGCTCACGCAGAGTAATCCTTACATGAGTTAAATGAGGAGTTAACACTGACCTCGATACATACACTCCAACAACAGCATTCATAGCTACATACAAACTCCTACAACAGATGTAGTATGAACATGTGTCATCTGTGAATGACTTTCTATATGAATAGGCCAACTTGTATACTGAAAAACACGAGAGGCGGCACAGCGCTGACAGCGGGACCCTGAGAAAGCTCAAACTGGGTCTGTCACAACGCCCCTCCCATGCTCCCCCTCCATCTGCCTCTCTCTCTCTCTCTCTCTGTGTTCTTCCACTTTTTTCTGCCCTGTTTTATCATCACTCTAGTCAAGTCTTCCTTTCTTCCTTCTTCTCCACCCCATCCGCCCTAACTTTCCGCCCAGTTTCCTCCAGTTATAGACTTTTGTCGTCCGCCAGTCGCTCACGGTAACTGTCGCATTCTTACCTTCTCGTTTGTGCCAGCCTGGCCGGTCTCACCCTCACTCACACACAAACACCACTGTGGCCTTTTCTCTCTCACAACAGCAACTTCCTATAATGTTCGTTTACCTTATCAAAACTGATCAATCCAGCCACAGAAGTTAAGGTCCAGGCTCTCTGTTCCAGTGCAGTGAGCGCTCAGTTCTCTCCATCCACCCTTCCTCTGTCAATCTGGCCACAAACCCCTCTTTCCTCCCTTTATCCCGAGGTAAGATACTTACTTTTCAGATAAAGCATATTATGATAAATCGGCTGAACTCTGTGCGCGTGTGTGTATGTGTGTGTGACTGTCTCACACACACACACACACATGCACACTATAAGCACACAGAGTGTACACAGACATACAAAAATACGCTGTGTATCGAACAATATGATGTCAGAGTATTTAACAGCTGGGGGAAATGTGTGTGTGTGTGTGGAGGGTTTGTGCATGTAAATCATGTGTATGTGTGTTTTAGGCCTTTTTGGATTTAATGGTTTTTGGTCTTTGTCGTGTTGCAAATGGCACAAAAACAGCTTTTTTCATCTCCATCATGCCCACACACACACACACACACACACCCACACACACAAAGTAAAGGATTGGTAGTAAACAGAAGAGAAAGTTGTCTTTGAGCCGTTTTAGCATGGGAGGATTCAGAAAAAAGGGCTAGCTGCAAAATAAAGTAAATTTTCTGTCAGTAAAAAAGCCTCGGGAACATTTAATGAGCAATGACTGAGTGAAACTTCATTTCAATTCCAGTTTGAAATCCTTTTTTTATCCTTTGGAATTAAAACATTCAGACATCCATCTGAGCAGCGCTGAGCATACAGATGAGGAGGATTTCATATCTGAGTATTTTTCTTTCTTTTTTTTTAAACTATAGCCGTCCAGAATGGATGAGTTTGCTCTCAGCTTCTTAGTTTATTGAAGGGCGTTCGCTAATGAAAAAGGGATGAGAGAAATAGTGGAGCATATGGGCAAATGTTCTCTAACAAAGTGGGATGGCAGTTAAGGTCAACAAGGGGAATAAAAGAGTTTGGAGAAAATGAAAACTAAATGAAAATACAATGGCGGTGTTTGCCTGTGGGACATGTATGCGTGCTTGTTTCAAAATGGGATGTTTACGAAATGCTGTGCCCTCCTGTGTGTGTGTGTGTGTGTGTGTGTGTGTGTGTGTGTGTGTGTGTGTGTGTGTGTGTGTGTGTGTGTGTGTGTGGGTGTTTGTCTGTGGGAGTATAGATTAGATGCACTAAGCCTCTTATGTGATGGTTGCCCTTAATTTGCTTCTACTCTGGGTCCTAGTGCGTCCAAACCACAAGCATCACGGAACAATTTCCAAAACAAACAACCCAGAAAACATTACTTGTCATGCAACAGTAAAATCCGCTGCTTTGAATAAGAGCATTAATATTTAGACTGGTACCTAGGCCTGTATCTTAGGGAGGGCTTATCTTTTTATGCACATTCAAGAGCACAATTTAAAGAGTAAAAAATCACAAAGAAAATAACTTGGAGGAGAAAAATAGTGACTGTACTAAATAATTCTGAATAAATAAGTCCACTTCCTAATGCTTTCATAATGCTTGTCTTATTTTCTAAAACAATGGATGCAGCAGTTTTGGAACTTTTTTTCCTTTAAATCTGGTGCAGCATTTAGGCTACAACCTAATGACGATTAAAAAAAAATCCTATATTTTATTATCTTATTAGGAACCTAAGAGTCTAATTTAGAACAGCTTTTCCATTTCAAAATAAATGTACAATAACTAAAAATAACTATATACTAATATTTTACAACTATGCTTTATAGCCTAATACAGTCCCAAATACAAATGTGTCATTTATAATTAGCATACAATACAGGCTATTTACGCTTTTGTTTATTATGCTCGCGTATATTGTCAACTGAGAAACTACTGATTAAATGAAGTTATTTTTTCCTACTATAAGCTTATCAAATTCTACTGCTCATAACAAAAAACATTTTTAACATAAAAAAAGTAAGAAAACAATGTATTTTCTGTTAGCTTATAACATAAAACATGTTTAAAAATGTACTTAAGACTCTAAAGGGGAAGGTGCTAGGAGAATGCGCGTGCACAGCACTACCGCGCTCGCGCCCTGACGCGCATCTGAGGTCTTGCTATTCCCGCCGTTTTTTTTTTCCATGTCAGCTGGAGGTCTCGAGACAGTCTTGTCCTCGGACTCCCCACAGTTCGCTCATTTAGCTATCCTGCTAGCAGTTAGCTCTGTATAAACTACCCTAGCAACAACAACTGACAATAACAGCTAGACATACAAACAAACACACAGGCGTACCTGGATGTGGTAAGCAACTGAAGAGTCCACCGTATCCAAACCGTGAACAGCGCGCACACTGGAAGGCCTCCCACACACTGAGACAGCCACACACACCTCAGCAGGTGAAGACATTTTATTCTGAGATTTGGAAACGTTCAAACACGCCGGTAAAATACTCTCTGTGGCTCTGTGTGTGTCTTTATATCTCCTGCTTTGGCTTTACAGAGCTAGATAAACCCCTTATACAGTTTGGGCTGTAGCTACATGAGTGTGTGTGTATGTGTGTGTGTGGATTTTAAACTATAAGAAATCCGATTCAATTAACAAGCGCAGAGAATCGGCTTTGGACACTGTGAAATTGTCTCGCTGTAGAGGATGGCACAGGCCAAACTAGCCCCGGGAGGAGACACAACGCATACACAAAGCTCAGCGATAATAAATACAAAACCAGGACTGACAAAATAAACAAAGGGTAACGGAAACAAAAAACAAACAACCATCTGTAATAATAGTGCGTACAAAATTATAAGATAACGAAATAACGTCGGAAGTATCTGATAAAACATCTTTATCAGATACTTATTACACATTTATAATGTAGGTATATAATCAGACCAGGGCCTGACAAATCAAATAAAACTAGTTTCAGATTATTATTATTATTATTATTATTATTATTATTATTATTATTATTATTATTATTATTATTATTGATTAAGTGAATGAATGGATAATTGGTCCGGAGGCAGCATGTTGGGGATCAGAAGGGGATTTAATAGCAGAACAACGCGGTCTTTGTGCTACTTTTAATCCGGCCTGTACCCCCTTCTCCGCCTCAGCTGCTCTACCTCTGCCTCCACACTCAGTCGTCCAATTATTTTAGGGAGGCCAATTTCAAAAACACTTTAGAACAATATAATAAAATTAAAAAAAAAGAATTAATTCGTTTAAAAAAAAAAAAAAAAAAAAAGATATCTTGAAAATGTCTCCGGACACCTATGCTTGTTGCTGGGATGACTGTAAGGCTAAGCTTGGCAAGTGGCTATAAAAACGAAAATTGTTAAAATTTGTGTTTGCGCGCGCGGTGTGTTTTATAGTACTTTTTCGATGTTTGTGTTTACTGCCTGCATATCAACAAGTGTTCTTTGTTGCTGCGACGACATTTAGATCAAATAGGGACATTAAAAAGACTATATATTATCCTCTATTGAAAGACAACTTGAATGAATAATGAACAATATGTAGATGCGCGTGGGCGAGTGCGCAGAGAGAGAGAGAGGGAGAGAGAGAAGGAGGGAGGGCTCTGGGTGTCTACTTGGATAAGAAGTTACTTCTAATTAGCCAGTCTCTTCTCGCTCTCCTCACTTGTCCACCCTGCAGATCAGCATCCTCTTCTTCTCAGGGACGACCAGGGACAGAGGGGCGCCCCACCCGCCTTACAATTTTTCAACACCCGTCAGACCGCAGGCACCAAACTGCTGTGGAGCTGCCGCTGCTGCCGCTGCTTTTTGGCATCTTTCACCCGGCCACGTTATATGTGCGCACTGCAATTACGCACGGCTCTGATGGAGATTCTAACCGGCCTCGATTAGCGAACTGTGCTGTTTTCAGTGTGGTGTATTGACTTGTCGCACCGGGCCGACTTGAGTTGAGGTAGTCTTTCTTTTTTTGACTAGAAGCATTGAACATACACCAAACCCTTAAAAGCGCCGTGGTTTTACGCGTCAGGTGGAAACAAACGTAAAGGGGCTTGGCCAAAGGTGCCTGGCTGGAAGGCAGTAAGTCAGAGTAACGTATAAAGATAGTTGAGGAGAAGGCAGTCAATGGACAATTAAAAAACAAAAACAACCTAAGGCCAAACATCCCACCAAAAGGAACAAACACTGTTAAAGGCAGTTAGAGGGAAAAGAGAGAGAGAGAGAGAGAGAGAGAGGAGGGAGAGGGAAAGAGAGAGAGAGAGAGATACACCCCCTGGAGACTAGTTAGGAGACCCGGCCCCCGGTCTGAGAGAAGGAGAGAGCGAGTGAGGGAGTGTTTTAAAGCCGGCAGGAGGCATGATGTCCTACATTAAGCAACCCCATTACGCCGTGAACGGGTTAACGCTGTCCGGCCCGGGCATGGATCTGCTCCACACCGCCGCCGTTGGATATCCCAGTAAGTACTGGCCTTTGACTTCTGTGTGTTTTTAATCTGTGTAAACCTGTAGTTTCTTTAATCGCCTTTATTTTAAGTAAACAAATAAAATAAAACAAGGGAAATGATGGAATTAAGTGAAATATTCGTTATGTATTTATTGCTTATATTGCGCAGAAAAATGGTAAAAAAAAAACAAAACTCAATTTGAATAATATATTTGAAACTTTATCTGTACGGTTATATTTATGATTATGAACCTAAGTGTCTGCTCCGTGTATCAGAACATGTGTTCACTTGACCTATAAGTTCAGAGGATTATAGAGTCAAAAAACAATGAAAATGTGTGAGAAGAGAAAGGCCGCCTGTTCTCACACGGAATTAAAACTAACTCCAATCTGTTGCGCTTACAGTGTAACCTATTTACAAAAAGGACAGTCATTGTATTTCATATTGGTGCATTAATAATATATATTTTTTTATGAATGAACACTGAGGTTGTTTATAAAGCCCGATATGCAGCGATCAGCATCTGCCACAGCTCAGAGGATAGTTTGAAACGACGGCAGAAGGCGTGTTGTCAAACTCGGCCCAAAGTTTACGTTTTTAAAAGTCATAATCCCCGATGTGGATATTCATTTCGTTTCGGTCTTTCTTTTTTTTCGATTCGCACAGCTCCGACAGCCAGTCAGAAATATTAAAAAAGAAAGAAAAACATCAGGCCTGCTGGATCCGCTTATTCGGTCCTATAAAAACGTTTCAATCCCGAACACGTTTGTTTCTTTCCTCAACGCCACATAAAAGATTGAGCTACGGAGACTCGCCACTATTTGTTTATGTCTACAAAAATCCACGGCAGCGTATAAAATGTGAAACGAAGCCGCAACAGTGCTTATGTATTTAAAGTGTAGAGAAAAAGAGAAAAATCGGAATTCGTTTATTTGTTTCAGCGTTTTTATTGAAGCGGTTTATATATAGATTTGAATTTCATATTATTTTCAATTCATCATTTCTTTCATCATCAGTTCAATCATTTTTTAAATGTAATAAATGCAGACCAACGTTGATACATGGCCTTACATGGTCCAATAATTTTTCTGCAGAATTCTTCAGATATAAACTCAACGTAGATTTTAACGTGGCAATAATAATAATAATAATAATAATAATAATAATAATAATTTTTGTAGGCACACCCCGCAAACAGCGTCGGGAGCGCACGACTTTCACGCGTGCGCAGCTGGACATCCTGGAGGCTCTTTTTGCCAAAACACGCTACCCAGACATCTTCATGAGGGAGGAAGTGGCACTCAAGATCAACCTGCCTGAGTCCAGAGTCCAGGTAACACATTATACTGAAAATTATACTCATATATATTTTCCTATATTGGCAGGACAAAACACCTGTGTGTGTGTGTGTGTGTATGCATGCGTGCATGTGTGTGAGTGTGTCACAGAGACACATACAGAAAGAAAGTGAGGGTTTGTTGAGTTCTTATGAAAGCAGCATGTACATCTTTAATGTTTTTATCAGCTGCTTTGATTGTGAAACAGTGATACTTAGATACCTTCTCTCTGATGCTCCTGTTCCCAAAGGTCTGGTTCAAAAACCGTCGTGCCAAGTGCCGCCAGCAGCAGCAACAGAGCACAGGCCAGTCCAAACCACGGCCCCCTAAAAAGAAGGCATCCCCTGCTCGTGAGGCCAACACCGAGGCCAGTGCCAACCCCACCAACGGTCCCTACAGCCCTCCTCCCCCTCCTCCAGGCACCGCCATCACCCCCAGTTCCAGCTCTGCTAGTGCCACAGTGTCCATCTGGAGCCCAGCCTCGATCTCTCCGCTGCCAGACCCCCTGTCTGCTTCCACCACCCCGTGCATGCAGCGTACCACCACCTACCCCATGACCTACACCCAGGCCCCAGCCTACAGCCAGAGCTACGCAGGCTCCTCCTCCTACTTCACTGGTCTGGACTGTAGCTCCTACCTGTCTCCAATGCACCCACAGCTGTCGGGGACCGGAGGGGCCCTGAGCCCTATCACAGCCTCCTCTATGGGCGGGCCCCTAAGCCAGTCCCCAGCCTCACTGTCCTCCCAGGGCTACACAGCCGCCTCACTGGGCTTTGGAGCCGTCGACTGTCTAGACTACAAAGACCAAACTGCCTGGAAGCTCAATTTCAATGCCGCTGACTGTCTGGACTACAAAGACCAGAACTCCTGGAAGTTCCAGGTCTTGTAAATAACAGGAGGTGGGGCGTGGGGAGGGAGGTAGAGGGAAGAGGTAAGAAATAAAAAGATAATAATCAAAGTAGGTTGAAAAAAAAAAACAAGATTACTTTCTATGTGTTTTAGAAGGAGGAAGAGGTAAACTTGGGACACAGAAGTCCCACCAATCACACATCGGCCGAGGAAGTGATCGGCTGAAATAAACTCTACGTGTTTGTTGTTTCACAAAAATATCAGTGGGAGTAATGTGATCTGTTGAAACTCGGTTTGGTGACTGTAACAAAGAGATGACAATAGTGTTTAAGCAACATAGAAAATCAGCCTTGAAATCAAGGAATGACCACATGTAAGGAAAAAGAGACTGATGTATGCAGAATAAAATCAGACTAGTGAGAACAAGCTTTCCTTTTGATTCGACTGATAAAGCTGAGTTTGACTTGGACCAAATTTAAAGCAGGGCTTATTTGTAAAAATGCCACAGCACAACAACATTTGTAACCTACAGGTTGTTTTTAACATAGAATTGAAATGGACCTTTTACACTGATGAGAACTGCATTTCTTCCTTTCAGACTTCTAATTTTGTTTTTTCTGTGATGTTTTTCTTTGAAAAAGCTGCTTTTTTAATCATTGAGCTTTGAGAAATGAAAACAGTTCAGCTAACCCAATGTGACACCTAAAGCTTGGTGTCTTTACAGGGTTTTCTCTAAATCACACACAAGCTGATGGTTCCTAGTAGCCTTGCATGACAGTGACCCCCTGCAGCCTGTGTGGGATACGAGCTGAGGGGGGGGAGGAGTAGGTCACTCCAGTGACTGCAGTACGAACCTGTTGCCTTTGAGCATGGTTATAATCATTAGCTGAATGGCTAGTACATTGTTAGTGTAATAAGATCACTTCCACACATTTTGAGGGACAATGGTCACATTGTTGCTAATTGAGGCAGATGAACCCCTCTTCATCTCACAGTGGCATGATGAAAGCAGACTGCCAATAAACTGCTGCAGTGAGGTATCTGATGGGAGAGGAGACTGCACCGGAGAAAGGGAAGGAACTGGGCCTACATGCGGCCAACTCACCCCTCCTCCTCCTCCTTTGCTCAGAGTCTGGTGCCTCTCTCAGCTCCAACCTGTAAAGATGTGATAGGTACCACTTTATGTGTTTGATGTTTTGTCTGATTTTTTTTCTCTTTTTTTTGTATTAGACTTAAAACAACTTAAGTTTCTTTTCAAATTTGTGAATTTGTTTGAGTAAAATCTGTGGTAATTTGTTTTTAAGTTCATATTACTATCAGTACTATTATAACTATCATCATTAATATTATATCTTCTGCTGACATGGACTTTGCTAATATACTTTTTTGTTGTTGTTTTGTAAATATTAAAACTTGAAAGTGTAATCATGTCTGGTATCAGCTGTGTGTTGTTACACAGGCACTCCACCCAACAGACTCTGTCACCCTCTTTCTTAATTTCTAGAAAACTGCCAACTTTTAATTTTTTTTCTGTTTATATACTTCTGGTTTCTGCTTCTTCTTCTTCTTCTTCTTTTTTGTCAAACTCAGGGGTTTATCCAATAGAAGTAGCAGTATGCTTCTTAATCATTTATTGTACTTACATTTTTTTTTTTTGCTTTATAATCGTCTCTGCTTATTTTCTGATATGAATTATTTTGTATATTTCATTTGTCTCCTGTGTTTGACCGGTCTCATCACTACCATGCCAGATAGCTACAATGTTTCTGAGACATTAAACAACTTCATTAAAACTCCTGGGTTACTGTGTTCTCTAAGTCATGGATCCTTCCATTTCTCTGCAATTCAGGGCTGCAAGATAGTGCTAAATAGTGATACTGCAAATTTTAATATCGTTCCAATACCAAGGGAATACAGGGTCAGTACTGCGGGTACTAATACAGATACTTTTAACATATAAAGCCAGCTTTTTTAGGGGAGAGCAGTGTGTCACAATTTATGAGATGAATCATCATCAATTTGGAAATGCATTTTAGTGTCCACTGTGATTTTTATTCTCCACAATAATTAGTTAACAAAGAAAGACACATCTTTTAGCTTTCCATTTATTTGTAAACTGGGTTTTTTGGAGACCTGGAATTTAAATTTGCCTGTCTCTGAAGCTTGTTGGGTCAACTCCTGTTGTTTAAATTTGATATAGGCTATTAATAAAACAGAACTGGCAATCACACAAAAAGGATCAGACATTTTTCGTAGTGCATGTTTGAGGTATGTTTTTTTCATTTCATTTCCAAGTACCGATCCTATCACGCTAGCATCAATCCAATACCGATACTGGTGTTGGCAATACTATCGATATTTGGATCGATACGCCCACCTCTACTGCAAGAGAGGAAAATGGAGCACTGGGACATCTATAGTTGGGAACATTGGGAATCCATACAAGTGGTTCAGTGGGTATAAGGCTGAAATGAAAGGGGGCAGGGCAGAGAGGACAGAAAACAGATTAGAACTAACCCTAATACCGGGTCTCACCACCACACCGGGTCCAAACCGAAGCACGAGAGACAGGCAGATTACTTTGGATTGATGGATGTTTCTGTGTGTTCCTGCCACCGATAGGCCAGAGGGTCAGCTTTATGGGGGTTGCGCAAAGTGCACTGGATGAAAGGTTTTAGCCGTGCTTCCGGGAACCACATAGGCTATGTCTTTTGTCCCTGTGCACTGCCTTCTATATGCTTTATCCTTATTTTATGGTCAACCAGGGTAATACAAAGGCAGTCCATGGGCAGGTCAACCTGCAGGGAGTGTTTGCTATTAGATGTGATGTGACCGGTCTGTGGGCTACGCTTTCTTGTACTGTTGTTGATCTGTCAGCCAGTCACAGAGAAGAGCAAAGTTATAATATTCTCTAATGCCTCAGATCAATTACTGTCCGTCTGCGCATCAGTCAGACACTTCAGATTAGATCAAGGAACAAAATCCACAACTAAAAATCAGTGTTGATTCTTACAGGACAAGCAAGTCAATCCCAAAGAATCCCAACTTCAGCTATGAAATGAAGATATTTACAGACAGGAGGAAAGAAAAAATTATTAATAATAATTAATAACTCATCCTTTGGATATTTTTTAGGCTTAATGTTAAGTATATGTGGCTGTTTGACTGATAGAGCCTTAGGCAAAGGCAGCCATAGCTGGCTAATTCAACTCACTGAACTGGACCTCACCTCTGTGTTTTGTTGTGTTGGGGCCTTTTTGATTATTTTTTCGTGGGATTATCTGAAAATTATTAAATAATCTATGGTGCAAAAACAGAGGAAAGTCACTCGGTGACATGAACAGATCGATGTCATCAAAGGTGTTGATTGCTTCTGTTTGAACAGTTTCTAAAGGCTGCTATTTGTTCTTTTGGGAAATGTCTTGCCTGTTTGGTTTGCTGTAGTTGGGCTGTTACAGTGTGGCCGATGTGCTTTTTTTGGGTTGCAAATTTGCGTTGCCGAGAAAGTTAAGCTTTTGAGCTGCTGGGAATACAGTTTATCTAACAAAATGAGTGAGACTAGTGAAATGCCTGAGGAAAATAGAGGAAAGGGGGACAATCAAGCTTGAAATAAGGGCACTGACTTGAAAAATTGAAAGTCTTCAGACAGAATACAAATCAAATGTGGGGAAAAAAACAAAAGGACTAACATATGAAATTAAAGCTTACAAAAAAGGATAAAAAATGCAAGGGAAGATTGCAACAAACTGGGGAAATTGATTCAGCTGTATTAAAACCACAAAGAAGCACACACGTCAGTTATTATATTAAGTCCCAAAGAGGAAAAGGAAACCCAGAGAGACTGGTTTAAACGTACAACCGAACACAATTCAGGCGTTATGGAAGCTCTAAAGCAATCGCATTTTGGAGCTTGTAGGCCTTTCTGCAAGTTTTTTTCTATTCTGTGTAAATGCAGTCGATATGTAAAATTCAGTTAGGGAAAGCCTTTTAAAGATGCTTCAACAACTGATTTTGACCAGCTAGTCTCATTGTAACAAAGAGTTACAATGAGACTCATTGCAACTTTTTTTGCGGGATCTCGCAAAAAAAGTTTTGCAAGATCCCGAGTTTGTTTTGCGAGATCTCGCAAAAGTATTGCGAGATCCCGAGTTAGTTTTGCAAGATCTCGCAAAAGTCCGTCTTAATTTTTTTTTCTCCCATGTCCCCTGCGGGGCTCCGTAAGTTAGTACAAACGTCACTAATGTCACATAACTTTGCCGACATGTGGCCAACAGTAATGTTTTAATGTTCTTTGTTATTAAACATTTGCACATAAATAAGTGACATAATATTCAGTACTTACTTAAAGTTTACTCTTCGGGCGCCCCTCATCCGCTGTTTTTTTTCGGTAAAATTATCCACACCCACCGCCGCGCTATGCATTCTGGGATATGTTGGGCCACGAAGTCTACACCGCCACGTCCTTAAAATTCAGGGAAATGAAGGACACATTTGAGGGCCGCATTTCGAGCAGCCTTCGAATTGGGACAGCCTTCGTCGCGTCGCTGTGACGTAATCGGCCTTAAAATGCGGCCTTTAAGGCTGCAGACCCTGAATTGGGATACAGCCGTTTTGGTTCGTGCAACTGGTCCGTGTTGTGTGTGCTTTTGCAGCGTTTTTCTTTTTGCAGCATTTTTCTTTTTGCAGCCTTTTTCTTTTTGCAGCCTTTTTCTTTTTGCAGCATTTTTCTTTTTGCAAGTATTTTTCTTTTTGCAAGTGTTTTTCTTTTTGCACCATTTTTCTTTTTGCAAGTGTTTTCTGAAGTTGCAGTCCGTTTGGCCTCTCAGGGCCACCGTAGAAATGGCATTTATATAGCAGTTTCAGGCACCAAACAGCTAGTTCAGATTAATCTAATATGCATAACTTTGTACAGTGAGAAAAGACAAAGGTACACAAAAAACACCCACAGGGCACAGGAAGAACAACAGCCCCACATTCAAACCCAGATGGTCCTTAAAAAAGTTAGCATAATGAATGTTTTTCATATAACTTTCATAGTCAGTCACCAGTATCTCATAGGCAGTCGCTTCAGCTTCAGCTTCAGCTTCTTTGAAGTGGGAATAAACTAGATTCAATCATGCCCACTTTATGTCATGTCCACTTTCTCTGTTCTGTGTTCCCCATATTACTGTGAAATGCTGATTGTGTTGAGGCAGCTTTGAGGGTATATTTCTATAGACTGTACCTCGAGTAACAGAATTACTTTTACTCCACCTTTATTTCTGCGTATTCAGGAACCTCAGCCAAACTGTGTTTAGAGAATTGTACCTGACGATGATGAAAATATGGAGTCATGTTTTGTAACAGGACAGCAGGAAAAAAAGGTTAAAATATATCCTTACAGATACGAGTTGTGCATACAAAAGCACAAATCTCAAAGTATTGAGTTACCAGTCCAAGACAATAATACCAACCACAGTTGAAGGAGATTGATTCTTTTGATAGTGACAAACTTCAGTACCAAACATCCATTAAATCTATTAATCACAGCAGTGAGAGCAAGAATAGAAAGCCTGGAGATTGTTTCTATTTTCTGGAACAGTACACAAGAGGATGACCGAGGGAACTTTAACAGCTGTCTCCATGTTGTCTTGGACAGAGGATTCAGAAAGGCTTAGTCTTTGCTAAAGGAGCATTTTGGCAATGAGCATAAAATTTACACAGCTTATATGAAGAAGGCTCCTTAAAGGCCGTCAGTAACACTGAGCATGACATGAAAGCTCTGTAAGCACATACCCTCTTTCTGAGAGTTAAAATGTTCTAGAAGACCCTAACTACACGCGTGAGCTTTACAACATGCTTCAACAGGTTAGTCATGTTAGAGAATTTTCCCTATTGCAAACAAATGGATTAGATTTATATAGCGCTTTTCAAGGCACCTAAAGCGCTTTACAATGCCACTATTCATTCACTCACTGGTGGAGGCAAGCTACGGTTGTAGGCGTACCACCAGTAGGCGATAGGGTAAAGTGTCTTGCCCAAGGACACAACAACCAGGACAGAGAGCCCGGGGAACGAACCGGCGACCTTCCGGTTACAGATGCGCTTCCCAACCCCCTGAGCCAGAATAATTTTAGGTTTAGCCCATTAAAAATGAACACCAGCAATTGCCATTATCATTATATGTATAAATATATATCTGTATGTATGTATATTTATTACAACTTCAATGGTTGACCAGCTTCTGGCCTACATCAGGAATCCATGATAAAGTTGTTCTATATGCCACAAGTTCTGGAGTTGTGTATAGTGTATATAGAGTGTATATGATGGACATTGTTCTGTCCAAACTATGCTTTCTTAATGCACCATTATAAGTTATCATGGCCAGGAGGACATGTCAACACACAGTCCCCCCGTGCATATGGTACGACAACTTTTCTCCGTGCCCCTGGTACACTGCGCAGAAACACTTTGCCACACACACACACACACACACACACACACACACACACTCCTCGTGCCTATGGTACAACAACTTTTCTCCGTGCCCCTGGTACACTGCGCAAAAACACCTCCCCCCCCCCCCCCCCCCCCCCCCCCCCCCACACACACACACACACACTCCTCGTGCCTATGGTACGACAACCTTTCTCCATGCCCCTGGTACACTGCTCAGCAGCACTTTGCCACACACACTCCTCGTGCATATGGTACGACAACGTTTCCACGTGCCCCTTGTACACTGCCCTGAAACCATTATGAAACACACTCCTCGTGCATATGGTGCGACAACTTTTCTACATGCCTCTGGTACAGCGGACCATTATAAGTTATCATGGCCAGGAGGACATGTCAACAGGCTATTGGTTTTAAAACCAGAGAAGCTGTGGGCACAGTCATTCAAAATTGACTGGCAACGTCAGAGATGATTCAGAACCTTCAAAAAGTAGTAGTTCTCAGATATACCTTTAAGATCTGCCAAACTAGTCAGTGGTCGTTACGGCACCGGATTACCTTTAAAGAAAAGGGAATTATGCATACTTGACAATAGAAATGTTGCACCGGGTGTGCTGAACATTACAGAGAAGATTCCAGAAGGACCATTTCACCATTTGTTTCAAACTACACCAACTTAATATATGATATATCAAGGTTAGCAGGTAAGTTACGTGATCGTGATAGTCTCTTGGAACATAGGGAAGGCAAAAAAACCCCCAAAAAATGATATGTACCACACAATAGAGGCGGCTGAGGTTATTACTCAGGCTGCCCAGTAACACTGAGACTTCTGACTGGGATTTAGCCTGAGAACACAGAGCTGGGTTCAGCCTCATGGTGACACAGCATAACTCTGGCTAACCCAAAAAGCTTATTAACTTTAAGCATGAGACTGCAGTCACTAACAGACTTCAGTGGCTGTTCATTTACCCAGTTACACTTGAAATTATAATGCTACACTCTGTGAAAAGACAGATTTTTGTTACTAAATCGTGAGGAGAGTGAATTCAACAGATAGATAGATAGATGTCCTGTACTCTGCAGGCAGCATGCTCCTGTAATCCCCCAGAGGCAGCATATGGACCATGAAGCACAGACACACAGACAGGGATACACTCAGGACTTAGAAATATGATTCATTTCTTTCCCCTCTCTAATCCCCTACAAACAAGCTGGTGGCTGGCCTGCTCTGGAGGCACACTGTAATCATGCCACAGGCTGCTGCTGCTGCCAGAGCTGAGCGGCCTCCCCACCATCCCTCCTTCCCTCCCTTCCTTTCTCCCTCCCTCCTGTCCAACTGCAGTCCAATTTCCTCTTAATCGATTCCTAATCCCACTGCCGCCATAACACATGCGTCAAACACACGCCCAGGCACACGCAAATACACATAAGCATGAATTCGTACTGACGTGGGTGCAATTGCATCATCAAACATACACTAGTGAATGCAGACTCTTTTAAACATATAGTTTTTCTTTCAGGGAAAGCAACAGTATCCATAAAACACAAGCATTCTGCTAATGCATGCTTATTGGTAGACTAAGAACTTACAATAGGACACACATCTTAATGGCACTTGTTTCCAGAGGAAAACAACATATTGGAAGAATAAACGCCAGAAACTTACATGTGTAAATAAGAAGGGACTTACAAGGGTGGTTCAAGTTAATCGGGAACCTGCTGCTAGAAATTCTCTGGTGCTCCTAGCTTCAGAGCTGAAGTCAAAATGACAGCTGTAGTAGCTCACAGTGTTGTGATATCCCTGACATCTACACAAAGGCAATTTACTATAATCGAAATCCATAAAAAGTTTACAAAAATGAAAAAACAAACGCTAGAAGAAAATCTTTATGCTACAAAATTTGATAATAAAGTATGTTGCTTAATCAGAAAGTTATTAATTATACTACCTGTTATATTACTCTGTAACATGATCTGAAATGCATTATTACATTATTATCATTAGTTAACAATATAAATCTCAGGCTACTGTTCTATAGGCCAACACGTATTCCTATCCTACGTATAGGTTTTTAGTGTTTACGTGTGGACACAAAACTAAAAGTTGAAAACCAGACCAAGATAGGCCCAGGCGTTACCCACAGTGATTCTGTATAAGCATGTACAGGTAGAAATCAAATCTACAATGTGGCAAGCCTGACCGCTCATCACTGCTTTTTGTTACCTGTTAAAGTTCAGGCTCCGGAAGCTGGGCTGGGGTCTGCATTCAGTCAGCTTATCATCACTCTGAGATCTTTGCTAGCTTTGTGTTAGCATACTGTCTGTGCAGATGTTTACATTTTACCATTGCGCTCTTGTCCTTTTGTGCAATAAAAAAAGTAGGAGAAGTCCACTCCTTGTAAGTTGTAGACTGCTCCACCATTTTCCTTCTTCCTATTCCTTTCCTATTACCTTCCTATTCTTCCATACCTATCCGGTCATTAAGTCTGACGTCACTAGCCATGTCTGGGCCTAAACTCCGCTGTAGGTCCATATATCAAACAATCACTATGGCATTACTGAGAGTTGAAAAACTGTCTAAAGTCTTTCATCTTTAATAAAATGATCAGCGTTCTGCTCTACCAGGTGTAACAACTGAGTTTAACATCCAGGCATCCATGAAAACGTAATTTATGACATTTAACGGAGTTAGAAGTTAGCAGGAAGTTAGCTTGCTAGCTTCTATCTAAATACAATATAGCATGTCCTGACTGCAGGGTTTTGGAAACAAATTAAAACGTACAGCTCTCTTATCACTTCCAACATAAATGAAGACAGAAAAACAGCAGTGACGTTTGTAGGGTTACTGAAGTTTGGCTAGCTGGTATATGATGATGATGTACTACGTGACCGCTAGCGACACAGCTATGTTAGCATAATATAAACAAGCTAACTTTTTTTTCACTCGATAAAAGTTAACGTGAGTGTTCTCGGTGGTCAGGAACAAATGTAATTGCATGGCAGGATGCTGTAAAAGGACCAAACTTCAGCCAGGAGAGCAACTGAGATAATCCATCCACAATACGAGGTTAGTCATTCATATACTGCTGCATGGGCTGGGCTGTAGTTACATCCTAAGGTTTTAAAAACTGAGCTTAAATAAATGATTAGCGGTAATAAAAGCCGAGGGAGGTCAACAGTGATCACTGACTGTTTTAGGAGCTTTTTGAGATTAAATAGAAGAAAATACAAAACATTAAACATGTTAACAACACAAAAGCCATATTAAACGCAGACTACTTTAGGCCCAGAAGTAGGATTCGTCACGTCATCACTTAACGACCGGATAACATCAGGTATTTTGGATGTTTAGGTTTCATTCTGGCTGCCTGTCATGCAGTTAAATGAAGAATGTTTGTAATGAAAGTAATGATATATTTAGAACTGTAATGGGATTGCTGAATTTAGTACAGTCAAGTGTTACATTACTGCATTACTGAGAAATAATGTGATTGCAGTAGTTCTTATAGTTGTAAAGTGTTACACACAACGCTACATATTGCACAGCAAGCAATTCCATTAAAATGGTCCAAAAGGTACTAGCAGTGGAAACAGGGGAAAGAGACGTCCAATTTAGTAATAATTAGCAGCCTGAGAAGTCTCCAGGTATATACGTTCATAATATCCCCTAGTCTGTTTGGGGAATGGAATCCCTTTTAGACCCTGAAAAGACCACTAGAGGAACTGTAGATTTAAGTACTAGAGCAGGGGTGGGGGAACTCCAGGCCTCAAATGCCGGTGTCCTGCAGGTTTTAGATGTGTCCTTGATCCAACACAGCTGATTTAAATGGCTAAATTACCTCCTCAACATGTCTTAAATTTCTCCAGAGGCCTGGTAATGAACTAATCATCATCCTTGTTTCTAATAATTGCAGAACTCACTGTGCACATTTTAAAACAACAATAACAGATTAAATTCATGTACTGTGACCAGTTAATCGTGTGCTAACTTGTCAAGATCTGGTGAAAAAGGTCCCATTCACACAGGACTAGAGAACAGTTTACAACCATCTGGCAACCACTGATGAGGGAACAATGAGTACTTATGAGCAGTTGGCGAGGTTTTGGAACCACTGCCAACCTTTTGGGGACTACACAGTTCTCTCTAGCAACCAGTGGTTTATATAAACATGACAGGCAGCTTTTGAGCAAAGTGTACTTCAAATCAAGTAAAAAACGTAAATATTTTGCAAATGTTTGATAGGGTTGATAAAGCATTCACAGTACTTTACTTGTTGTACATTTTGCCATTTTATAGCCAAAATGTATTAAATTAATTATTCACCATAAAATTCTACACACAATTCCCCATAATGTCAAAGTTATATTGATATTTTTGCTAATTTATTAAAAATATAAAGCAAAAATATAACATGTACATAAGTATTCACAGCCTTTGCTCAGTCCTTTTTTGAAGCAGCTTTGGTAGAAAGTCTTTTTGAGTGTGATGAAGCTTGACACGCCTGTTTTTGGACCAGTTTCTCCCATTCTTGTTTGCAGAACCTCTTAAAGATCCATCGAGTTGGATGGGGAATGTCAGTACACAGCCATTTTTAAATCTCTCAAGAGATCTGATGTTCAATCAGGTTCAACTCTGGACTCTGGACCCAAGGACATTCACACAGCCAAGTGGTGTTTTGGCTGTGTGCTTAGGGTTGTTCTATTGGAAGATGAACCTTCACACTAGTCTGAGGTCCAGAGGGCACTGGAGCAGTTTAACATCAAGGATGTCTGTGCATATTGCTGCATCCATCTTTCCCTCAACACTGACTAGTCTCCTACTTTCTGCTCCTGAAAAACATCCCCACAGCATGTTGCTGCCACCACCATGCTTCACTGTAGGGCTGGTATTGGCCTGGTGATGAGCAGTACCTGGTTTCCTCCAAACATGACTCTTGGTATTCTGTCCTTTATTGGTTTATTTTTATAGCATGGTTTTATGCATGTTTGTATATATTTTTGCATGCTTTTATTTTGAAGTTTGTTGGTTTTTTACTTCCTACCCAACCATAACAACACCTGCATTAACACCTGCTCACACTGCATAAAAGATGGGAGGTGTGGGCAAGTCGATAGGAGTCACAGAGCATGTGCAGAATGGCATGAAAGCATGAAGACTGCAGAGCTTCAGCAGAGCAACAGGATGGGGAAGCCAGACAGAAGCCAAGGAGATTGGCCCTGGAAGTGTCTGCTGAACTGGTGTTGGATATAGTGGAGGAGTTGTATGTAGTAAGGCCTTTCTCAGCCAACCAATGAAGAAGAGGGTTTTCTGTGATGGTTGGTGCAAGAACATCCATGTCAAAACTGTTGCACCTGTCATACATTGTATATGTGTAGGACTTTTAGCTTGGTTTTAGTTTTTTAAATGCCCTGGACTTGTTTTATTGTAAATAAATGTTGAATTTTGTGCTCCTTGGTTATCAAGAAATTGAATCCAAGTGTTAAACTTGTATTTGTTAGCTGTTCACTGGAACTCTCAATGAGAGAACCGAAGAGGTGATACATACAGTATTAAAATTTAATTATTTATCATAGGACAACTGTTCCTCAATAAAGTTACCTAAGATTAACTGTATCACATATTTGGTAACGAGTTAGTCATTTATTTTTCACTTGTCAGTCATTAGCATCAGATATTATTTATCATACCTCAACATTGTAGCATAGCTTAGCCCTAGTCTGAAATCTGCACAGATTACATAAGAGACATTAAAAATAATAATTCATATCAATCATTTAAATAAGATTTGTAATGGTCCAGTAATACTTCTAAATCACATAGTATTGCAGTGTAAGTAGTGAGTGATCTGCAGCTAACAGTGGTAACAAGATCAGTATTACACTATGAATGGATCAACCAGCCACTGTCAGCCTCAGCATACACTTCTGCTTAGGGCTTTACTGCAGATTACAACTTAACACCTAGTTAATATCACTAATAGTAAAAGTCAGACTTTAGAGCCGCAGATTAATGATATGCTTCACTGAAACAGTTGTCTGGATTATGGAGGCACTTGGCATTTGGAGCTAGTGAGAGTATGTATCCGAGCGACTGAACCTGAGGCAACAGGTAGCAGTGGTTTATGTGGCCATTTCAGTACCTCTCTGGTGCCTGTGCCACTCTTTCTGATGTCCCACCTCCCATCGGAGGTTTGGTTTGACTTCTTTCCTGCTGCATGTAACCTACCTCTTCTCCCTCTGCACCCTTCTCTTTCTCCCTTCTTCACACATGTTCCTTCCTTCACGCCGCCTCCCCTCGTCTGACCCTTCCTCCCCACCACCTCTCCCAGTGTGCCCCTTCGTTCCCTCCGCTCCACCTCTCCTTGCAGTTTGTTATTCTTGCTGATCTAATTTAGAGAATGTCCCAAATCCTCTTAGTGTCCTGCTCCCTCAGCGCAACACTAAGTGAATTAGATGGGATTACTGTCTCCCTCTTCCTCCTCCTCCTCCTCCTTCTCGTCCTCCTCTTCCTCTCCATCCACGCCATCACTCTCGCTCATCATCTCTATGTCCATCTTTCTGTGGACATTTCTCTTTTCATCGGCGGGATTAAAGCCTTCTCCCTCTCCACATGACAAATTGGTTCCAATGTTCCCCCTGCTGACAGATGCTGTCGCAGGCCCAGTCCATCATGGAACATTAAGTATCGTTAATTAAACTTTGACCTCTTGCAAATAGAAAAATAAAATCATGACATAACACAGATGAAGTCCATCAAACATCAGCATGTCAAAGTAGAACAGGGAGAAGATATTACAAGGAAAGCGCTGTATGAACATGGATGCTGCTGATCAGGGTTGCCGCTCACCCTCGTTCCACTGCAGGCAGCACTGCTGGAACCACGTTTCTCAACTGTGTGACTGGGATTGATTGCACAGGATGCTGGAGGAACCCCAGATCCATTTTTGTGCCAGTAGTCTAATCCTCAGTCTGGCTCCCACAGCTTCACCCTGATCTCTCCTGTTTAATTGCAGGGTCAACGTAGGTCCTGTTTACCAGAACGAATTCTGTGGTAACACTAAATCTGTCAGAATCTCTTTTCTTTCTTAAAAAATGTGAGATGTTGGTGTTACCATAAAAATATTATTTTAACCATACATATACACAAGCTGTCTCACATCCTGTACTTATGAACTTTAGTCTTGTTGCCTAGATTAGGTAGGACTTTCCTACAAATTACTCAGTTTTTGAGCCAGAGCTAAATGTTGGACCATTTTATTAGTTTGTTACTTAGTATTAATGAGCAAGCTGTGTGTCTATGTAGCGCACCTGTAAGAAAGAGGGTGTGAAACAGTGGAGACGAGGAAGATGGGAGATTCCTTAAATGTATTCATAATTTTTTTTCAACCATTCACACCTAGAGCCAATTTAGAATCACCAGTTAACCTCACCCCGCATGTCTTTGCACTGAGGAAGAAAGCCAGAGTACCTAGACAGAATCCACACAAACATCAGAGAACATGCAGACTCCACACAGAAAGGCCTGTGAGACCAAAGTGCTATCTCCTACTCCACCTTGCTGCACCTTGCTGATTCTAAATAAGGCTAGGTTAGCCCTGTAACGGACTGGTGACCTGTCCAGGGTGTACCCCACCTCTCAACCTATGGCAGGTGGGATAAGTAGGCTCCATCAGTGGAGATTGGATGGATGGATACATTTGAAGCTCAAGGGAAATGTTACTATTTATGGATGACTCATTTCAAAAGGGAGTTTGTGTTTATGTTCTTTTCCCCCCGAGTTGTCTTTGAAAACAAATTGAAAGATAATTTTGCATTAACCAAAGGTTTTGTGAGAGTGCCGAACCACTTAATTTGCAGAAGAAGAATCTTATTATCACAATTTCTGTGCATAAGTTGCAGCATTTGGCTTGAGACAACACTACTCTGTCGGAATCCACGCAGTATGCAACAGGTAAGGGCTCTGGAGGTAGAGCAGTTGAGCTATTAATCACAAGGCTGGTGCTTCAGTCTCTGGCTTCCTCAGTCTGCATGTCTAAGTGTCCTTGGGTAAGATATCTAACCCCAAGTTGCTCGTCCATGGATTCTTCAGAGAATGAATGTTTGTGAATGTTAGACAAGAAAAAGAGAAAAAAAAAGTAGAGAAAACGTGCTTGTATGAACGGGTGAATGGAGCATGTTGTATAAAGCACATTGGGTGCTCAGATAGAGTAGCAAAATGCTACATAAGCATAAGAACCAATCCATTTAAGTTTGTTATAATTATTCACCATGAAGTTTTTATACAGACATAATTTTTGTAGCCTTCCCTCTGTATGTACAAGACTTATATCCAAATCCAATTTATTTATATAGCACATTTAAAAACAGAAAGTTTGCCCAAAGTGCTGTACAGAAACAAAAGGGTAAAACACAAGATAAAAACACTGACACTCACATAAACACATAATAATACACATAATAAACATATCAACTCACACCAGTCTGAAAGCTGTCGAAAAAAGGTGTGTTTTCAAAAGCGACTTAAAAACAGGAAATGAAGATGCCTGTCTAATATTTAAAGGCACCGTATTCCAAAGTTTGGGGGCCAAAATTGAAAAGGCTCGTTCTCTTCTACATTTTAGCCTAGATTGTGGGACAACCAATGGGAGCTGGTCAGCTGATCTAAGGGTCCACGGAGGAATATAAGGCTGAAGTAACTCAGAAAGGTATGGGGGAGCAAGACCATTAAAGCATTTATAAACCAGCGTTAGAACTTAATTAATTCTGTCATGAACAGGAAGCCAATGAAAAGAGGACAGGATAGGAGTTACATGTTCATGCCTGTGGGTACCAGTCAAGAGGCGGGCAGCATGATCCTTGGCTGACTCCAACATACAGTGCATTACAGTAGTCAAGCTGAGTTGAAATAAAGGCATGTATTACCTTCTCCGTGTCACGTCTTGACAAAACTGGCTTCAGCTTTGCTATTTGCCTCAACTGGAAAAAGCTTTTTTGCAACACAGAACTAATATATTTGTTCAATTTAAAATCCATAATGACTCCCAAATTTGCCACGTGCTGTTTGACCCTAGCCAACCACAATTCCCAAGCGGGTTGCATGAAATATTATTAGGTCTAAATACAGTCACCCCCGTTTTACTCTCATTGAAACTCAAAAAGTTCAGAGCCATCCAAGCTTTGACATCTTCAAGGCAGTTCAAAAGGATTTGGATGGAGCCTGGGCCATTTGGTGCTAAAGGCAAATAAATTTGGCAGTCGTCTGTGTAGCAGTGAAAGGATATTTTGTGTTTTGTAAAAATAGACCCCAAAGTGAGCAGGTATAATGAAAAAAGAAGAGGGCCAAGGATTGAGCCCTGGGTACCCCACAAGAAAGAGGGGCTGAAGTGGACTCAAAATTTTCAACATTAACACTAAACGTTGTGCCACTCAAATATGAACGAAGCCAATCCAGTGCTGCATCTTTGATGCCAACCAGGTGTTCCAAACGGGAGATAAGAATACTGTAGTCAACAGTATCAAACGCTGCAGTAAGATCTAAAAGCACAAGGATCACAGCACTTCCACAATCATTAGCTAAAAAGATATCATTAAAAACACGTAAAAGTGCTGTTTCAGTGGAGTGTAAATGTCTAAAACCAGACTGAAAAACATCCATGATACCATTAGTATCTAAATACGTATTCACTTGGGTAAAGTTCCAATAACTTTGAAAGGAATGGAAGTTTTGAAATGGGCCTAAAATTTGAGGAAACTAAAGGGTGAAGGCCAGGTAATTTTTAATAAAGGGTTTACAATTGCATTACAATTGATACATTTGTATCAAATCTTGCCCGATGAGGCATTGATGGTCGTGTTTATTGAGGATGTATACAAAACTGTGAGTCAATTGCTTTCAAAAAGTTTTGTGCTTTTGTTGTAATACCTGTACTGATTTCCCAAACCCTGCCTCTAACATATGCCCTTGATGCAGCAATAATGAAAAAGAGTGAAACTAATACTGAAAGTAAATGAAATTAAAAACAAAAAGTCAAAATGGAAATAAAATTAATTAGAAAATACAAAACTATATTCAATCTTGTTAGGTTTACATATATAGATATAGTAAATATAATCACATGTAGATTTAAGCAATATTGGCAAAAGTATAGTCAGTGGTAGATGCTATCTGTTTTTGGTAATTGCAGTTAAACATTATTGTTATTACAAAAAAACATTATAAAAAACGCATCTGGCTTATGCTAGTGGTAACAAAATAATTGCATGTAGGTGAAAATCTAAACTGGGATCAATCTCTTCACTGTAACAAATTCCAGCTTCACTTACAGATGTACTTGGCCTTTACACGTGGCTCAAACACGTATCAGTTATCAGTATTTGATTACCTACAGTTGTTCTCATTTTCAGTGTTTCTACTTTGACCACTACATATGCTGTATTTTCTATGGATTACACTGGTAATAGTGTATTTTTAAATTCATCACTCGTCACTGCCCTCTGTGTCTGATAGCATCCAGTGTTGCCTGAGAGCCACTGACCTTTGCCCCCATCACTCCACCACATTTATGTTACCTGTGTTTTCTTACTTCAGTATGAACACTTCTTTAATATCCTGGAATACTTTACACATGTTTTACCTTCATGGAGCTGCATCAGAGCAGTTTACATGACACAGGACCAAAAGTCCTGCTTTTTAGCCTAAAACCCCACTCCATGTTTTTGTCCCCCTTCGCCTTCCTGTGCTTCCTCCTCTGTCTTTGTCTCAGTTTTCTCCCCCTCACTCGTCATCTGTAGGCCATCTGATCCCCCCCCCCCCCCCCCCCCCCATAAACAACGACTACCTACCCATTTCTCCTCCTTCACTTTCAGTAATTCCAGCGTTGCCTCTCTCGTTCGCTCGCTCGCTCACGTAGCTCGCCCTAATCCAGCTCTGACCTCAATCCCGTGATGTAATGGATCATGTGACGCAGGGAGAATGGGAGAGAGGAATAGAAAAGAGGAGAGCGAAAGAGGAACAGGGGACGTAAAGTGGGGAAACATGGCCTAATCCCCAACGCTGGAGCTGCAGACCAATCACAAACTTGTGGGGTGGGAGCGGGAGGGGTGGGGGTCAGGGGTGCCTCCATTAAGTTACAAAATGTCAGTCAGACACACACATAAGCACGCACCAACAACACACACTCCTTATGGAAACAACAAGTCAACATGTTTGTTCCGTCTCTGTGACTCGGTGGCTATTTACATGTCAGTGTGTCTGCCAAAAAAAACACACCAACAGCCAGGCTGTTTGTGACGAGCGAGCAGCCTCACACTCACACAAATATTTACTGTGTGTCACTGTGACGATATGAAGAATTCATCCAGAAGCGGCATCTATTCATTGCCAAATAATTGGCATCGAGCCTGCAGCCTGTGCCGTGCAAACACGCAAAGGCTTAAAAGATCGCTTTTGACTGTACATGGCTCATAGAATTGACGCATCAATTACTTTGTTCTTAAGTAGTTAAAAGCAAAGAAAGAAATGTGTGAAGTCACTATATTCTCGGGGGAAACTGCTTGCTATCCATGTTTCTGTTTCACTGCCCATGCACACGTCCTGCAGTTGTATTTAATTTGGAAAAACGGACACAACATGAGGAGGAAATATAAGGAGAGGGAGAGAGTGACCAGTCAGTCACAAAACTGCAGTTCTTAACTGTTCAACGAAGGGCGCTGTAGAGAGGCTGCCGAGCATTTCCCATGTGTCTGCAGATTGTATGTTCTCCCTCCCTCCTCGCCTGCTTCTGGTAGCAGTGTGACTAGAGAAGCACATGGCCTAAGCGATGCAAGCCAGCACAGACACACACATGCACACAGGGACACACTGGTGCTGCACAGCAACATGAACAGGGATGTAAAGTGTGTCTCTACTCATTTACTTACTCATTTCACCTGAGTGATTGATCTTAACTTTGCTGTGTTATATGAGCAGGGTTTAGTGCTGCCTGTGGGTTCTCCCTGTGACTGTGTGGGCTTTTTTTTATGTTATCCAAAGACACATGCATGCTGGGTTAATTGATCATTCTTAGCTAGCCATGAGCGTGTAAGTCTTTCTGGTTAACAGTAGTCTTCCCTGAATGAAAGAAAGCCTTTTTCAAAGCTTTGTGTTGATCTTTAAGATCTTTCACTCACAAGAAAACATGCACAACTTTATTATTTCTTCTGAAATAAATGTAAGAGCAATTCACCATATTAATATCATATTGTATAAAAATAAGACTGGAAACAATTGATCAAGACAAGAACTGGTCAAGAAGGTTTTTACTGAGGCCGTAAATCAAGTGAGGAGAAGGGCAATTCTTCTCATAGGCTTCAATACAATCTGACTTCTTTTTGCAATAAGAAATGTCACCCCCTGCTGGCCATCAGTAAGAATGCATTTTTAAGGCACCCCAATCTTGGCATCACTTTTCCCTTTTTGTTTTCCAGACAAAGGGATTTTTTATAGACAGTCAGCAGGTTACCTAATTCTAACCTAAATACCTTTATTATTCTAATGTAACAGCATTTTAGACAACATCTCCCACCCCATGCAGGAGGCAGGCTGCGGCACCCACAATGTGGGAGGGAGAGATTTCGCAGGTCTTTCCTCCCCACTGCTGTCAGACTCCACAACAAAGACTTCAACTGATCAAACACACACATCCACACATGTGCAATAGCAATAACACTAAGTGCAATACTCTTTCTGGCATTGTTGTATCATACTCATATTGTATATAGCATTTGTATTCTATTTTATTTGATTGTATATAGTATTTTATTTTATTTTTATTCTAATTTTTCTATGCAACTTTGCACTGTCCACTGCTGTAACAAAACAAATTTCCCACGCGTGGGACTAATAAAGGTTATCTTATCTTATCTTTTCTCTGACCACATATATACTGACCAGTAGAATCACACTTCAGCATTAAGTGGATTAAAAAGCTACATGAAAACCATCACTTGGGCTAACCCCACATGTAGTCCTTAGCATTCAGCTATTTTTTCTTTTGTTCTTATGTCCCCCTCATTGTCCACACACAGTGTGTACAAACAGCTACAGTCTTTATTAAACAGCATGTGTGGGACTCCACTGAACCCTGCTGTGCTGCTAGCTGACTACCAGCTTGTGTTAACAGGAGACCACAGTTAATCCCTCAGAGCAATTCCCAACTCCATCCACCCCAGCCCCCCACATCCTCCAGTTCCCCATCACCCCCACTTACTAGTCTCTTTGTGGTGCACTAGTACATTACAGTAATCTCTGTGGTCCACTCTTGTAGTCTTAACCCATTCACCGCCCTCCCACAGTGACTACATCCCCAAATGCTGCAACCATACAATTTTAAAAAAACAACAAAAAACCCAATGTTACGTCCATCTTCTGCCAGACATCCCAGCTGGACTTCACAGGACAAGTGAGGTTAAACCCACTTCAGTCTCAATTTGATTTCACCTACTTATTGTGAGGTTAGGGGCATGGGTGGATGCCAGAACAGGCTACTATGACCTCCAAGAGCATTTTTGGTGTAGTCACCTGAAAAATACTATGTCCCTCTTTGAGGCACTGCCCATCCAAGAAGCTTGTGCTCCAGTTTTGGTTAATCTGTCACTTAGAAGCATGATTGTGCCTGGTATCTTTACAGTTTGTGAATGCAGCTTGCTAACCAACCTGGCTAGCATTTCAGGGCTAACCAATTAATTTTTCCAGGGTGCCACATGAGACTGTTGTTGAGGGTCACACCAATAAGCTTATAAAGAGATCAAATGAATACAGATCAAAACTGAGTTCACCTTATTGGTGTGGCCCTCCACAACAGTCACAGTTTATCATGTGGCCCCTTGGGAAAATAAACTGCCTAGCTTCTTAGCTTAACTTAGCATACTACACTCTCATCCAGGTAAGGTCTCGTCTGGCTCCTTTACAACACATCGAGGCCCAATTGAACACTTTAAATATAACCCAATAAAAACTGTGATTATAATTGTTTGGATCATGATGGGGACACGATATAAATGTTAGATGAATGTGAACGCACACATGACCCCTATATTAAAACTGCATTACAAGGATGTAAGTTGGACACGAGATAACACAATCAATTAGAAATAATAAAGAATAAGATGGATTTATGTCCTGATATAAGGTAGTTTTTTAATTCTCTCTCTGAAACGCGGTGGCGTCTGTATGAGAATAACCTGCTCGTTTCTATTCATGTGTTGTGGATGTTGGATTGAGAGCAAGGACCCCAGGAAGAATAGCTAAGGCTGATGCTAGTGGGGATCCTTACTAAACAAAGAAACAAATGACATCAGACTTTTCACCTTTACCTTCACGTCTGACAAATTTTAATGCTTTAGAGTTTCGATTTTAGAGATCGATCGAACTGTTTCAACTGGTTTAAACAGTGGAGATGCTTGTTCGCATAGTTTTATGCCAGTTTTAGCCCCCACCCGTTCCCCCCACCATATACATCTGTCCCTCTTCCTTCTTCTCCTTCTGTCCTATGTATACACCCCCTCCTCCCCCAGATAAGACACACAAACACACACACATACGCACTGTACCAGTTCTGTTCTAATCTGGGGTCGACCCCTCAACTTGCTCCCTTCTCCCCCAACACACACACACACTCATCTCTCTCTCTCTTCCTCAACATCTACCCACTTCCCTCATTTCCCCACTCCCCCCCTCCACTCCTCCCAATCCCAGCACTGTGTTAATCTGCTGCTGGTCTGACAGTCAGCACTTTGAGCAGCAGACAGACAGATTGGCTGTAATCCCCTGAGTGCCACAGATGGAGCGCCACTACGCAGACCTTGGGGAAGGTGAATGCACAGTTGTGTACAAATACACACACATACACACACTGAAACACACACATAGACAAAAGCATGAAATAGAAAGAAGAATAGCTATGATCATACCTCTTTAATGTGTTGACGTGCAGAGTCCATTATATGTTGAGCTATTAGAGCTGTAGTGGTTTCACATGATGCTTCTTTGCTTTAAGAGCAGACTGAATGTTTCTAAAGAGCAAAGAAAAGCTAGAGAGGCTCCAATCAGTGGCAAAAGCTAGACACAAATATTCCACACAGTAATTCCTCGTTACTGCAGCTTATTCAGAACAATAAAGGCCTGGCTCACCTGCTGCCACCATGCTACCCTTCAGGTCCAAATCCTGATAGAGACCATTCTTTTCATATTCTGCCATGAAATCCTGCAACTGACAATTAGTAGGGTGTTCCTTTCATTCAGAGCATGAAATTATTTCATGTATAATTAACTGGGTAAGTGTGTGAAGCCAATTTTCAGTATAATCTGGGAAAATGCGTCCCGTTTGGAACAAGAAACAGACTGGGTTATTGTGCCACCGAGGCAGGATGCTTAAGTCTGATCCTGGTATGGATATTTCAAATAATCCAATACAAATTTATCCGCTGAGCTGTCATTTAAAAAGAATGTAAATACATGAAGCGAGACAAAGCATATAAAGGTAAATAGTGGGATGTAAAAAATCAGCTCGCCAAACTTATTGATCAGGTGATATTCCCCCCTCCCCCCCAATCACCTAACACCCGCTGCTATACAGGCTGGGGCACTGACTGAGGGTGGAATTTAAATGAGAACACGGGGTGTTGGGTGGCATTCAAGGACAAAGGCTCTGGCAGTCAAACCCCTGGCTGTTGGAATGTTGGATCTTGGGATATGGCATGTCACATCTCATGTGGGGGAGGAGCCTGACCTTGTGTATAAGGTTTAGAGACACTGGATAGATATAGTAGGGCTCACCTCAAAGCCCAACTTCAGAACTTGGGCTCTGGAACCAGTCTCCTTGAAAGGGACTGGACTTTGTTTCAAACTGGAGTTGCCTGCGGTGAGCAGTGGCAGGCCAGGGTGGCTATTCTTGTATCCCCCCGGCTTGCTATCTGTATTGTGGACAAGAGGGTTGTGTGTCTGTGCCTTCAGGTCGGGGAACTGGTCCTGACTGTTGTTAGTCACTTCAGAGTGCCCAGACCTGCCTGATCTGAGCCTGAATGTTATTCTGTTACTGAACTTGTGCTAATCACAATTTGTCCATAACAAGCACGATGTTCAAGTATAAGGTTGTGCATAAAAGCATGAGGTGCAACTTGATGACTGTTTTTGTAATCATTTCGTGACATCTATGATCTCATGTCTTGGACACTTGGGTGAAAAGAGGAGCTAATAAATCCTTCCGATGGAAGCTTTGGAACATTGAGTCTAAATAAACAATGCTGCACGGAGCTGCGGCCACAAGGTGGTTGGTGCCAGTCGAGGATGTAACAATGTAGTTTTCATCCTAGGTGTGGAACACTGCAATTTTGTTGGTTTGTAAGGTGGTGGCCTCAAGCTTGACCAGGCAGGAATGAGAATTAGCAACCCCACGTTTAAATATCTCTGGGTTTTGTTCATGAGTAAGGGAAGATTGGAGCGGGAGATTGATAAGCAGATTGGTGCAGTGTCTACAGTGATGCAATCTACATCCCTACTCTCACTTGTGGTCATGGGATATGAGTAGGTTTGGTTATCTGAGTAGGATGCCTCCTGGGGCTCACCTGGGCAAGGTGTTCCAGGCATGTATTACCATGAACGGGCCCCGGGGTAGGTCTACAACACGCTGGACAGTATACATCTCTTGCGTGGCCTGGAAATGCCTTGGTGGCCCTAGATGAGCTGAAGGAGGTGTCCAGGAGAGGAGGTCTAGGACCACAACTTGGTCCTGGATAAACATCAGAAAATGGAAGCATGGATGGATGGATGGACGTAGAAGAAAAGAGAATAATATAAAGGAAAGCTGTGACAATTAGTCGTTGTGCACACTGCAGGTTTTCCTAACCAGGATGGGGTTTTTTACACTGAAAGGTAGTTCATTTAGTAATTTATTTTAACATTAACTAACAACAACTTGTTACATTTAGTCTGACTCCACTGGACTGAAAAGGAAAAATGGGAATCCTGTCAGCTGGAGTAGTTGTATGAATGCTGATCTCATGGGGAATATATATATATATATATATATATATATATATATATATATATATATATATATATATATATGTAAAGACTGTGTCTTGTGTGAAAGTTATTAAACAAGTATTGACTTAATAAAGTCATGTGAGCTTTTGATTAGAAGTGACGTCAGACAGAAAAATGGTGCCCAGAAGCCATCGCTTGTCTGTGGGTATGTGGGTGTACATCCATACATGTTTGTAAGTCTGCACCAATGTACAGTGGTTGGTCAAAACAAAAGGATTAAAGGCTGGTGTTTGATTAGATGTTTGTTTGTCTGTGTGCATTTCATTGTAATCAGTATAGCTGAGGTCACACAGACATGCAGCGACATGGGCAAATGTGTGTGTTTTATTGTGATGAACATGGCTGAGGGCATGGCTTTATCCATTTTAATCAAGGGAGTAGAAGGATGAAATGAAACAGTGATGACGGGAATGATATCAACCCAGGAAGGGAGTCTCACATCTGTGTGTGTCAGAGAGAGGGGCCTAAAAATATTAAAAGGCAAAGTTTAATGGACAAAAAAAAAATGAATTTAATGTTATAGCTGAGCTTAAGGTTAACTTAATTTTGGTTAACCATGTTAGTGGTAAGATAGATGGAAAAATATTTTGATTTCATCCATACAATTACAATCATATACATATATTTCTAAATTAAAGCCCATCGTGATTTTAGAAGTAACTAATTTCTTGGTGTAGAGGAGCTATCACAAACACTGTGTTGTAGCGCCATCTAGTGGTGTCACTGCCATTAATATAATATAAGGAACTTAAGGAAGTCCCAGGTGCTCTCGAACCTGCTGTTTGTGCATCTCATTTAGCTTCAAGTTTTAAAGTTTGGGGTCATATTGAGTCGCCTCTGTCAGTGTGCCCCAGGGTGGCTGTGGCTACACTGTAGCTTGCCATCACCAGTGTGTGAATGTGTGTGTGAATGGGTGGATGATTGTGTATAGTGTAAAGCGCTTTGGGGTCCTTAGGACCAAGTAAAGCACTATACAAAATACAGACCATTTACCATAAAAACTATTTTTATTTTTGTTTCTGATGTGTTGGGAGCAGTTTGTAAGTGTTTGAAAATGAAGAGCCAAAAATATTTAAAGCTTACAGAGAGCACAAAGTACTCTTCACAATAAAATGGATCCTTACAGCGCCAACTCTAGCTATTCCTGCTACAGAATCAGAAGCTATGCAGGTCAGCAACCATTTACATGTAGACTGAACCGAAATGTAAATTCTTACTATATTTTAGACTTCTTTTTTGTAATGCTGCTAAACTGTTGTAAAAGCTTATTGGTAAATGAACAGTGGTCCTTCTTTAACAGGTATAAACAATCCACCTGAGAGCTTTTATTTATGCAGCACAGACACAAGAGTGTGTGTAACATCCATTTATTACCACCTTATATGACAAATCTGGAAATTACAAACATTGTTTAATTGAAACATTATCGTCAACATTTAAAAAAAAAGAAACTCAAATAAAGCAAAAAACAAATTTAAGTTAAAAGGGGTGAAAAGTCAACCTGAGAAGCGGTATACGGATGATCAATTGATCCAGAGTGAAGAAAATAAAAGTACAGGGGGGACGTATACAGAAAAAATGACTATTATTAGTCATTCAATGCTGATTCAGAATATCCTTCACATTTTAATCAGTTGTTTTATTTTCTTAAAAAATCATTTTTACACTTTGAGAACTTTTGGTTTTACAGAATGTTACAAATCTTGATGAGCCTTTGCTATAAAAAGGTCTTGATATTAAAAAACGTGCCACTGCTAAAAAAGTATCTCTGACACCATTTGAGCTCATAAGCTTTGGTTTTAAATAATTAGAAGAACCCAATTTGAACACAACAAACAGACAGATGAGTTTAAACTCTATAAGAGCGTGTACAAGAGGATCAAACTTTGGTGTCATTCAGAGTCAGTAGCATCACATTTCAGTAGAAAAAAATATTTCAAATCTGCTTTCTGTATTTGTTTTGTTTTGAATCTGTTTCATCCCCCCAACTCTGTGTCAAATAGTTTCAAAAATAAAACAAACAAACAAAAAAAAAATCACAAGTGTGAGACTTATTTGGAAAGACAAAACCCAACACAATGAATAACAGCAATGAGCCATATAGTAACCATAGAACTACTTTCCCAAGATGCTGATAGACTGTATACAATTTGCTGTGGTGATCAGAGCCAACACTCACGCAGACACACAGGACACCAAGTCCAGGCTCAGCTCTCCGGGGCAGAAACAAACTGCTGCTGAGCCGAGGCTGGCAGGACAGGAAGCAGGACGAGAGGACCAGGCAAGTTCTTCTAGCACCCTGCTGCAGAAAGGAGACCAGAGTCCCCCCAGCAGAAAAAAACAGCCATCCTGTCCTCCTGCTTGTCCCTCCCACGTTTGCATTGTTCTAGTCTGTTTCTCTCCTCACTTTATCCATGTTACCCACTCTCTCACAGAGCCTGTTAGAAACAGTGCAAACCAGGATATGTGTGCTTGAGGAGATCTCATCACCAAAGATTTGGTACATGCACAAAAAGAGAGTACCCTAGAAGTCTGCTGCCGAGAGCACTAAGAAAAACACGACTATACACTTTAATTATAATATAATCAGTTTTCCTCTACACACTACTAACACAGGGAGGGAGGGAGGGACGGCGGGTGAGGGGCAGAGGGATGGAGAGGCAGAAAGGTGAAGGAAGGACAGGAAGAGGTGAGAAGGAGAAAGACCAAGAGGGAGAACAAGAGCGTTTAAGCACGCTCTCCGCGGATGCGACGTGCCAGCTGGATGTCTTTGGGCATGATGGTGACACGCTTGGCGTGGATGGCGCACAGATTGGTGTCCTCAAACAGACCCACCAGATAGGCCTCGCTGGCCTCCTGCAGAAAAGAGGAAATGCAACAGTTGTCAGCAGAGCTGAAACAATCACTTCAACGATCACTTGAATTTGGTATATTTATTACACTTTTGGAGTTTGCAAAAAAAAATAAAAAATCTTGAACAAAATTGTGCAGAGATTTATTATTTTTTAAACTACATACTAGAGATATGTTTGTGTGTGTGTGCACACTGTATAAAGTCTTCAGCACACCTGACATACAATATAGATGTAAATTTTAGGAGTGCAACAGTTTGCAAAATTCACTCTAGCAATGTTGGTTCAAATCACATTTTCAGCACAAAAAAAAGCACAATAACATGACAGTGGTTTTTTTTATGCATAAAGTAATGACATCTCTCTCTTGTTGTGTCAACACTGAACACACAGCTTCAAGAACCCTGAGCTTCACATGGTGGCAGGATGATGGATCTGCACAGTGTGAGCACAGAGGCTGCAGGTTCTGACCCTGATTAAATATCAACATATTGTGTGAGTTAACACATCACACACATTTATTCAAACCAGCACAATGTCTGGCCAGCTTTAGAAACTAACCCTGTGAGCAGTCAGGCTGTTTCAGGTGGAAATAGTCAGGAACAGATACCTCATCCAAAGTCGTGTGTGGGCAGGAAATCACTGAAGCTAGCTGAGAATTTTTTCAGAGGGATACTCCTCTTGAAAGCCCCATTTCATACTGACCTGCAGAGCTCCGATGGCTGCGCTCTGGAAACGCAAGTCAGTCTTGAAGTCCTGGGCAATTTCCCTCACCAGACGCTGGAAGGGCAGCTTGCGGATCAGCAGCTCAGTGGACTTCTGATAACGACGGATCTCACGCAGAGCCACAGTACCCGGCCTGAAGTGCAGAGGTGGAAATTAAACTTACTTTAAACTTGGCTTTGACTTACACTGTGCATATGCAACAATAAACACATTTAGAAGAGGAGAGACATGAGTGATAGCCTGAAGAAAACACAATAACACAAAACCCTTACAGTAAAAAGAAATTAAATGTCTGTTTCAACTTTTCCTATATTACACACACACACACACACACACACACAAAGACAAGGATATGTGTCTCTCTAATTACAAAAATGATAACTTGCGATAATCTTCCTGGCCTAAAACGGAGAGGAGAAGTTTTGCAAGTTAGTTTTTGCCTGCCTTACCTGTAGCGATGGGGCTTCTTGACACCACCAGTGGAAGGGGCGCTCTTGCGAGCAGCCTTAGTGGCCAGCTGCTTACGTGGAGCTTTACCTCCAGTGGACTTACGGGCAGTCTGCTTGGTACGGGCCATGGCTACTACAGATCACCTGAAAAAGAGTTAATAAAAAGGTTGAATTTGGCATTTTATAGAACAATTTTTCAAATGCCTTCTTTTTCTTGCTGAGTAATATGGAGGACAAATGCATTAAATGCTTGAAAGGCTCCAATAACTAAAATATGATAACAGGAAAACCTTTTATTGCATTTTGTGTTATTTTCTGTTATTACAGCAACAGCATTGATGTAATGCTACTGCTGTGTCGAATATGCTCAATAATGGCAATTTGAAATTAGGCAATTATTTAATCACAGCTATCGCAGCTTGTAGGTTGCAGCAGACAACTTAGATTTACTCAACTTTTCTAGTAAATAAACACACAAGACATTTCCCGTTGACGATCAGCCAGACATACGTCAATCAAAGTTGAACGACTACACGATTGGCTGGCAAAGCTAAAACTATTACCATGAGCCAACCAGCGTACGGAAACTAAAATGGGCGGGCTCTCCAGCTACCTTCCACTGTTACTAGGTCCGCCCACCTCGCTCTGATGATGGCGGCGGTTTGATGCGCAAGCGGGATAAAGACCCAGGGCAGAAGAACAAGCGGGTAGCACATAAACAACTTCAATTTTACAACTCTCCGACGCTCCAGCGAATCGGAAAATGAAAAAAACAGAGATAGTACATGTTAAGGAACTCATAGGTGAACACAGGAATGCTGAACGACCCCTAACGGCAGCGTAGAACCGAGCTGAACCGGCGCATAATTTGAACCAGAATTTCCGCTCATCTGAACGGCTGCAAAGAGGACTGCATTTCACCGCCGCTTCGACAGCCGTGTGTGTCTTATTTTCTCACACGACGAAAACACTGCTTTTTCTCCCTCAAACGAGCTTGTGAATTGTAAATAAAACAAACAGAAAAATTCAAAGTTCAGCCACGAACCAGGTGACACATTTCGAGACGCTTACCTAGAGGGAAAGTGAAGAGAAGTGGAGAGAAATCTGTCGCTTGTCTGTATTTTCTTCTTCGTATCCACAATGGGAAGCAGCGTCCAGCGGGAAAATGGCCGCCGCGTCAATCATGTGTCCCACAATGCAACGGCGTTAACAACATTTTCTGTGGTTACAGTGACAGGTGCTGCCCGGAACTGGGGAGTTAGTTTGACGTTTTCTTTTTAATCGAACATTTCGGGCTTTTAAATGTCGGTAAAGCTAAATGTAGAAAACGGAAGTGCCTGCGCTTCCTTTGAGAGTGCCTTCATTATTGTCGAATTATTATTATGTTATGTTAACAGTATTAACATTTGAGGCAAACTGAAAGAGACATTTAAAAGTTGGCTCCATGCAGTGACCGTTCAAAGGTTGTTTTTAAGTGCTTTTTCGCAGCAGTCGGAAAAATGCAGGCGCAACAAATAGAATATAAAACCGGACTTTGATTTCTAGCTGTGCTTTTCCTACTGTCAAAATGTTTCATATTCGAAATGCTGTTATTTAGTTTTACAAGGACTAATTTTAAAAAATAAAAAGAACTTTGGAGTAGTTCTTCCAACATTTTTAATAGTATCTTCGCTAACTATTGCTGTTTTATGAATTTACAATAAAAAAGTAAGTAAAGTTATCCCTGTCCCTGGAGTGAGTTTTTCCCCCAACCCCTGTTAAAAGGACGTTTTTCCTACCTACTGTCACCAAGCAATTCCTTATAAATGGTCATCTTTTTTCCTCTCTATTATTGCTGGGTATTACCTTACAATATAAAGCACTTTGAAGCAACTGTTATTGTGATTTAGTGCTATATAAATACAACTGAAATGAATCTTACTAGGTTAATTTATATAAATGAATATGCCAAAAATACAAAGCTGGGGACTTTAAATTGCTTCAAGATAAAAAAAATCACTTAAACAACTCATTTAAGCACAAGAATCTGTTTATTATGTTTGTATGTGAATTTTGGAGTACAAATATTTTGCTCTTAAAAATGACTGAAACATAAATCAAGAACACAGTAGAAAAAAAAAGGTTACCATATCAACCTGAGAGAGGAACAAAAAGTCATAATATTACCTGGACATGATAACGTGGCTGAAAATTAAAATATGATTAACAAAGGTCTGCTACATATATGCCGCTCATCATCTGTCAAACCATGCAGTGTCATCATAGCACAATGACATTTCCAATTGACAACCAGAATTGATCTTTTGAATTTTGATACATCAAACAGCAACAGTAGAAATACACCATATCGTAAAAAAAAAAAAAAAGCAAAAGAAAACTTACTACTTTTACAACAAATTTCTACTTGTTTTTTTAAAAAAAGAAAAGAAACTCAGAAGACTCATATCAATGTATGTGTCTGTCTGAAGATGAAACTCAACCTTAATGCTAATTTCTATTCCCATGTTCAGATCATACACTATTCTTGGTTTGCAAAAGCATCTTATTCATAGAGGTCACAAGGTATTCCTGTGGCTCACTAATTAGAACTGATGAATGATTTCAAAGTACATGAAGATACCGCTAAGAAAAATCTGCTACCGGTAGCACCAAAGAAGACATGATCACACATTTACGGTTATCACAATCATGATATATATAGAGAACCTCAAACCAAACTACTAAGTATAGAGGAAGGAAAAGGAGAAATGAGTGGCGAAGGGACGAGAGGAGTATAATAAATGAAAATGTTTTAAGCACGCTCTCCGCGGATACGACGTGCCAGCTGGATGTCTTTTGGCATGATGGTGACACGCTTGGCGTGGATGGCGCACAGATTGGTGTCCTCAAACAGACCCACCAGATAGGCCTCGCTGGCCTCCTGCAGGTGGCAGAAAAATTCAACATTAGAGGCATTTTAGTGAATAGATGAAAAATAGCATGTTTTTTTTGTTGTTTAAAAAAAATTAATCAATGAGAGCTACCGACCTGCAGAGCTCCGATGGCTGCGCTCTGGAAACGCAAGTCAGTCTTGAAGTCCTGGGCAATTTCCCTCACCAGACGCTGGAAGGGCAGCTTGCGGATCAGCAGCTCAGTGGACTTCTGATAACGACGGATCTCACGCAGAGCCACAGTACCCGGCCTGAAGTGCAGAGGTGGAAATTAAACTGGCAGTGAGTCAGTCTTATCTTATAGTGAGAATGTGCAACAATACAACGGGGGCCCCTAGTTAAGAAGACTGACTAATGACGGATGCCTGCTCTTTTCATGCACATTAGGTTTACATTATACTATAGTTTCCAGGAGAGCTAGGTGATCTCTCACCTGTAGCGATGGGGCTTCTTGACACCACCAGTGGAAGGGGCGCTCTTGCGAGCAGCCTTGGTGGCCAGCTGCTTACGTGGAGCTTTACCTCCAGTGGATTTACGGGCAGTCTGCTTGGTACGGGCCATGGCTACTACAGATCACCTGAAGAAAACAAGTAAAAGGCTGCATTAATAACAACAATAATAATAAATACGGACACTTTTTTCAATATCTATGACAATCTTTTTTGTTACAGCAATAATAAAAATAAAGTGATTGCATATTAATTTAATTTCATGTTTCTTAGATGTTCAACAGACAGGGTTTATTTTTTTTTCTTCCGGAAAGTTAAAATATGTGTACAGGTTGTAAAGAATGAAAATTAACTTTCGCATTGTATTTAAAATGATTTGGAAGTTAACAGCACCACTCTTCCACGGGAGCCTGAGTTTTGTTTTGTTTTTTTTAAATACCCGAGGTGGCTTATGCAATAGCTATAAAAAAAACAAAAAAACAGTAATAGGCAGCATAGGCACCCAATCATAACTGAGCTCTTTATCAGATAACCCAATCACATCATGGATAAGCGCCTTTGGGGCGGGACGTAATGAACATGCCAACCACTCAGGGCACGGGGTTTCCCAGACAAACCTCGCCCCTTGCGCACTGAATGTGGGTTTGTTCGTTTCTTCATATTGGGCTCTCCGCTTGCTCACAAGTCTAGTGTTTTTCATTCAGAATGAGCTATTTTAAAGGAAAACCAGTCGACCCCGCCCACCCCGGCGGCCTCGTAAAGGCAAACTAGCGCACCGAAGATGATGGCTGGCTGGTTGGCTTGAAGAATGTAAACGGGAAGGAAAAATCGTTGTACCAAACGAAGAGGGTGACGATAAAAACGACGGAAGCATATAAAAACCGCGGCGTGAAAGTGGAATATACTTTTTGAGGACGACACTAGACATGTCAGGGGATCGATTGATGATAATTATTGTGTCAGATGACCCCTCACTTTAGGCGCATTTCCGAGTCAAATTCGACCGGATCACAAGTGCTTTTTAGGTCCCCCACTCCCCGAGCAGGCAGATAATAGCTCGAGTGCCCTGCGTTTTCGTCGAAAATAAACGAAAAAACACATAATTTCCAAACTAACTTGACATTAAAAGATACAGTGGAGTTTTATTCAAATAATGATACTCACCTTTGAAAACTTGGTCAAAGATTGCCGCCTAAAACTGGGAATGTATTCTTGAGACTCTTAAGCGTTGTTCTCGCAATAAAATGAAGGGAGGAAAAAAAGGAAAAAGAACATATGAAAGCAAGAGGAGACACGTTTCCCATGATGCAACTGTGACAAACATATTTCACACATGCTGCAACATGATAAACAACTGCATCATCACCCTCACCAGCAACGTCCCGCAACAAGTTTTTCCCCAAGCTGATTTTTGACCTTTTTGTTGGTTAAAGTAATTATTAGAGAAGTGTTTAAACCAAACGCCCATTACAAGAAAAGGGAGACTGAAGCACCATCAGCATTCAAGAGTCATTGCAGAAACAGTGATATTCAGTATTTCAGCCCTTTAGAGCTATATTTGCTGTTTATTTTATATTATTTCTCAAAATAAAAAATGTAAAAGCAGTGTAATTAAACTCTTAATATTATACAAATATAAATATATATATTTTACATTAGAGCCAGTCCTACAATATGGTGAGTTTGTAAAATATACAAACAAATCTCATCTTAGTCTTGTAAACTATGCAGTGAAAAGCAGAACTACTTTTTCATTAAGTTAGTTATAAAAGCAATTTAATAGCGTTTACTCTGCCAGTCCGGCTGGTGGCGCCAAACTGTGGTTCCCGCATACAAAAGAAGAAGAAACGCGCTTCTCCCTCCCCCACTAGTCCTCCAACATGGCGGCTGCCAGGAGATTGAAGCGCGTGGCGATCTCACAGCCAGGTTTTTTAACTTTAAACCCCAAAGTAACCCCTACAGACCTGGTCAGCAGTCGGAGAAAGCGTGTGAACAAGAATAAGAAGAAGAACTGGAACAAATACAGCGACGTACAGGACGTAGAGGAGTTTCTAGAAGACGTCAGGCATCAAGAGAGGACCACGGGGTGAGTTAACAGCCAGTGAGACGTGTTGAAAATGTATATTTTAAGTATAAAATTAAAAACAAATTGTCAACTATTATATCAGATACTAGTATTTCTGCTCACCTTTACCCCTAGGTTTATATTGGGCAGGTAAAAATGTGCTGTGTTTACCTTTCAGTTGATAATAATCATGGTCTCAGAACATATCCGTTTAAACATTACAAGGATGAAGTTGCTTCTCTGTCGTGTGTGTATGCGGGGGACTTTTATTTTGTCACTATCATGGTTTGTAATGACTTGATAGAGTTTCAAACCTGCTGTCGGGCAAAAATAAACAGACGTGTTGGTTTCTGGTCTTGAAATGTGAGCGTTTACTGTTAGTGACTTTGGTGGTTTGGGTCTGCTTAAAAACCCCTGTGATGGACTTTGTTTTTCTCCACTGTCCACAGCATACATGACACTGTTGAATAATTGTTATAGTTGAAAATCTGTCTTTTAAATTATATGTATGACATAATGGCATCTTTTTGGATTTCAGGGGTCTGCTGTCTGAGAAATCAGATGACAGTTTGTTCTTTTTGGATGTTGGACAGCCGAAGAAAGTTGAAGAGAAAGGTAAACTTGTTTCCCTGTCATCTAAAGCACTTTATTTCTATCCTCTCATTTATATTATTTTGTTTAAAAAATGCACCTGAACAAGTTGGCAAATCTGAAATGTTTCTTCTGTGAAGAAGCTGCAGAACCAGTCAAGGGGAAGAAGAGGAAAGGGAAATCATCTCGTCCTCTGAGGATAGACCTGATCCTTCAGCATGACTCCCTTGTTGCACCGCCTAAAGAGTCAGTAATCCTAGTCTCTTCTGATCCTTGAATCTGTGGCCTTTCAACAGTATTTTTTGGGGGGCATTTTTGCCTTTATTAAGTGGCACAGTAGTGAAGAGTAGACAAACGTGGGAGCGTCAGGGAAGACGCACAGCAAAGGGCCTTGGGATCAAGGTCTGGGCATATAGTCCTACTCACTCTGTGAGTGTGATTACCCCCCCCCCCCCCCCCCCCCCCCAAAACTGTTTTAAATTGTTTGTCTGATTTCCAGTTTTTTGTTTATCACACTTAAATGTTTTAGATCATCAAACAAATAAGTATTAGACAAAAATGGTTCACGTAAACACAATGCAGATTTTAACTGAAGGTGTTAATTATTAAGGGGGAAAAGAAATTCAAAACCTACATGGTCCTATGTGAAAAAGTGATTGTCCCCTCCTTTTGTAACATAAATAGGTGTATTGCATCTTTGCAAAGCTGTGTTCAATTTCTCTAGCCACACCCAGGCCTGATTACTGCCACACCTATTCTCAATCAATTAATCATTGAAATAGGACCTGCTTGTGGCGTAGATCAGAAGATCCTTGAAAGACATCATGCCAAGGAAATTCAGGAACAAATGACAAAGTAATTGAGATCTGTCAGTCTGGAAAATTTTATAAAGCCCTTTCTAAAGCTGTGGGACTCCAGCAAACCACATTGAGAGCCATTATCCACAAATGGCAAAAACATGGAACTCCTTCACAGGAGTGCCTGGTCAGTCAAAATGGCCCCAAAAGTGCAGCAATGACTCATCCAAGAGGTCACAAAAAACTCTAGAACAACATCCAACGAACTGCAGGCCTCACCTGCCTCAGTTACAGTCAGTGTCAATGACTCCACCATAAGAAAGAGACTGGGCAAAAAAGGGCTGTATGGCAGAGTTCCAAGATGAAAACCACTGCTGAGCAAAAGGAACATAAAGGGTGGTCTCAGTTTTGCAAGAAAACATGTTGATGATCTTAAAGACTTTTGGGAAAATACTCTGTGGACTGACGACTTCACCTGTGAATGGCTTAAGGAAAACAAAAAGGCAACTTTAGATTAGCCTAGTCAAAGTCCTGACTGGAACCCGATTGAGATGCTGTGGCATGATCTTAGAAAGGCAATTCATGCTCGAAACCCCCCCCAGTGTGGCTCAGTTATAAGTGTGCAAAGATGAGTGGGCCAAAATTCCAGTTATCCCAACACTTGATTGCAGCTGTTGCTGCTGTTTCACGCAGGACAACGTAGGTTTGGATTTTTTTTTCCCCCTTAATAATAAACACCTTCATTTAGAAATTCAAGAGACAATTTGTAGAACATAAAACCTATGTTTTAAGAATATTTATTATATTTATTTAGCTTAATATGGAGGAGGACTGTGTGTGTCCTGTGATGATCTCATCCTTGCGCTCCCAGTATTTCCTTCATGGGAATGTGAAGACAGTTCACAGGAGCTCAGGAGACTGTTATGTGAACAGTGTCCTGGGATCTGAGGATATAAAAACACACCAGGAGAGGAAATTCTGCTCTAACACTTCCATTTCTTTTGCATCCTTCTTCCGCATGTAATCAAATAATCATCTCTTCTGCTTCCTCTTCCACCCCCCCACTAGTGTGCTGGCCTACCAGAAGCCAAATGCCAAGAAACTTCGTCGCACTGCCGAGAGAGCGGAGAAGCTGGCAGCCAAAGGCGTGGTCCCACGGAGCAAGAAGCGTCTGCTGAACAGAACCGTTGTTGACAGGACGAGCAAAAAGACAGAAACTGAGGCCAACAACAACCCAGAGAGAGATTTCTATGACATTTGGGGACAAGAGAGTGAGTTTTGTGTGTTCATTTATGTACATCCAATGATGATCCCATCCTTGCGCTCCCAGTATTTCCTTCTTGGGAATGTGAAGACTAACATGGAGCTCAGCTGATTGTTGTGTGAACAGTCGTCTGGGACCTGAGGATACATCTTATACATATCAGAGTATATCTACTGTTTACTCTGAGATTAAAAAACAAAAAACCTTTTGCCTAAGATTTTCTCGCAGTGGTGCAGCCAGTGATGCAGTTACTGTCAGTTCTATTTGTTTCATGTTTCTACTCACATCTACAGCACGAGATCCACCATGACATGTTTTGATGGTTCACTGGTTTCTGTAATTTTATAGAAGTTGTTAATGGCTTCAGGGGTAAAGGTGCCAGAGCACTTCATTGACAGAATCAGCAGTAATTTAACACTTTCACATGGCTCTGAGAATTGGGGTTCATGCAGAACTGTGGATATCTGTATCTTGTTTAAATTCTGGTAGTTTATATGTGAAGGATAAGCTATAAGAAAACATGAACCTGAAATGTTTGCATGCATTTCTAGGTTTGGGTATAGCTATTGACTAATATTAAGCTGGGTATCCATAGAGCAGGTAGCCATCAGTGATATGGGTGATATGTGAGTGAATGCTCATTTAAAGATTTCTGTGGCACAGAATGTTTGTCCATAACAGCTGATGTGAGGGGAACCCAGAGCAGGAAGCTGTAGGTCACAGGTGTCAAACTCCAGGCCTCGAGGGCCGGTGTCCTGCAGGTATTAGATGTGTCCTTGACCCAAAACAGCTGATTTAAATGGCTAAATTACCTCCTCAACATGTCTTGAAGTCCTCCAGAAACCTGGTATTGAACTAATCATTTGATTTGGGTGTGTTGACCCAGGGTGAGATCTAAAACCTGCGGGACACCGGCCCTTGAGGCCTGGAGTTCGACACGTAGGTTTTAGTGCCGGCTTGTTTAGAGTTGAATGCAGTATGCCAGTGTTGTTGTACATACTTGTATTATGAAGTTCCAGTTTAGGTCAGCTAAAGGAAAAGTTCCAGCTGAGGTGGAGGAATACTTTAACATGCTGCTTTGCTGTCTAACAGCTGTTTTCCCTGCAGCTGTATTGACAACTTGCAAGACTGGCACAGGAATCTGGCTTGATTTTTCCAATATCTGTTGTTAATTTAGAAAATGTGGAAGTTTTGACGCATTTTATTGAAATGTTGTGTATAACCTCCCCCCCCCCCCCCCCAATTACAGCCAAAGATTTGGGCGAACCCTGGTATCTTCAACAGACGCGCAAGAAACTTGTCAAGGTGAGAATAACAGTTGACTAAGATTAATCATGCTGTCTGAAGTGCTCCAATTATGCTCATTTACACGACCTACTAACTCTCTTATTTTGGGGGGTTAGAATAGGTTCAGCTTGGTGTTAATTTGCATAGGTGTGCATTAGGGGTGGGGGAAAAAATCGATACTGTGTAGTATCGTGATATTTTGTTTGCCAATAATGTATCGATACAGGGACAGCAGAAATCGATATTTTGTTACAAAAAAAGGTTTTTGTGCTCTGACTTCAGAGCATGTTGATCCTTTTTCTGAGCAACAATCCTGACATTCCTTCACTGTCCAAATGTGTTTAACTTTTTTTATGGCAGCAATAAACATGACAGTTTACTTATTTTAATTTAAGACATGTTTTATTTTAATTAAGTTTAAAACTTTTTTATTTAATGTAAAATTATATTTTGTTTTAATTTACTTTCAAATTCTTCAGTTGCTGAAGGGGCTGCATAGTTTTCACAAACTGCATAGTTCAGAATAGCTATAATTGTACCAGATGGTTGCGTTCAGTTAAGTTGGACTAGACTGTAATACAAACCGTTCAGTTTGTCAACAATAAAACTGAAATGAGAGAAAGACTGAGTGTGAAACTTTGATATTAGATAAAACAAATATTGATAAAGTTTATGTACAGAATCTGAATATCGCAAAATATTTTTAAAAATTGCAATAATATCGTATCATGCGTTAAGTATTGTGATAATATCGTATCGTGGGATGTATGGTGATTCCCACCTCTAGTGTGCATGGACCCATGTATTCACGCTTTCATATAATTACAGAAAGTATTAAGGTTGTATTAGAGGAAGCTGCTCATTCATTCATTGTGGGCAGAGATACTGGTTTGACATCACGGCAGTGTGTTACATGGCAGTGTAGATAAATAATGGTATAACTTGACTACAGCAGTGTGACAAGCGGGTTGGCAGCAGTGTTTTCTGTGGGGGGGATAACTGTTTGGCACGGGCTGTAACTTTTCAGAACCCTTACGTGTAAGATAGAGGGAGGGCTGCTTTAATTGATTCGAATTAGTGTATAAAAATATATATTTGTTTGATTTTGTTAAAGTGTGGTGTTTTGATATTTCAGCGTCCAGAGAAGCTGAACGAGAAGCCGTCTGTGCTCCCGGCTGTAGAGGTGATCGCTCCGGGAGGGTCCTACAACCCAGACTTTTTCTCCCACCAGGTAAATTAAAAACCTGCATTTTTGGGTGTAGTTACTGATCCTACATATTGAAATGTAATTGCCAAAAAAAGATAAAAGTGTTGCATAACTGTTAATAATTTAATATTATTGCTCTTTGGTGCAAAAAATAAACATGGTAACTTTTATGTAGGCAAATTTTTGAATGGAAACAGTATTTAGAGCAAGGCGACTTTGAAACTATGGCCCCAGCCTAACAACCACTGACTTAGATTATTATAAAGCTGAAGCTGGTAATTAACAAATGTTCATCTCTCTCTTCTGAATGCAGGATTTGCTCAGGGAAGCCCACGAGGTGGAGTTGAAAAAGAAGAAGGTAGAAGACAAACTAGAGAGACAGCTGGCTTACAACAAAGAAGACAGAGCTACAGAGGTACAGCTGACAATTCCTGTAGCTCGCCTTCATCTTTCACTTTGTTTTTGGTGCTGCTGATGAATGTGTCTTTGACTTTTTTTCAATTCTATTGTGCGTTATTGCGGTTTTCAGGAGACAATCCTCCGTGAGCAGGTAGAAGGCTTGGTAGAGGAGAGTGAAGAGGAGGAAGAAAAAGATGCTCCAAAAGAGGATGGGGAGGAAGTGGCAGTGGGAGCCATCGCAGTGGCCGACAAGAAGACTGAAAGACAGAGAAAGCGAGAGAAGGCAGAAAAAATCAAGGTACGGCTACAAGAAGGTTTAAAACATCCCAAATTACAGTGACCCTGACCCTAAGAAGTTTTCATACATCTGCAAAAAGATTGCACGAAACCCAAAGTGCAATGAGCATTTTCACAGCACACATTTTGATTTGCCACTGTTGGTAAGGGACGGGTTTGTTAAGGACTGCTTCTTTCCACTTGGGTGGTCCTTCTGTATACATGCTCACTGTCGTGGCTTATTAAGGGCATCTAATGGAGTCACTATTGGGCTGATGAATGTGTGCCTACAGTGAAAAGCCAAAAAGTTCCACTGAAAACTCATTAATTGCATTTTATTGTATTAAGATTTTTCACAGGAGGATACACTGATGTCTGTGTAAGAATTTTTAGTTCAGTTACAGCCCCCATCAGAGAGAAGGTTTAAACAGTAGGTGGGTGGGACTTCAATACTCACGGACGCAGCTGGCAATATCTGCTCTCCCTGAAACCATACGGGACCAAGAGTAGAAAAAACTAATGGAAACTGAAGTTTTAAAGTTAGTCTAACAAGCTCACCTCCTAATACCCATATTATCATTCCACTCACATTTTAAACATTTATCTCACTGCCTAAGACTCCAAATTAATCATTTTTATAAAGTATACAATATCTCTTAAACAGTATAACAGTACTTGATATAAACACACCAGTAAGAACAGATGGGTTAGACGTGAGTACATCAGAGGGCAGCTCAGGTTGAGCAATTTGGAGCCAAAGTTGGAGGCAAGGCAGAGATCATTTGGCCATGTACAGAGGAGGGACAGTGGATACATTGGACAAAGGATGACCAGAGATTCATGGATTTAATGAAGATGAATATGCAGAGGGGCTGTGTGACAAGGCGTGAGAGGCAGGGGATCTGCTGTGGTGACCCCCTAAATAGGCAGCCAAAAGAAGAGTCAGAACAAACAGCTCAAACGTAATCTGATGACTTCAACACTTGTAAATAGTTAACCTGAAATCTGAAGGAGATAAAACATGCGTGTATGTAACACAGTGCACTCATGGCTCTCTTTTGAACCCTAATATAGGAGCAGCAGCGGTTGACAGAGAGGCGACAGACTGAGCAGCAACAGCAGCTCTTCCAGCTTCGCTCCATAAAGACCTCGATCAAACAGCAGGAAGAGACGACCCAGATCAGACAGAAACGACGCAAGGCCAAGGAGGAGGCCCAGAAAGCTCAGCCCAGGCGACTCGGCAAACTCAAGTACAAGCCTAGCATGTGTTTTTTTTTTTTTTTTTTTTTTTTTAACACACTCATACTTACGTGCTCCAGAGTTTTAACAACTTTTACACAGTCTGAGGTGCAAAATGGGTTTAAATTGTGATGACAGATTTTTTAAAAAAAAATAAGTTTGATTATTTCTTTGTTTCTTTGACAGCTGTTGTTGTGAAATCAAAAAAAAATCTGATTATGACGAGGGAAGTTTGAACACTTAGACTCTTTATTGCTCATCTGTGTTTTCTCCTTCAGTCACAGCTGCTAATGGGGACAGAATTGTAATCCTGTAAAGTTGTACAACAGCTTCAGTGGACTCTCTAGTAATCACTGCTATTCCTGCTAGCTATGAAATCAAAATATTGTTTCTAACTAAACAAAACTAGCATGACAAGTCATCTGGTAACAGTCAAAGCAAGGTTTTCCCAACTGTTTGGGAGATGTACTTATTTCCACAGTGGTGGAAAAAGTGGTGGGTTGTTGGGATTAAATCAGGGTCAATGAGTAGTTTCTAAACCTGCATGATTGGCACTTTAGTCATGTGATCCTACACTGCCATCATGGTTGTCACATGTTCAAAATGGCTACCAAGATAAATCACATGGTTGGTGGTCACACATCTGCAAAATTTCAGTTTGCTTGTCTTCTGTTTTTTTGTAGCATTTTAGCATCAAACTGCTGAAATAGTTTCAGCACTTTGACAAATCATAGCTGAATCATCATCTATGATTCAGCTTCCCCCCCCCCCGCCTGGTATTCATCCACATTTTCAAACGCCCTCGCCCCAGCTCAATTTTCTGTTGTTAGTGGCCAACATTGTCTCAGCAGGGGTCATTTTTGGCTATAAATAGCCTTTTCTGTCCACGTCTTTAATGTTTGCTTTATATATTTCTTCACAGGTTCCAGCCTCAGGACATGGAGGTTCAGTTGAGCGACGAGCTAGCCGGCTCCCTGCGACAACTCAAGGTACTTCAGAAGCACTTTGACCTTCGTGAGCAAGGACACTGTTTATCTGTAATGGGTTTTGGCTAATTTGGCTGCTGTATTATCTTCAGCACTCTGCACTATTCAAAGCTTTATCCCATTCTCTCATACTGTGCTGCCTCGCTTTCCCCACAGGGATCATTAGTTTCATTTGATGTAATTGCTGGTGGAAAAATCCCAGTCCTTCCCTCTTATCTCCCCCAATTATGTCTTTGAATAATACTTAAATCGGTCTTTGTGATGAGAATAGGATTTTATGATGCACGTGGGAATTGCATATCCAGTGAGAGCAGCGTGACATTTGTGTCACATGGCTTTGTTTTGACTATTTCTCTGTGTAATGTTGCGACTCCACAGCCAGAGGGCAGCGTGCTCATGGACCGCTTCAAGAGTCTGCAGAAGAGAAACCTTATTGAACCCAGAGAAAGAGCCAAGTAAGGACCTCTGCTTCGCTCTTACATAACATCTCATCAAAAGCCCAGAGTGATGTGTGAATTCATAAGGTGTGTAGTGAATAACATGAGTTTCCACCCTCCCCCCTCTCTCCTAGGTTCAAGAGAAGACTCAAGGTGAAGTATGTGGAGAAGAGGGCTTTCAAGGAGATCAGTTGATGCCGACCTACACATCACGGGACTGAACGCAAGAAGCTGGGAGACTTTTAAACCACCAGTGCAGAATAATGGAACTGTGTATATACGACATAATGACTGCTGAGGGCCTGCTGGGCCCTTTCAGACTGATGTCACCTGCAGCAGTGATATATAAGCTCTGACCAAGAGTGCCGGATATGAGTTTTAATTGTTTCCTGTAGTGCATCTGCCATGCAGTGTTTCTATAATTTCTTTCAGTTAAATACAGATTACTGTATCATTGTGTGTTTGTGTTACATAATGTCATGCCTATCAGGGCACGATCAAAGGGTTTGTAGTAAATGGCCGAGTCTAGCTGTCAGTGTGTCACTACGCTGCTCATACAAGAGTACACCAGGTTAATGAAGGGTTAAACCCTGCAGTGGTAATGGCAATATGTCAGCTCATTGCTTAAGATTATGCCATATTCACACACCTAAACATTTTAGTGTGTTCTGTGCTTGTTTGTTTTATATATTGATTACACAAATCCATCATAAAAGCTGCTCAAATGAGATGGCATCATTTAGTCTGTTTTCACAAACCGTTGATACACACTCTGCTTTAGATGCTAGGATGCCCACATTATATAACAATATGCCGCATACAAAGTTAAGTGTGCACAATAGAAACAAAGTATGCCTTTTTAAAATCCTCTGTTACATTAGTTGATTAAGCTGAGCTTAACTGAAGTAGATTACTGCATTTCTTTCTTTTTTTTTAATATTGGGTTTAAAAAAAACAAACAGATGGGCTTGAGGAAGTTGGCATGTGATAATTGATTCCATCCCGCTGGCTTAAAACCATAATTGCCTTCGGTGTCCCACTGGCGTGAACAAGGACCTGCACGCACACACACAGACACCCACGCCCCGTCCCCTAAGCCCCATGGTCCCTGGAGTTGCTCCAAAGCTTCTTATCTGTTAATCAGTGTGAAATTGTAGTCTTTACCTTCAGTGTCCACAAAAGGGCTCCCAACCACATGCATGCTAGTCAGTTGAGCTGTCCCTCCTCCCTCTCAAGACAAACTGAGCACCTGATCCTGGGCTATGCTCGTTTGAGCACTTATTAGTGGTGATGACGCCAAATTACCTGCTGATGAATTAACCTGCTGACTCATAAAGCCACAGCTCGTCTCCAACCCCTCGTTCTATATTTAAAGTTTTTACTGGAGAACAGAGATACGAGATACTGGGCCAGAAGTAATTTTATCAAATAATTTGTTGTACAGATATTTTTGTGGATGTTGCTGCTTTTTTTATTATTTTATTTTATTAAGTATTTGGTGGGTTGCATCAAAATAATTGAGACATTTTGACATGTAACACCAAATCTGTAGGACTTCATGGGAGGTGACAGGTGTGGAGAACTGAGATTTGATAAATCAGGCCTATGGTGAGGCCTGCAGCGCTACAACGCTATCACCAACTGCAGATAAACATACTGTCAGTTACAGTGTTATAAACTGAGGCTAATCAACAAAAGGTTTTTTTCCCCTTTAATTTGTCACCAAGCTGTTTCCAAACTAATTTAATTGTTTTAGTCAAAACAAAAGCGCGCACATCACCATATAAGGATATTAGTGTTTTCTCCTGCACTCATGCCAGTGACCGACTGCAGCCAAGTTGTTTGCTCCCCTCCCGTTTGCCCTCCTCTCTTCACGTGTGAGACATGGTGCTGCCAGATTGTGTTGGCATGAGGAGTAGGAGGGATTACGTGTGTGCGCAGTCACTCATTACCTCCTTCAGAATAGATTACTACTCCTCCGGTCTGCAGAGCCAGCGAGTAACAGTGGAAGCCTCTAAAACACTCAGCTGCACTGCATGGAGATGCCACAGTGTGTATATGTGTGTGTGAGTCAACGTTGTCAAGTGATCTCAGGCTTGTTTGCTGCAAAGTGACAGGCATTTTTTTTCCCTCCCTCTCTCGCGCTCTTTTTTTCTTTCTTATTTTTTGGGGGGGCAGCCCAGTGTCCTCCTGCCTGCCTCACCTTGTCCTCCTTGCGTACACGCAGCACACGCATAGGCACGTGGACGCACTGAGCTCTGTGATGCAGGAACTAGCCATAGAAACATATTGCTTTTTGTACCATACTGTAAATATACCTTTTAATCAAGTTTATGGGAGCATAGCACCTTTTCAGCACTGTCTCTGAAACTACAGGAAATGACAAAGTGTCCTGAGGAGCTGAAAGTCAAATATTTTAGTTTTTGTTTTTGTTTTTAATGTCATTGCAAAGTAAATATGGGGTTGTTCGAACAAAATAGCCAAAGGAGGACCCTCTCCTTTGTGCTAGATTTGGGATTCATATTTTTTCTGTAATACTGAGTAGGGATGCCCTGAATGTGAAATATCAACACTCGTTTGTTTTGATTTTGTTCTTTTCTGGCTTTCTATCATCTTTAAAAGTGCTTAAACACACAATTTTTCCACATTAAGCCTGTGGAAAATGGATGTAATAAAAACATCAGAAGGTACAAGATGTGACATCTTATTTGCAAATACTGATATTCAGCCAATATACCCATCGGTTCCTCATTACTGACTAATATTTATATCACATTAATATTTATATTACCACTGCAAAATATATCTAGTGTATATCCCTTATAGACTATTGTCCAGGTAGTATTTAAAAGCCTTACTAGCAGCATATTACATAATATCTGAATTATTATTTATCACCGTAGATCATGAAACAGACTACTACAGTGCCTCTTTGCAACATCTGCTCTGTGACATTTAATGATGATTAATGCATTCATTAAACAAACAAAAAAAAAGAGCAACAACGGGAAGAATCACTGATAATGAAAACACCTAGATGTTTGGTCATGCGTGATTTTCTCGCATGATTACTGATGGTGTGTTTGAGTGAGAGCAAGTATCTCACACACACAAACACACACACGGAGCGCTTCCATCGTGTTCTCGCTCTGTCACACACTTCCCCTGTGTCGCCTCAGTATCCTTGCATAGCCTCGGCGTGACACTGCCTCTAATGTCTCTGTCTGCAGTGTACAGTAGGTATCACTGCACAGACGCGAGAACACAATGGATGGCAAAAATGTAAATGCAGGAGAAAATCGTGTGTGGTGGAAGAGTGACAAACTGTTCGTGTGGTATGATGGGGAGGTGGAGGGGTGGGGGGGATAAACACGGTGATGGAGAGTGAGTGAGAGGGAGCCAGAGGGGGGAGGAGCAGAGAGATGATTCCTCGCTCTAATCCTCTAGACACACGCTCGGTCTGGCTGCCTACTGGCTCAGAGAGACAGAGGGAGAGAGACGGAGGCAGGTGGAGGGCGCAAACAGAGAGAAACCAAGTGGGAAGGAAAAAACAAGATGAAGGGAAGAAAGGAAAGGAGCGCTGCCTCTCGTAAAGCACGCTGACAGAAACAAACAGAGAGAGAGAGAGGCAGGGAGGAACTGGATAACCCAGCGACTCCGGCACGGTTTCTAGCAGAGGGAAGGAGGAGGAAGAGTGCGATGCTACAGTGCTGCTCTGCCTGAACCAAAGCAGGAGGAAAGGAAGGAGCAACAGAGAGGAGGAGGAGGAGAAGGAATCCCTCGAAAAACAGCCTGAAGAGTGGACAGAGAAAGAGGATGGAGGAGAGGAGAACACGCAGAAACCCCTGGGTGCTCAGGCTCACATGAGTGTATGGACCTGTGCCCGGCCGGAGTTACTACAAGATGCTGTCAAAGAACGAGCGTACGAGGGCGGAGTGTTAGTGTGCGAGCGATGGGTGTCTGTTTGCACAAACTACGGCCGCTCCGCAAAAGTCAGCAGAAGTAGACGAGAGGCTCGGGTCTCTGTCAGAGCAGGTGTGTGCGAGTGTTGGTGTGAGAACATATGACACACCAGCTGTTTTAGGAGGTAAACAGAGCCGGGGTAGCCCAGAGGAGAGGAGAAGGAAGACACGTTCACGTGAAGAAGTGCATGGAAGGCGAATCGCACACGCGGAGTCAACCGGTTCAGAGTCACAGTTAGTGGTGTGAGGAAAGCGTGGCGGACAGCACATTTAATAGAAGACACGGAGTTTACAATGAGGTGTCACTGAGCTTCTCCGGGGTTCCTGACTTCTCTATACCAAACCAGCCACCTGAAGCCACTCCCTACCTCAACTCAACCCAACAAGTGGACTTGAACACTGAGACAAGGACTTGAACCCCAGCTGTCTGGGAAGCCCACCTGAAGTGGGGTCAGTCCTGACTTTCTGTGCCCAGTGGATGCCTCCTGACTCCAACCATGGGAGAATGGACCATCCTAGAGCGCCTCCTGGAGGCCGCTGTTCAGCAGCACTCTACTATGATTGGAAGGTGAGCTGTTGAAGACGTGAATGCTATCTTTTAACTGAAATTATATGTGTTTCTACAGTATATAAGTGTGTGCATGCTGACTGTGAGTCCCTCTGTGCTCACATTCAGGTCCAGTGTGACGGGCTGCAGGTTGTGGGGGGTAGGTGGGTTAGTTTCTTTAATCTGTCTGGGTGATACGATGGGAGGGTTATGCAGCCATGAGGGCTACTATTAGTCCACACAGAGGACTAAAACATCTACAATTCTGTCATTCCCAGTTTTTGCCATGTGCTTCTCCATGCTGATGCCTCCCTCATTGCCTTAACATCAAGTTGGTTTCAGAAGCCAGCACGCTACACAAGCGTGACTCAGTTGACAATTTACCAGACCTTCTTGTCTTTTTCTGTCAAGTATGAGGTCATCTTCTTTATCTTTACTCCCCCCCCTCCCAAAAAAGAAAAAAACCCACGAGCCACAGCCGATCACAGCAGTTATGATTTATGCATTCTCTAACATGCCGAGATGTGTTGCATCTTAGTTGGAGTAACTCGTTCTCAGGGCCGCAGGACGAGCAATTATTCATGAGCATTTTAGCACATTGGCTCTGTAAACATTATTAGAAACGTCTTAACATCAAGTAAAGGACGTATTCCTGAGTATGAAGGCTTTCTCAGGATATGTGTGAAACCGCAAGTTCAACTTAAGTTCATGAGAAACCATCTGAATTTGCAGTTTAAACCAATTCCCTCCAGCTACTGACTCACCCTTGCTAGTGGTACTCTTGAATTATTGAGCAAATGAATGTTGGGCAGTTTATAAAGTAAACGATGCGTGGAGTTTGTTTTTTTCCTGGATGAGTCTTCTTCTGCTTACAAAACTCTGAGTGTGAAGTTTGTCGTGTTGACTTGAAGCTTGATTTTGAGAGTCAGACTGGTCAGAGTCGTTTCCTTTGGTGTTATGATACATGGTTTGTCAGCATTTGCTTTCCCTCATTCACGAGACCCTGGGAGCACACTGTTCCTCATCATCTAGGCTAGTCATAATGGCTGCGGGGTCTCAGCAAAGAGTGGGAAGGAGAAGAGACAGAAAGAGAGGGTAGCTAAGGAGAAACTCTCAAAAAGAACAATGACATATACGGAGGCAGTGAAGGGAAAGGGTAAAAATTAAACAAATTAAAAAGCAGAGCAAGAGAACCTGGTTCCAAAGTAGAACGGCGATGAGGAGAACCGACAAGCGGAGTGCGAGATGTGGGAGACACGAAGCAGATGACGGAGAAAGAGTAAAAAGACCAAGTGAAGGCGAAGGCAGCGGGGAGCGCTTATTCACAGACAAGCGAGCAGACACATGGCTTCAGTCTGCAGGGCGTTGGTAGGAAGCCAAGAGGAGTCTCGTCACGGGATGGTGCTGCATGTCATGACCTAAGCAGAGCAAGCAGGACACCCAGAGGCTCAGATCATCTTTGCACAGATTATATCTATTGTACAGACAGCTGAAATGTTCAGAACACAGGAGGAGCCCATTAGAAGTTTAAAAAAAATATCCAAACATTCACATGGGCTTACCAGCAGTCCTTTCCTGCTTAAGTTGCATCTGCTCTGGCTCAATGAGGACCCTCACTCTAGATACTCATATGGCAATATTTGTAGCAAGTCTGCAAATTATAGCACCTGAAAGGTTCCCACATATCTACAGACAACAAAAGTTCATACATAATCTTTCTGATAAAACTGAGGTGGTACTTTTAAATAAAGAAGTTTTTATTGTGAATACACCACCATCACTATCCAAGCTAAGGGGTCATTTATGGGCAGAAATCTGTGCCATCAGAAACTGAATTTAGATGCTTTTAGATGTGTCCTTGATCCAATACAGCTGATTTAATGGCTAAATGACCTCCTCAACATGTCTTGAAGTTCTCCAGAGGCCTGGTAATGAAATAATTATTTGATTCAGGTGTGTTACCCAGGGTGAGATCTAAAACCTGCAGGACACCGGCCCTCGAGGCCTGGAGTTCGACACCCCTGAATTAGACTAACTATTCACTTTAGCTAAAGATATTAAGATAGCTAAAGAGTTGGGATGCTGTGTAAGACATAAATAAAGCTAAAATACAAAGGTTTGGACACCGTTTTGCATTTTCCCTACTGTAGGGGTCTCTGCAAGCATACAGAGGGGGTACTTTGAGAGGGTACAAGATGACAACTTTGGAATTCTACTAGAAACAGTCGATTATATTTGTTTGTCAAAGCTGAATTCAGGGCAAACTACGCTAAATTAGCGTTTTTAGCTAGCAGCTACAATAAGCATAAAAGTTACCTTACGGCTATCATTTGTTAACATGACGCTTGTTCTTATACATGTAATACATTTATTACCAACCTGAGAGTTTATCCGCTGGTCATTTGACATGACGAATGACTTCTGAAGTCTTAATTCAGCTCAAGATGCTGTAGATTCCCGTCAGTAACACTTTCGGTCCGCTAGTAAAACGTAGTTCTATTAATCTGCGCTTGAACCGGAACCGGATGTAAGTTCCAAAAAACTGAATTTTGGAACTGAAACTGAATGGTGAGAAGTGAAACTGAAATTATTCGAGAGCTGAATTTTTAAAGGATAAAATGCAGTTTCAAAGCAAATCAATTCATTTTCAAAATATAAAATTCAATTTCAATTTAGTGATGATCATTTTCAAACCATAAATTCAATTTCAAATTAGACTAATTCAAATTCAGTTTTCAAAAGCATTTATTCAAGTTACAATTCAGATTCAATCTGAGCAATTCAAATTCAAATTTAACTTATTCAAATTCAGTTTCTGATGGCACAGATTTCTGCCCATAGTCATTCTCCTTGTTGTGGTGTGCCTGGTTTCACTACCAACACGCCACTAATGAAAGTTTTGGGCGAGACTCCTTATGTGTGATTTAGACTTCTGCAGGAAATTTACACTGTGAATTAATAATGTAACTGGAAACCCCTTTTAAACCCTTTAACACAATAACTTCCCATTAGCACATGGGTGTCCAACTCCAGGCCTCAAGAACCGGTGTCCCGCAGGTTTTAGATGTATCCTTGATCCAACACAGCTGATTCTGGCCTCTGGAGAACTCCTCAACATGTCTTGAAGTTCTCCAGAGGCCTGGTAATGAACTAATCATTTGATTCAGCTGTGTTGACCCAGGGTGAGATCTAAAACCTGCAGGACACTAGCCCTTGAGGCCTGGAGTTGCCCACCCCTGCATTAGCACTAGTTTTTTAATATGTAGAGGTCATGCTGCAGCAGGACCTAATTGCAATCTTTTCCTAACCCTAACCCTTTTGATGCTTGAAGCTAACAAAAGCAAAAGTTAACAGTAAGTAAAAAGAGGGTTCCCACTCAAAATATGAACTCCAGTCTTCTGATAGACATCATTGCTAATGCGGGGATTATGTTTTCCCTCTCTGCGAGTTTGCTAGCGTCTGCTTGGGTCCCAGTGATGTCAATGTCCTCATGAGACAGTTAGCGAGAGGGTTCATGCAAGAGTGTGCATGCCTGCCTGTTTTCTGTGGCCGTGTGGACTCATCTGTGAAACATTTACATTACAATGCACCGACTATGCATGCGGCCAGGCAGCGGACTTCAAAGCAGTATAATAGGAACGACTACTCGCCTGTTGGGTCTCCAGCTGTCCGCAACCAAGTATAACTAAGGCTTTAAATGCACCTTCCTGTTCTTTCAATCAGGAGCACTTTTGTTGGTGTCTGCAGCAGTTATTACATAATGGCACTGACATCAAAGAACACCTTGTGCATATGTGCAAGACCCCAACGACTTTGACAGAACGCTAGTATTTGATGACCTAGGATTGAGCACAGGTTAGAAGTGGGTTAAAGGCTGCTGTTATATCAGCATTTGAATTCCAATTCCAAGACACAAAGCCATGTCCCAACAGACATTTTTGCAAAGACAGATATCGCTATCCGGTGGAGAGAAAGCGGGTTTCAGGCACTTCCACGCTTATAATTTGGAAGCAATGTCCATTTTTTATACCGTCTATGATGGCATCAACGTGAATATAAAGAGGCAATTTAAAGTTTCAACCCCACACCAGAAACACTGGGTGACATCAGTCTGTGTTTACTGTAGAAGTGTTTTTGGAACTACTTTGTCCTCCACTCTCACATTGTTTGACATACTGACAGACTGTGTAATGACCAGCTGATTGATAAACAGCTTTGCCTTTCTCAGGCAGTCTTGCCAACCGACCGCTTATTTTCGTTGCTTCTGGTGGGAGAGACTCGGATATTTATTCACTCATCATGAGATACACAGTCTGTTTATTGGAAATCTCAAACTCATTGCTGTTTATCTCAGTCATGCTGGAGGACATTTTAGCAACTTGTCCAATTAAAAAATGGATGATCATGGGGATTATGTCTGTTGTTTACTATGGTGAATGGACCAGCAGTGTAATGAGGTGGGTGCTTTGAAATATGTAGTCAAACTTCAGGCGGGCATTTGTAAGCAAGTTTGGGCTGGCGCTGTGGAAGTCAAAAACCGTGTGACTGCTCTTAAGTGTCAGTCTGACTTGCTGGCTGGGGCTGCTACTCGGAGCGCTGAGGGACCGGGGGACCGCTTCTCGCTTTATCCTGGGGGAATCATTCTGAGGAGCTGCAGGAGAGTCAAGGCAAAGGTGGCCTGACCGGAAGGCAGGGAGCTGGAGGCTTGGCTGGTTCGAGGATCTGGGTGAGTCAGTGTGTTATCCAGAGATTTTAGTGTGTGATCAAGATCTGGCTCTGATGACAGCCACTTAACATGGACATGGATCATGGACATGGATCCAGCTGAGTCAGAGCTCTTCACGTGTTCTCCACAATAGAGTAAAGTTGTGAAGAAGGGGAGGATTTTCGGTAGCTGGAGAAGGTTGTTTCAGGTTCGGCAATGGATGTTGCAACCATTGGACGCAACAAGAGACCTGGAACTGTATCTATCATTGGTACTGCAGCTGTGAGTACTATGAAAACTGTAAAGACTAAATTAGTTATTGTGTTCGCCACTAAATTTGCCACAGATGTAGATGCAGAAACGCGTTCTCTGTATCTTAAAGAGAAACTTAATAGAGATGTCACCCACCAGAAAATTGTCAATATATGCAACAAGCTCAGTTCTTTCAAGGTTACTGCTGAATGTAATGACATTAGTGAAATGGTCAAAAAGTGCATCCAGCAGGGGAGATAATTGTGTCTCCTGGTGTTAACATATTAGCATGATGATGTCTCTTCAGGTGTTGTCTTACAACTGTGGTGGCCTGCGTTTGGAACAGGGGATAAAGCTCGACATATCGTTGTGGACAGTTTGCTTGCAGAATGGGACATTTTATGTTTGCAAGAGACATGGTTACCTAAAAAAGACTTGGAAAAACTTAACTACCTTTCCAAAATTTGATGTCAGCACAACTATAGTCAGAGACAGAATAGCGGGGGGTGTGACTGTGCTTCGGGGCAAAAGAAAATGATGCTGTGATAAAGTCAGTTAGATTGGATGATCAGCTGGTGTATTGGTATACAATATACACAGAAAAACAATAGTTTTGTTATCCTTAATGTTTATACTAACTATAATCTTTCAGCCATGGATGAAAGACCTAAGCAAGGTCCAGAGTTTGAACAAGAGAAACTTGCGAATTCCAGATATAAGTATGCTATTCGCTTTATATTTAAAACGAGAAAGTTATGACTCTATGGCCAGGACAATGCTGAGTAATAAAGTCACAGATTTTTGGAAAGAAACCATCAGCCATCAAGCAAACCATCTCTACCGTGTGTGGTTGAAAATGTTTCTGGGGCAGATAATATTGCAACATTATGGAGACAACATTACATTACTGCATTATGGATCACATTACTGCAGAACATTTAAAAATGCTAGTTTAAGCTCTTTTAGCACTCTGTTTCCCTGGTTTTATGATCCATACCAGACTCAATGTTGTGTATTTTGCTTTTCCCAGTTATTAAGGACAAAGCTGGACAAGTGAGCTGTCTGGATGATTATAGGCCGACTACACTAGCCAGTATTTTATCTAAGGTTCTAGAAAGAATCCTGCTTGATAAAGTGTGTATATCTCTTCTCTGGATAATCAGTTTAGTTTCAAGCATGGTATCAACATGTGTATATGTGGACTTAAGAAAACAGTGAACTTGTATAGGACCAAAAATTCATCAGCCCTCATGTGTTTTATTGATGTGTGTAAAGCTTTTGATCGAGCAAACCACAGGAAACTATTGGTAAATTTAAACAATGGGTTCCTGGGTACATTGTGAGGGTTCTCTTTTACTGGCATGCTCATCGGTAGATCCAGAAGGTACATGTTGCATCCAAAGATGCAATGAGAATCCTCCTTAAAATAGGGGGAAGTGCAAGGCAGATGTTTGTAAGTGTAGGTGTTTGTACTTTTAAAGCACTTTTCAGGAAGTTAATGTTCACTTTTATAGAAAGTTGGAATGGTTCTGCCAACAGTATAATTTCAGCGCTCATGAATCCTACTGTGAATTTTTCCTGTTACTCATCCAGTCTAATGAATCAATGGTTGAAGTGTTTGTGTAAACTGATTTCTTATAACTGCGCTATGTGTAATATAAGATTTGTATTCATTGTAGATTATATTTCTGATATTGTTTCATGTTTAAAAAAAAATAATAATAATAATAAAAAAAAATATATATATATACATATATATATATATACATATATATATATATATATATATATATATATATATATATATATACATTTTATGCTGTGCTTTTTCTGTGTAATCATGGACTTAAGTCTCTTAATAAAGCTTGTTTCCATCAGTCCTAAACCCATTTGTCTCTCCCCTGCTATTTTCCTTCATCTCATTGGTCACTGAAGGTGGCGTCCTGTGAAAGAAGCACTGGACAGGTTGCTGTCCCTAAGGCGATGCCAGCGTGTGCCTGAGTCAATTTGTCATACATGAGTCACGCACACTTTAGCAGTAATATAACACTCCTTCGTGTAAGAATACACACGACCCTGACTGTAGAGTCCCTTCTACAGTCAGGGTTTATATGTATGTATGTGTGTGTGTGTGTGTGTGTGTGTGTGTGTCTACAGAAACACTCAGGCTGTACGTAAAACGTGAGCTCTAACGTACTTTGGCAGCAGATCATGTGCGCTTGCTTTAGTTCTGCCTGCGAGTGTGTGTGTTCTTGTGCATCACCTGCTAGCAGTGATTTATTCTTCCCATTACGAGCAGCGGCCCAGGTGTAAATCGAGTTCTCCGGGATCACATGATGGACTGTGGCACTGCCTTTTGGTACACACAGCCTCTGAACACAAGCTGTGCTATAACACTCGCCACTTAACTACTGTCAACACATCACTCATTCTGTCGCTATGGTCCTCCTTCCATATGCGGAAGTCTCATTTGTCAGCTGCCATTGGCCAGCACGGGACTGCTAAACATGCAAGTCCATCCTCCCACCTCCTAATATTGATCTCCAATAATCGAATGGAAAGCGGCGCTTGATAGAAGATAGGTCGCTTAATGAAACAGACTTTCAGGTCTGTCCATTTGCAATACGAATGACCTCATGGGTTTAACTGACTGAAATGTTAAGTGAGCGATTAAAGCTCTAAGTACCTCATTGACTTTTTGCCTGTTAACATAAACCTTGATATTAATTAGCAGGCCAAATATTTATTCTTACAATGGCTTTCTCAATGAGCCACCCCAAAGACAGTAAAATAAAAGTTCAGTGATCAGCATCACCATTTATGAGCAGCAGTGTTAAACAGGTCCATTGACAGCACTAATAGGCATGACTAGAGACAATACAAGAGAGAACAACCACCCTCAAAGAATCCAGAATAAAAGCAAAAAATTGAAACAACGAACACTAAAATTAAAGTTCATAAGATAAAAATATCAAGAAGCAAGTGACTCTCTGAAGCTACTGTTAAGGGTTCAAATATTGAGGAGGGATACAGGAGGAATTCCAAAATAACAACGCTGATCCGGCCGGGTGGAGTCAAACGATGATTTTAATGAACACGCGTGGGAGATATACCATCAGGGAAATTTATAACGCCCCCTCATGCGTTAAGCAGATACAATATATGCATACGTCAAATCAAAACCACAATGACTTTTAACACATTTTGAAAAAGCAACATCGCCTCGTCTCGTATCGTCTGGAACATCAGGCACACATTCTGCAACAAACTGTTCTTTTGCAGTTGCAAGCTTTTACAAAATATTATTTGAACCTTCACCTACCCCTGAGTCTAACTGCTGTGTAAGTGTGTGTATGTGTACGTGTGTGTGTGTGTGTGTGTGTGTGTGTGGCTCGACCTCACACGAACTCTGTCTTATGAGAAGAGAGGCCAATTCTCATGTGCATAATAACCTAACTGAAACTATATCTGCAATACACTGAACAAATGTTCCAATCAAGAACCTCTACTAAAAGCCCAATCAAAGAACATAAAAGTATAAAAGATAACAATGAACAACCTGGTTATTCAAATAGCATCATCGAAACAGCTCCTCAAAATGACAACCAAAATGCACACTTTACAGAGGGAACAAAGACATTTTAGAAGTATACTTCTTGACTTATTCTCAGTCATCTGTTACCAAGCAAACTCAAACACAGCAGGTTGCTGAATACACTCAGGCCTCTGCCAATATGTTTAAACATCTGAATGCAATATCAATACTGCAGATTGTATTATTAATGCAATGGTAATGAGGATGATTATGAACAATAGCAGCAAAATATCTCTCCAGTCTCAATACTACAAAACATGACTCTATGATACTAATAGTTCAAAGACATGATCCTCTCCATCTTTCAATTTTTAAATTTTATTCAGAATCTGCTGGGAAAAAGGACAACCTTAATCAAGCTTTTGCATGTCTTTCTATCACACATTCACTCTCTGGAGCCATCAGGACAAGTTTTTCTGGCTAATTTTCAGTCCTTATGTCGAGCCTCTTTAGGTGGCACTGCTCGTTCTTGGCTACCTGACAGAGGAGCCGGCGTATTTATGGAGTAAAGGCATAAAGGAGTTGCATTTGCTCTAATTTTCTCATAAATAATTTAATTTGTTGACTTCAGTAAATTCTTAAACTTAGCCAAATCAACAGATAATGCAGCACTCTGAGAGCTGGTATGCAGAAACACTCTCACTACTCACTGAGTGAATATTTAAATACCTAATTCTCAAATACAACATGACTTTTCACATTTTTACAGAAAATTATACTCTTGCATATTTGGAGGCTAATGCTGTTATTTGCACATCAGCTATAGAGAAAATAACAATATTAATCAATTTTATATCAACTATATCATTTGTAATAATTGTATTTTTAAATTTAGTTTGGTACTTACTGTCTTTAAGCAGCTGTGACCACATAATTACATGAATTAACATAATTTGTTGGGATTAATAAAGTATTCTGATTCTGATCTAAGGCCGGATTTAGACTTCTGTGAGGAATCTTTGTAGAGACTATGACCAATGTTACTGCCAACACTTATGCTTGTGCTGCTACATTATTAATGTGTTAATTACCATGTGGTCGCATCCTGGTGTTTTATATGCAGTGCAGTTGACATCCTGGTGTTTTATATGCAGTGCAGTTGACAAAAACGAATAAAATGCCGGGACTTTCCCCCCTGCTGGTTCCTGCTTTTTGTTGTTTATCTCAGGGGCAAACATACGTGTCCTTCTAGTTTTTCCACTTCTTTTTATGTTTCCTCACATTCATTTTCATAGTATTTACAATCCACTTTGGGGAATTTGTGAGTCCTTATATTGATGCTATGATTATTGCACCTTATACTGAGACGATGATGGTTATTTTCACTCTGAGAAAAGTAGCTGCAAATGCAAAGGAGGAACTGTCAGTACTGAAGAGAACAATCCCAGAAGTTGCGAGGTGCATTGACCTGATGTGTAGTTACATTTCTAGGGAGGTGCACGTCACATTACAGAGTAGGGTTTCAGAGAGGTTTGCAGCTGTGACGTTGCTACAGCATAGATTTCCCGGTGAAGCAGAAATCCCCAGTAATCAAATAGTATTTACGCTGGCTTTGAACAGTCACACTTGAAGACAAGATAACAAGTTTTTTGTGAGTCCTGATCTGTTTAACCGTTTCATGGATGAATTATGACAACCTCAATCAGGATTTTTTTTCTTAAGTATTTTTATCAATCTTTAAGCATGAAAAAAAGATTTTTGAACTTCATTATTTAAACATGTACTTTTCTAAGAGTTTGTCCACTTAGGGGGACAACATACATTCTGACTTATGAATTTGGTGTGGAGTGACACATCAGTGTCCAATGTAGTGGTTTATGTGCAAGTATACCATCAACACTGACACAAATACAAGAAAACAGCCTTTGAATAGCTGTCACTGTAGTGACCACTATGCGTGAAAGGGTTAAATTCCCAAACTGTAGTTCGTTCAGCTCTCGCCGTTTCTGCTTTAAAAAAAATGTAAAGCATTTACTGTAAGCCTGACCAAACGCACCCAAAGGTTTTCAGACACTGTTAGATGATCTGACGAGCACTTTGTCTGGAGCATTTTGAAGCCTTCGAACTGCTTAGATGTGCATTTCAAGTTCATTAACGTCTCCCTTCAGAAGAGAAGATGATGGAGGATTTCGTTTGATCTCAGCGTGTCTGTGCACATGCAGACTTTTCAGCAGGTGCTTATCAATACTGTATGTTTCCAGTCAAGGTCTCCATCTCGTTCTTGACAAAGGCCTGCTCTCTCAGTGGGATTCCTCAGCACGGCTCTTGTAAATCTCAAGAGTGTTCACTCAGGGAGCTCATCCATATATATGTGTGCATGTATCTGTGAATGCCACTTTATCAGCACACTCCAATGCATGCATTAAGCTAAAACCAATATTTATTAGTGACCTTTGTTAACTGCAACTCGATGCGTCTCTGTTTGGTGGCAAGTTGCAGCTCTGTCGTCACATGACCTTTAGATCTTGGTGCATTTATTTAGCAAGTCCCCGTGGAGCACTCGCAACCCCGTAGAGGCTACGCTCGATTTTGTTTGTACATAATTAGACTTAGCTCACAAATGATGCTATATTGCAGGAAAAAAAAAAAAAGAGGCTGAGATATCGAGTCGCTTGCGGCAGATTCCCCTGCGAGACTGTTAAAAAGACACTCTAACAGGGAGCCAAGTGAGACCGCCAACATGTATTCACTCCATCCCTCTCTGTCTCTGCTTTCACACTTCCTTCCATTCATATGTAATGACCCCTGAGATGCTGCCGGCTGTAATGTCAGCGCCTTCACGGTGCTACCACATAACACTTATTAAAATGACCTCACATGTTATATTGCCAGATTATGAATTACTGATGGGAGTAAGACTCGTGCCATTCCTGCTACATTAGATGGCTCCTACACAGCTGCTGATAAAACTTTAATTACATGCGGCATCTGGAAATGAAATGTCAAACATAAGTTTATTATTGACGGTGCCTCACAAGTATGCACTAGTGTTCCTTCTAGAGATACAAAGATACTGGAAATGAGCCCTCAGAGCAGGAAAGAGCTGCTCTTTAGCTGCTCACAGCCTTTCATGGCTGGAATACTACAACCAGCCTCCATTGGGATTACTATAGAGGCAGAGTTGTAGCTGGGGGAGAAAAAGAGAGCAACTGCATGTAATTACACAGCTTGTGTTCTCATTTCTTTTTGCTTACACCTCGTATCTACTTCCTCCCCCATCCTCTCGCTGTACCCCAGCTGCTTATTCTTCCTTGCTTCAATCTCACGCTCCACATATGCTAAGGTCAGGGTTGACATGGCATTTACTGTCATGGTCCTGGGTCATTAACCGAGCACCCACACTGCGTGCTTAACATTTATATTTTCTTAATGTATTTTCAGTAGCGTACTTAGTCTCAAGCTCGCAGTTCATGAGCATAGTCTTATTATTCTGCATTCCTTGCGTTTCAATTTGTTTCTAGCTCCCTTTTGTTTCTTGTTAAATCTTCTTTTGCTTGATTGGTTACACCTGTTTTATTTACCGACCACCTAATCAGCCTTTGTGTATTTGAGCGCTCAGTTTGGGTCCGTCCCTGATTGCTGTTCACTTTCTTGCTGTTTTCTCTGAGGAATTTATTCCAAGTGATTTTGAATATTTGGATTCAGTTCAGCTACGGTTTTAAAAAAACATTTCTAAACAGCATTAAATGATGATTTTGATTTTAAATACTGTGCACTGCATTTGGGTTTCAGAGCTGCCTATGACATTTACAGGCTGACAGCTTGCTGGTTACACTGTAAGACATTATTTAAAGTAGATGATAAACCTGCACATTAATGCCAATCTGCTTTGTGCATCTAGGAGGGCATCAATTTATAAAAACATCTCAAGGGTGGAGGGGATGAAGATTAGAGCAGGGGTCAAAGTTCAGAAAGAATTCACCTTGCAGAGCCTCAGAGGGAAGCTGTCCCTGTCGGGGTGACTCAGCAAGGCTTATGGGTTTAGTGTTAGCACCTCACTGGAGGACGGAGCAGGTCAGTGTTAGAATGATACTGGAGGGTTAGTTTAACCTGGACAATACCACACACACAAAAACATGGGATCCACCCTGGAAAAATCTAAGGCAATTTAGTCTTATCTTCATTTATAAGATATTGTTTCTTTTTAAAGCACTGCTACATTAACTTTGGTACCCTGCTGTAAAAAGTAATTATAGTTGAAATATCTAGAAGGCTTTATTGTTACTTATCATATATGTGCTTGTTAGTTCTAGACTGATACATTTTTCTGCCCTTCCAGGCAGTCATTAGCTTTGTATCACTTGAGAACAGTGCAGTGAAAATCATTTTTGCCAAAAGCAGTGTAAATCCAACTTGCAACTGAATCCTTAGCAGTTATCATATGGTTCGCTCTACTTTTTACAAAATGGAGTGGAGAGCAGAACCAGTTGTGTCCCTGGTGGTGCATCCACGCACTTCTGATTCACCTTCAGTTATTAAGAACCACCTGCCGGCATCCACTGTTGTGTTGTCACAAAGTCAATACCTTAAAACCCACCCAAGAAAAGCAGTCCCTGTGCTTATCTGTATTACTGCATGATACTCAGAGTGATGTAATGAATTATTTATTATAAACAAACTTCACATCACTGCATGCTGGTTTTCATGCTTTAGCGGCACAAGCTGAATCCAAAGTAAAGCAAACATTACACCTTTCGAATCCTTGATTATTATTATTTTTTTTTTAAAAAGCCAGACAATGAGTTTAAACTACAAAAATCACCTCTACCCACAGTAAATGTGGTTTTGGGGTATTGATGTAACTCACAGACTGTAAATAAAGGATGGATAAGATGATGGACCATGAGGTAATCCTCTAGTGGATTCTCATTGTGAAGCTGGAAATGGTTGGTTGGTTTTTCAGAGCCAGAAGTGACCATTTTTAGACTGCCAAATTATTAGCTAATGTGAGCTATCCTAGTCAGAAAGCTGCATCCATAGACAGATACCAAGATTTACTCATTGCCATGTTGGATGACCTAGTTTCAGGTTATGCATTTCAGATTCTACTTTGCTATACAGAGGAGTTCATAGATGACACAGTAACCCTAATGTGCTTGGGGATCTTGTGGGTGCAAAACAAGCCCAAATTATTACCCTTTACTACCGTGTTTGACAGCTGGTATGAGGTGTCCATGGAAACCCTTTGCAAAGTTGTGCCTTTTTTGGCTTCCGTTTCAGAAGCCATTTACTTTTCTTAATTCAGACTTTGTCCTGCTAAACCTTTTTGACCTTTTTTGCAGGATTGTCTCGTATAACCAGGGGTGCACATAAGTGGTCCGCAGGTGCGCATTCGCTGTCAAAATAAAAGAGGCGCACCAGATAAGAAGTTGCAACGCGTGTTTGCGTACATAAGATTTTCTGGAGGAGGACAGACATATGTTCAGAACTCTTAAAGATGTCGAAGAAGCAAGCTCCTTTAAGCAATTACTTTGGTGTTCCTCCACCTCCAAAGAAATGTCAGAAGGAGTCCGAACCGCAAAAGAAGTGCGTATTCTCGGAAAAGTGGTTGCAGGAGGTGAGCTGGCTTCAAACAAATGATGAACGCACAGAGATGTGGTGCAGAATATGCCGTGAAAATCCCACTCTAGCGGACAAAAACAGTGTCTTTAATATGTACGCAAACGCGCGTTGCAACTTCTTATCTAGTCCGCATCTTTTATTAGCGTAGCGTATTGTCACCACCTTTTCCACCTCAAGGTGAACTTGTTTCCTTATACAAATAAATGGCAGTACAGTGGTAAGCAGATAGTATGCGGATTGTAGGCAGTGAGCATGACACCAAGGATTTGCAAAAAGTCTGATTCACTTTTTCATCATCACTTTTTTTTCACTTTTTGTGCAGGATAAGAACAATTCCTTATGCATATTAGTGACTGAGTCACTATTGTTCTACAAGTCTTTTTGGTTTATTCAGATTAACTTTGCAAACCTAAGCCATGCTGCCATGTTCTTTGTAGAGAGAAAAGTCTTTCTACTGGCAACGCTTCCAAACTAGCCACACTTGTTCAGTCTTTTTATAATTGTTCTGTCATGAACTTTAACATTTAACATGTTAACTGCGGCCACTAGAGTGTGAGATGTAGCTTTTGCATTTTTTTGCATTTTCTCTAAGCAATACTCGGTCCGACCTCGGAGTGAATTTGCTGCCACGTCCAATCCTGTGGAGGTTGCGGCATTGTGTTAACACATACCTGAATGCTCCAGACCAGCAAACTGCCAAGACTTCTGCTTTTACAGCAGTGGTCACACTTTCTAATTATCACTTAATCAAATGCATTTGATTAGCAGCACTTGGCTGCTACCTCTGCTCTTAATTCCTGTGGAAACAGTAAGATTGTACTTAACATTGTCCAGGACTGGACATAAAAGTCCTGTGAAATCTTACTTCTTCACATGATTGTATTTAATGCACTCCTATGCATGTAAACACAGCTGTTACCAAGGGAGACAGTTGTGTTTGAAATATTTAAACATTTGATTACAGTGGAACAAATTCCCATGTAGGGCCACCCAGAATATCTGTAAGTGTATGGTGCACGCAGTGCTTACAAAACACAGTGAATCTGTGATTTAATGATAATGAAATGTAATTAAAACTCATCCTTGCCTGGCTGTTTTCAGTGCTATAAAAAGGTTAGGAAGAGGGGGAAAAAAGCAACTTACATAAAATACGAGGGCTAAAATTACAACAAATATCTATCTTTGATCTTTGTTTGGAACAAGGCAGAGCGTCAGCTTTTGATCTTCTCTCACTTGGGTCTATTTTTGTGAGCTTGGGGCTGTGAGATTATTGTCTTATTTATACAATATGCTTTTGTGAGACATGACTAAGAGCATTACCATGCAGGCTTTGTAAAGACGTTCCATTTTATTTGATTGATCATCATGTTTGTCTGTTGATCAGATAAAACCACTCCTCTACACATCATCATGTATCCTGTCATCTCATCCCATCTCGCTTTTTGAAGATGAAAAGGATATTCTTCTGACACTGATTTATCCCCCTTGCACCCCACACAGCAACTCCCATCTTCGGCTGCATCCTAACATTTCACTTGGATTACTGTTAGGACCACTTGGTTTGTGGTCGATCCATCTGTTTCTGCTGTTTATAGTGTGCCTGTTTGTGATGACTATTCCTCAGAGGCAGTATCAGCTTCTGCACAGTGCAACTGACTCAACACGAATAAACAAATAGCTTAAGTGCACACACCTTACACCTTGCTAAGACACACACAATCTCTGCCAGGACTAACATGCTGCACCATCTGATTCGCTGCCTTCTCACACAAATGCCCCTTCACACACATGTGCGCACTCATAACCAGATGGTCATCCAAATATACAAACGTGTGCGTAAGCTTGCAGTGCGGTTACTATATTTACTCATCACTCAGGGGCAGGAGCATACACATAGACACGCTTTCTCACACGAACGTGCATGCTGCCAAAACTGTCGCAGTCCCCATGTCTGCAGCTGATCATATCAGCAAGCAGATAGGGGGTGACAATGCATTCACACCTCGGCACACACACACACTCCACGAAGCACGATCCCATTTGCAGATTCTTCAATTAAGCGGTGAGGCAGAGCTGCAGGGAGCGCACTTTATTCTCAGCAGTGGGTTGCATTTGCACCACTCTCGTAGCTAATTATAAAAAAAGAGATACTTGGTAGACAGTGTTGTGAGGTGAATACAGATAAATTTAGACTTCACAACTTGTAGAATGACAGCAGAAAAGACTTGCGATGCTGGCTGCAATTTACTGGAGAAAGCTGTGTCTCCCAACAGGCATCTGTTTGGCATTTATCGAGGCTCCATTCATATCACGTCACATGGTTTCGATAGAAGCTTTTCACTTCAAGCTTTCTGACAATAAATAGCATGTGAAATCTTAACGGGAGAGCTTAGCAGGGAATGAAAAGAAATAGTTTACTGTAGGCAATTATCACTCAGTTATTTCTATTTAAATGAAAGACTAAGAAAACATGTATTTTACTACAGGCAGTTTGTGATCACACCTCTGAAAAGCAGGATAAAACCATAGACTGTATATGAAAGATGGACAAAATTGTCTGTTGCCATTTTTAAGGCAGCCATGCACTAAACATGCCCAGGTTTACCTTTTATTCCTAAATGAAAAAGCTAAATAAAAACAAAATAAACATCTTGCTCTTTCTACCTGCAGTTTGCATGTTCTTCCTGTGTTAGTGTGGGTTCTCTCTAGGTACTCTGGCTTCTGTCCACAGTCCAAATAAGTGCAGTTAGGTTAATTAGTGATTGACCATAGGTGTGAGTGTGAATGGTTGTCTGTCTCTCCGTGTTAAAGCCCCAGTATACACTGCAATGGTCCCTTTGCTTGCTGCCGTAACATCATCTCACAGTCACTTGTTTCTATCTCATCGACTTTGTCTATTGTTTTTTTTTTGCTAAATTTTTAACAAAAACTCTCAGTTTTTCAAAATGTTCCAACATGTCCCTCTGTATATCTGTATATCTCTGAGCTTCTGTACTGGAATATCATTAAAATTGTGTTAAAAACCGAAGCAAGCACACGCTTGTGTCTTTAAACCAGCTACAGTGGCAGCGTTTATTCTCATACTTTATGTTGATATTTTACATCTATATAAAACCCAGGATTTAAGATCATGTAAAAATTTTATGTCATGTGTCTTTCAGTCATTCATATTTGTCATTGATTTGCATGATTGCATGATTGTAGAAACACTGTATAAAAATAGGTATTAGTAATATTTTTTTTCTGGAGTGTGTTTTGTGTGAGTGGGTTTGGGATGTTCCCTGCATGGCCATGTGCTGTCTGCTTGTGTGTCGTGGAGGCTCCCTGCATGTGCCAAAGAGGCTGATTTGGGCTGGGGCTTGGCACGGGATTGCCACGGTGGGTGGGGAGTTGGCACGGACGGTCTTAGCTCGGGATTGTCCAAAACCCACTGATTTAATCCGGATTACGGCCATCATTTCTCTCTCTCTCTCTCTCTCTGTCTTTCTCTATTTCCCTCCACTGACCCCCACCCCCGCTCCATCCCTCGTCTCCTGCCCACGCAATCGCTCGCTTCCTCTGTCCTGCTGCTCTTTCTCCTGCTCGTGCCTCACTCCTCCATCACGACCTTACAACCTACCCCCCCAAAAACCAACGCTCCCACTGGCTGCTCTGTTGCCATGGTGACTCATTTCACTCCTTTCACTTTTTTCAGTCTCACCATTGATACAGAGTGAATGATCAGTGAGTCAATTTTAGAAAGTCTATTTTTAATGTCGTGTTCTCCCATTGAACTCTATCACATGGTCTGTTGCCAAGGTAGAGCTACCTGAGCATCGGCAGGAAAACAGTATACTAATCTAATCCCCATTAGTGATACAACACCATACAAAACTATAGTCACACCACTATGCTGGACATCTTTGTAAATTACTGTAGTGTTCTATGAATACTGTAAAGTACTGCAGATGGAAATGCCTTTGAGAAAAAACCCAGCAAGCTAGTGTTGTCTAAATTTAACACCTTACTTTTTCCTTTGGCAAATGGAAAAATGTATGAAAACGTAAAAGTTAATTAATTAATTTGCTTATGTATTTATACTGCCTTCATTTAATTTGGTTATGTGTTTTGACCTTGATTTTCATGTGTGTGTGATGCAGTTTTGACTGTTTGTAGGGCAAAGATAAGTTTTAAGGTTTGCTGTCCAACAGGCCACCAAGACCAAAATCATTGTTTGTCAGTCTTATAAGTAGTAGCAAAATAGTGGCAATGCATTCACACCTCGGCACACACACTCACTCCATGAAACACGATCCCACACTGTTACAAAAAACATCTTTAAAAAACGGTAATATTCTGGCAGCTGGGGCGCCAAAATACTACCGTAAAATAACAGAAAATAACTTCCTCATGAAAATACGGTTATTTCCAGTAATGAAAATAGAGTTTGTTGCGCTAATTTTACATGGGCTCTTGCCTTTTCAAGTGATTTTAAACATTAAGTTAGGAACATGTTAATGTGATTAAACAATGAAATTATCTATAAATAGGAAAGAAAAAACAAATCTTAAAAAAACAGTAATATTCCGGCAGCTGGGGCGCCAAAATACTACCGTAAAATAACAGAAAATAACTTTCTCATGAAAATACAGTCATTTTCAGTAATAAAAATAGAGTTTGTTGCGGTAATTTTACATGGGATTCTGCCTTTTCCAAGTGCTTTTAGACATTAAATTAGGAACATTTTAACGTGATCAGACAATGAAATTACCTATAAACAAGGTCAATGAATGTTGCAATATGAATCATAATACGTAAATGTACAGAAATATACAGTTAACAGTTGGTTTAAATAATAGCGGATTGCATGACCTGGGACAGACTGACAGAGGCGAGGCTGCCATATCGCACCATCTGCCATCACCAGTAGGTGACGAATCTTGACCACGGACACAATACCGAGAGTGTCCGAGCCGGGGCTTGAACCGGCAACCTTCTGATCACAAGGCGAACTGCCAACTCTTGAGCCACGATCGCCCTAAACAGCAATAATAATAATACTTATGTGATGTAAAACAAGCTTATAGGAATCATTTTATATACTTTTCCATAGCATTACATTTGAATTCAACAGTTCGATCTTTCAAATAACAGACAGATATTTGTGAAATCATGATACATTTGTGAATGTATTTTAACAATCTAAATATGCATATGTACAGACAGATACATTTAATAATCATGGAAATTATGTTTCATTACATTACAGTGATTTAACGTTAATTTACATTTTAAATCCCAGTCTATTTACGTAACTTTAATGATATTCTAGAAGAACAGAACAAAACTGTAAAATGCACAGTAAAATACTTTTATATTAGGATTTTTTCCTACAGTGCAGCCATACCCGCAACTTTGTGGTTGTTAGTTCACATTCATTGGCCGATGCTTAGCGTCATGTGTCCCAACATCCAATGGCATGTCACATTGTTTTCATGGCCACACCCTCACCCCAGGTGCAGAGGCCTATTTCTGTTCAGGAATGTTGTGAATACTTTGAGATTTATATTAATTGCAATTCCTATCTCTACATTTATTTTTTAAAATATATAATTAGCACAGCGTGGCCGTGCAATGTTTTATATGTTTTTAAAGAAAGAAAGTGTACTTTATTGATCCCCATGGGGATATTCCTCTCTGCATTTAACCCATTCACTCAGTGGGCAGCCATTGGGCGCCCAGGGAGCAGTGTGTAGGGACGGTACCTTGCTCAGGGGTACCTCAGGGTAGCTGTTCAGGGGAATCGAACCCCTGACCTTTGGATGATGGGGCCACCACTCTACTTACTGAGCTATCCCTGTCCCTTTTATTCCTATAAATTATATTTTCACTTGTTACCTCTAAATTATTGAATCAGACCTAGATGACATGACATTTTCAGCACAATTATAATTCAAATACTCCTTTAATTATTGATTTCGATCATTTTATATATTTTTCCATAGTATTACATTTGGATTTAACAGATCATTCTCTCACATAACAGACAAATATTCGTGAAATTATGATACATTTCTGAATGTATTTTTACAATCTAAACATGCATATATACAAAAAATATATTTAAAAAACAAGTAAATTGTGTTTTACTATATGTACAGTGATGTTATGTTATTTTACCTTTGACATGTAAAATCAAAGTCTACTTATGTAAATTTCATGATATTCTAGAAAGACAGTACAAAACTGTAAAATATACAGTAAGATACTTTGACATTACTATTTTTTGGAACAGCGCATTTGCAGATTCTTCAATTAAGCGGTGAGGCAGAGCTGCAGGGAGCAGTAGGTTTATTCTCAGCAGTAGGTTGCATTTGCACCACTCTCATAGCTAATTATAAAAAAAGAGATACTTGGTAGACAGTGTTGTGAGGTGAATACAGATAAATTTAGACTTCACAACTTGTAGAATGACAGCAGAAAAGACTTGTGATGCTGGCTGCAATTTACTGGAGAAAGCTGTGTCTCCCAACAGGCATCTGTGTGGAATTTATCGAGGCTCCATTCATATCACGTCACATGGTTTCGATAGAAGCTTTTCACTTCAAGCTTTCTGACAATAAATAGCATGTGAAATCTTAATGGGAGAGCTTAAAGAAAGACATGTATTTACTACAGGCAGTTTGTGATCACACCTCTGAAAAGCAGGATAAAACCATAGACTGTATATGAAAGATGGACAAAGTTGTCTGTTGCCATTTTTAAGGCAGCCATGCACTAAACATGCCCAGGTTTATATTTTATTCCTAAATGAAAAAGCTAAATAAACATCTTGCTCTTTCTATCTGCAGTTTGCATGTTCTTCCCGTGTTAGTGTGGGTTCTCTCTAGGTACTCTGGCTTCCATCCACAACTCATGTCTTGCCAGATATTAAGAAAGACGAGAAAATCAATTTAGCAAGCAGCAAAGGTGAATAGTCAGGTTTGCCATGTTAGAGAACCGCAAACTGTTAGTAAACCGCTACGGAGCCCTGATGCCATGTGACTCGAGAGCAAAGGTCCAGTAACTATTTTCACTGGTCTCTGTATTAGAAATTCATCTTCTCCTGAGATGGCGGACTCAGCAAAGTCAGTCACAATCGGCTTTGTGATGTCCTGTAACAGCTGGAAGAGTGCGTGTATCTGATTAAATATGTGTGTGTGTGCACGCACATGTGCATGGAAAGGTGTCCTGACAGAATTGGTGCTCAATGCAATCGCTGGTGTTACAGGTCTCTGTATTTTAGTTTAGAGTGTCTGTGCATGTGATTATATATGTGTGTGTGTGTGTGTGTGTGTATGTGGTGAGGTGGGTGGCCATGCAGGATAAAGGTATGTCAGCAGGGGAGAGGGCAGCCCCCTCACTCCTTCTGTCGCTGGCCTGAAGCACCGGAACATCCCCCTGGGTGTGTGTGTGTGTGAGTGTGTGGGTCTCAGGGTTCCTGTATGAGGCTGGATCCAACCTGGTGCCAGATGACCTGCTGTGAACTACGAGCTATTGATAAACCTTGGCAAAGGAACAGACAGACTGTGAGAGAGAGTGTGTGACAAGTGTCCATCCATATTTGATGTGACAGGATTAAATCTGTCCGCGCTGTTGGTTGGATTTGGGTTAACAACTGGTTCACTTAAGACACACAGGAGAGATAAAGAGTTGAACCTTTCAGAGAAAAAGCAGAAAGAGAAGCAGGATGAAGGGTGGCGATGGGGCGATTTTTTTAGTACTAGTGCAAGAAAAAAAGCAATATTTTGTCTGTTGTATTGCTGAACATCATTAAGAGCTTATATATAATAACTGTCTCCAAAGTGACCTACATGACTTTTTTGTGACCCTCTGAAAAGTACTTTTTTCTGGGTCCAAGCCTTAAGATGGGCATACACTGTGCAATTTTTTCAGTCGCGCGATTCAGCTCCTGCTCAAACTGTACGATTGACTCGCAGGGGTTAGAAGTTCGTAGGTCACGATGCAGGGTCTCACACTATACGGCCCGATGCTCTGATGCGACCTGAGTGCTCACACTGTGCGCCCATAAAAATGAAGGTTATAACAGAAAATCTGTCGATCGCTCTCCCTCTCTGTCTTTCTCTCACACAGACACGCACACCACCATCATCAACTTTGCTAAATTACTAATGAAAAACATTGATCAAGCAGCTGTGATTGAGTGCGCAGTGTGAGCGGCTGCGGCGACACCCTCATGACGGTCGCGAGGATTTCAAACAGGTTTCAAACAGGTTTGAAATCCTCCCGACCAAGTGATTGATGATCGGGAGCTGGTCGTGAGGTGTTAATCGCTTCTCGTTACCCCACATATACTACACGATGCACGACGCACAATTAAGGCCAAACTCGGGCTGATCACCAAAACGGTCGCACGACTCAAAAATTGGCTCAAAATGGGCTAAAAATCGCACAGTGTAAGCCCAGCATTAACTGCCTCAGCTGAGGCACTTGTCCTTTCAACATGCTGCAGTACTGTGTCCCTTATTTTTCTGAAGCACCATGGCTCCCAAAAACTACTCAGTTCTTATTCTACCCCTCTACAGCTTTTTATTAGCACTCATCTGCAGCCCGCCTTTAAGCTAAGCTTTTAAAAACTCACGGTGTACACCACAGCCCTCAGGCTCTCAGTGTCCCAGACACCAATATTTTAATGCTTCAGAAAAGATGAATCACTGTCTGCCCAACTATGAAATCAGTATAGAGATTAATTTTAGGATTATGAGTCTTTAGTAAAAAAATGTAATTCAAAATACAGCAATATTAAAATGACTAATCTCTAGGTAAACAGTTCATGTAGAAAAGGCAAAACATTGATTGAAATGCAAACCAGACTCACTGGTTATTGTCAGACAACAACACAGCTTTTTTATTAGCTTTTAAAAATATATGTGGTTGTATAAACTATAGCTGGTGTGTGGAACAGGAAATCAGCAGGATGTTCACTGACTACACTGCAAAACCCCAAAACAGCAGTGTATGGAGGGCTCCCAGATTGTTAAACTTGTCCTTTTTCCACCTCTATGGCAGACCCTTAATGCCTAAGTTTATTAAAAACTCAACCCTCAAGGCCTTTACACACTGGACGTGTAACATCCTGGAAGTATTGCACCTATTCCTGATGCTAGTGTTCACACCAAGCACCTAGATTTGAATTTGCGGCATTTATTTTTTCGAACCAAGCCCAATTTTTCTGATCCGAATCAACAGATGTGGCAAATCAAGCCACTGCATTTTGCAACAAGTGCACTCTTAGCTCAAAATATGTGTCGGTACTGAAAACACAAACAGCAAAATAATACGATTTTACCTCAGACACTGAGATAAGACTCTGCTCTGGGGCAAACAGGTCTCTGAAATGATTCCTCTGACTCCTCAGATGTGGACCCAGCTCTGCCAACAAGAGCTCAAACTGTCCCACTGACATCCTGAAATATGTACTAAAGCAGTCATGATGCAGCTTAAGCATTGTCTTCTTTTAGCATGCTAACAGCTAGCTGTCAATGTATATTATTTTATGACAGTTATGCAATCTAGCCAGCATATAGCAGAACCAAACTCAGAGTCATTTTTTTTTATTTCCCGTCTCTAGTTAGTTTTTCCTTTGTGATAATGGATGAGGTCATTTTCAGTTGCTCTCTATCAAATGTGACACTTGAAAGGCATTTGAAAGACAGTTCAAATGAATGCAACCATCCAGCTCCTCTAGAACCGCTCATGTCGGGAAGTTCAATATGTAGTGGAGGCACAGCATGAAGATAACCTTGTTCCACTGCTCTCCATTTGAAGTCAAAAAGCAATTCAGATCGATTATCAGGGTCAGTGAGGGACAGATCTGAGGTGAATCAGATGACACAAGATGGAACTGACTGCTCAGTTTGTGAGGGATAAAAACTGATGGATAACAAAAAGAAACGAGCGGGTTGGGGATGTAACTAATAGAAACTGAGTGGCAGCAGCGATGCGGGGTTGACAGTGGAGGTAGTGGTGTGACGTGCAAACAAAAGCCGAGCTAAGCACTGAAGCAACAGGTATCGTAGGAGACCAAAGGTGAAAGTCTGAAAAAGATTAGCAGGTTAGCCGTATCAATGAGCCTTACATCACAACCTGAAGCAGCTGATGGACTCCTCAGCCTGCAGAGACAGAGCTCAGAGCTTTCAGGGATTTCATAAACTGAAACTGTAGCATTGAAAGTCAAGACTATGTATCCATATTTTAAAATAGTTACTGTATCTTATCTCTAAAACAACCTACTTCCTTTATCTTCTCACCTTAAAATGCAATAACTGTGGAGCCCGAGCCCCCCTTTCCCACCCCCACCCACACACACAAACACTTAAAAGCAGAGCCAGTATATTCTGGATTTGAAAATCTGAATTACTTCTAAACAACCTCAACACTGGATAATTTGCTGTGCCTTGCTGGCATAATTTGCTCTTTCAGTGAACTCTTCTTTGGGCTTTTTGCATAAAGTGAACTCGCATCGAGCCCTTTGAGGCACCGAAGCTCCGCTCTGACTGGTGCGACAAATGCGATCCCCTGCTCGGCTGAAACACGCTGTTCTTTAGTTGACTTAGCTTCTAGTCTGCACACTTCTTTCTCTTCATCTCCCTTCATTTTCTGCCCCTTGCCTGTTGCCGTGGTAACTAGCAGAGGGAAGTTGAGTAGAGGGGAGATTGAAGGGAGAGAGGGAAGATAGGGGTGTGTGTGTGTGTTTGCTGGGTTTATGGGTAAAGGAACCACTGCTGCGCTTCCTCATCCCTCATCCCTCTTCTTCTTCTTCTTTTTTTTTTTTTTTAATCTCCACTGCCACATCTTCCGATCTACAATCCTGTGTTCCTTATTGATCCCTCGAGCCACTTATTTTCTGTCTTTTCCCTCCTCTTCCTCAATATCCGCCTCAATATGAGCTTAAGAGAGCCTCAGCTCTCTCATGATCGCATTCATCCACAGTTAATGAATTTTGTGATGTTTTTCCACCATATTAACATCTCAACCTTTCTCCCTGTCTAACACAACACACTCAAAAATGCCTTTCCACAAACATCATAACACAGAGATCTACATTTGTTCATCTGCTATGCCTCATTATTATCTGAAACTCAGCTCCAGTGCATAATGAGAAACAACTCCCACATCACCTCAATTTCTATCATTTTTCAGGAAAGTTTAATTGGAAAACACTGACATTAAAGACAGATTAAAGATTTCATTTCTAATACCACGGAGGCTGCACTGTGAATTGCATTTTAATTTCTCTGAAAGTTGAATAGTGTTGATTACCAGGGCAGCAGCAGCAGCAGCATTGCGTGTGTTTGTGTCCATGTATGTCTGCATACATATGGAGAGACAGATGGAACAAGATTTCTCCAGTCACATGCCAGAGCTATAATTTTTTTCATGCTATTGTACATTACATCAATTTTTTTACAATTAACTGCATGCCTGTAATGAGAGCTTTCAAAACATACAACCACCCCTTTAGTGCTGGAGCTCTATTGTGAGATAATGAGAAAGAGAAAAAAAAGATGGCGGGTCAGGGACTCGCAGTTGCTGGAGGAGAGGAGGCGTTTTGGAGTTGGTGTAATGTTTTTGCATAATCACCAATAAATTAGTCAAAAGGAACAACAAACACTGTCTGCTGGGAACCGAGGGTGTGAGTGTGCTGAGAAACGTGTCTGTAATATCGTTCAAGCATATTTATAAATTACCCGGTGTATAAATATGCTCACTGGCTAGACACTCAGTGATAAAGCATGTAAATGAAGCTGATTTCAACTTTTTTGTAAAAATCTTTGCTTCATTTTAATTGCGCATGTTATTGTGAATCTGCACATTTCTCCACATGAGATAAGAAGGAAGTTTACTCTGTGGAATTTCATTTTTTGTCCTTTTTTTTGTGGGAATCACTTGTGAAACAAGGCTTTACGTAGAAAACTACAGACACAATTTTAAGATTATTCCGGATTATTCCTCATGGGGGGCCCACGACTACTGTTGTGGTGCAAGGGAGATAAATGGGGGCCCAAAGCTGCATGAAGAGTGAATAAAACCAAGAAAAGAAAGAATAATGAAAAGGAGAGGGAAAAAAACAGGTGGGCTTTGCTCTGTGCGGTACGATAATCTAAAGCTATTCGATGGCATTAACAAAAAGACCCCTAATGCAAGAATCCTCCCTTGGCCCAGCCACAGATTACAGAACTGGGTTTGCGTGTGGAAGCTATTATATAATTCATTCTCTACGATGAGATTTTCCTCCATCGCTGGTTTTCTTTACTAACCCCTCTCTATCTCTCGCACGCCGTCACACTACTGGCACATACCTCTTTTAATTTAAGTTGAAGATGTCTGAGCCACTGCGTTTTTGGTGACTTTATAATCTTTTATCCCTGTCTGGAACTCATTCATCTTCAACAGAAAGCTGATGTCTTCTGTTAGTGCTCACTCAACAGTTTCCCGTCCCCGTTTGGACGTTCCTCTGCTACAGTATATGTGTGTTTGTGTGCGCACAATTACTGCTATACACTCTCCACCATTGTATTGTGAATTCCCTGCTTACTAAGCTCCTTAATGGAATCACTTATTATTTTTGGGGTTTTTTTTGCATCTATTCCTTTCCCCCTTGCTCCGTCATTCCTCTCTCCCTGCTGCTGATCACAGGTGAAACGATTGGCAGTGAGTCTTTTATTTTTCATTTTGGAAGCCATCACTGGTGACCTGTCGTTTTGATAGGAGTTTCATGTGAGCTGCATGCCGCTGGACTGGAAAGGATTAACTCTGCCCTTCAACTCCACATCTGCGCCACGCAAGACTGGCGAAGCCACTGTGCGATTGGTAGATTACCGTTCACACAGCCAAATGCCATCTAATGATTATCTGGCAGGGTCTCAGGTGCAGCACCATGGGTCTCCCCCTGGATTCACAGTCCAGTCCCAACAGTGTCCAGATAAACAAATCCTCTAATTGATATGATAAATCTGAGAAAGCTTTGTACTTTACCTTTTACATACTGAGTTGATGAAATACTGAAACAAAAGTTAGATTTTACTGTTAAACAGAAACTGATTTGATAAATGGATCAGCAATGAACAAATAGTGATGTATTATAGTAACACTGGCTGTGTCTCAAAGACGTATATAGCCACCATCGCATCATCTGATGGTTTTGGATGCATTCTGGGATAATAATCGGACAAGAGGGTTGAGTGCTAAGCAAGTACTAGTAAGCTGCATTCTTAAAGTGTAAGGCTGCCACACGCAGACACAAATCTGGTAATTAGTGCAGGCTAATAAAAAAATACTAAAGTTTTACTTGCAAAATGACAAGCTGTACCACACAGGAAGCCCCATTATTTGTCAGGCAATTCTATGAAAATGCTCCAAGCACAATACAGGGGAGAGATCCAGTTTGGTGACTGTCATTATCAGAGATGAGACCAAACAGAGCAAACAGGTATAGCTCCTTGTGTCAGACACCGTTAAAGTATATATACATAATGTTTTTAGCTTAAAAAGGATTCTTCTGATCAAGGAGCAGCACCTAGGAGCCTCAAGTCTTGCCCCTTTTTAGTGGCTTGCATTATGTAATATATGCAATATTACCAACATATTTAAATGAATGCAAACACAACTGCAAAAATAACACTAACATGTAAAATTGGGAAGTGTATCATTCACTACTGCTGTCTAAATTACACCCAAAACACTCCAACTGTCTGTTGTGAAGCTCTTTTTCAAGAATGAGCTTCTCTTCATTCATCATACTGTAATGCCTGTTAGCACTAACTCCATGGCTATTTTTATATGTCAAAATCGAATGACTCGCACATGCACAAAACCCATAAGTCCATGATAAATGTAATGAGGTCAGGTTTTGATGAGCCAGTGAATGGCGTGTCCTCTGGGTTCATGTGAAGCAACGACAGCGATTCTTATTTATGACACTTTCATTTATCTAAACATTGGTGATTGGTGAGAGCACATCTTACACAGAATTCAAACCTTGTATTTAAGGGATTGAACAGTAATGCAACAATCGATCAACACACTGACAATATTGCTGAGCCTGTCTGCGGTGCACAATCTTGTTTTAGACAAGTATAGTCGCAGAATACAGTGCCAGACAGCCATCGGCTCATGGAGCGTGCAAAAAGCTTGCTATCTAAAGTGCTTGCTCGGTCTAAGATCTGAAAAATAAATGAAGGATGCCTAAAGTAAGAACAGAACAAAGAAAAAGATGTTGGCAAGAAAGAAAGTAGAGAGGAATATAAGAATCCAGTTTACCTAATATGTGTGTCTAACATAATGGAGGCACGCAGACTCACAAAGTGTACAGATATGCCAAGTCATCACATGCAAGCAAATGCCCGGATAGACGCGAATAACGAGGCACACCTACACGGAGGCTGAGTTGATGTGAACCCATTTCAGGAGCAATAATCTCTGTCTCACCACACCACACACAGGAATAGCACCACATCTGCAAACAAAGCTCACCTCCTTCTCACCTGTTGCTATGGAACTAAAAGGAGAGAGGGTGTATTGTTAACAAGAAAGCCAACAACACAGAGATGGTGCTTGGATATTACCAAGATTTATCACATTTCCAACTTAAGTGAGTCTAAACTGTGGTTGCTGTGCTAGCTGGGCCTAAAGATGCAAAAAAAAAAAAGAGACTAAATTTAGATGTGGATATGTCATCACTGCTTCCCTTCTTCACAAAACACACATACTCTGTTTGTAAGATACAGGTAGCAGGTTGACTTATGAGGACTGACGAGTAGCGTTAGCAATGCTCTGCACATAAATGTTTTTCTTCTGGAGTGTTTACTCTGGCTGATAAATGACAATTGGAGCACTCTTCTTCTCTGGTTCTTATCCGGAGGAACAGTGACTTAACAGTGACACAATGCCTCTCTCTCTCTCTCTCTCTCGCTAATACAGGTTTTCCCTTTTCTTTTCGGCTTTCGTCCTTAAAGCCCGTGCTTTGATTTCAGCGTCAAGTCACCTTGCTTAACTTTGTAGCCTTAATAAGGTCATTTCTATTGCCCTTTGGTCTTTATAGCTTTGTTTTCCTAATAATGAGTCAGCCATTGACAGTTCTGAACCCTTCAGTTCAATTCAGTCATATTTATATATCACAAATTCACACTAACAGTCCTCTTAAGGCGCTTTATACTTTTTAGGCAAAGGCCCTACAATATTGGAAGGTAACCCCAATAATCATACAACTCCTATGAGCAAGCACTTGGTGACAGTGAGAAGGAAAAACTCCCTTTTAAGGGGAAGAAACCTCAGAGGAGGGGCAGCCATCTGCCACGACTGGTTCAGGTTGAGGGGAGGAAGATATGACAAAAGACACACTATGGGAGAAAGAGTTTTTTCCATAACTAACGATGAAATATAACACTGGTGTATAAACACAAGGGAGTGAAAAGAGTTGATTGAATTGTTCAATCACCATGAGAAACAGTATGGGAAGATTTATCATAAAAGAAGTCCAAATCCAAACTGGGAGCTGGTTCTATAGTAGAGAGCCCTGATAGCTAACCCTTAGTTAAGACCAGAAAATAAATGTAGCTACATTCTTCTTATCAGTTTGCTCATATCGGGGTGAAATGGTACAGCAAAATGTATCCATGCACCTAACATGAGAGTAAAGAGAAACATGATGGTACCAGTCAGTCACAATAGCTCTGTGAGCTGCCATCTGTTTTCTCTCTAATGTTACTTTGACTTCCTGCTAGCATTTTGTTCAAAGGACTGGACATAATTTCATTAAACAAATAACTTCTGGTGGAGGGAATGAGGTTACCATAACCCAGCTAGAGATGCTGATGTATTTTAGGGAGAGGACATGTCATTCCCTCATCACCTCTATCACCTTTCTGATAGGGACGTTTTCTTGTAGATGAACACAACTGGTGAGATGAAATGCACAGTATTGTTATTCAGTGCATTCTCCAAAAGAAAATATTGTATTAACCCCATTTTTCTCTGTATTGTTTGTCTTTTAGGATCTTGCTGACTGTCGTTGTCATCTTCCGTATTCTGATTGTGGCCATCGTCGGAGAGACGGTGTATGAGGATGAGCAGACCATGTTCATCTGTAATACTTTACAACCGGGCTGCAACCAAGCTTGCTATGACAAAGCCTTCCCCATTTCCCACATCCGCTACTGGGTCTTCCAGATCATACTGGTGTGCACACCCAGCCTCTGCTTTATCACCTACTCTGTCCATCAGTCAGCCAAGCAGAGAGACCGGCGCTACTCTTTTCTCTATCCAATAATGGAGAGGGACTACGGCGGAAGGGATGGGGCTCGGAAGCTCCGCAACATAAATGGAATTCTAGTTCAGCACGGAGGGGATAGTGGAGGAGGGAAGGAAGAACCTGACTGTCTGGAGGTGAAGGAGATCCCCAATGCCCCACGGGGCCTCACGCACGGGAAGAGCTCCAAGGTTCGGCGTCAAGAAGGGATCTCCCGCTTTTACATCATTCAGGTGGTGTTCAGAAACGCCCTAGAGATTGGCTTCTTAGCGGGCCAGTACTTCCTTTATGGCTTCAGCGTGCCTGGGATTTTCGAGTGCGACCGCTACCCGTGTCTCAAGGAGGTGGAGTGCTACGTGTCCCGGCCCACAGAAAAAACGGTTTTCCTGGTCTTCATGTTTGCCGTGAGCGGCATTTGCGTGGTGCTCAATCTGGCCGAGCTCAATCATCTCGGCTGGCGCAAGATCAAGGCCGCCATCAGGGGCGTCCAGGCCCGCAGGAAGTCTATCTGTGAAATCAGGAAGAAGGACATGGCGCATCTGTCTCAGCCACCCAACCTGGGACGCACACAGTCCAGCGAATCGGCCTACGTCTGACGATGAAGACAGATAACAGAGGGGGAGCGGGATGAATGTGCAACAGAGAGAATGAACGAATTCTGATTTTAATTTAATGAAGATGGTGTGGAGGTCAAACAAGATGACCTCTCCTCTATGACAGAATGAAACAGAATGTAAAAAAAAGACCAAACCTCGGGCTCTGCGGCGCTGAAAGTCAGCAGAGGCTTGAGAAGGAAGAAAATTAGAGAGCATCAAAGAGGACAATAAATTTCGTTTCGCAAACATACATAATAAAGACACGCTGATCTCATAAGGAGATAGTCCAACTGCCATTTTATACTTCTGTCTTTTTTAACTAACGACCTTCTCTGCTTCTCGTTTCTTATGCGGAGAATAAAATCCTCACGGGGCTGATCTAGAGATGAGAGTAAGAGGGCAAGAGGGAGGAAAACAGATGAGAGGCTGTTTTGTGTTCTCTGGGGATATTCGAAGGCGACATGGTTGTGTGATGCATCCCATGGTGCTTTTCTTCTGGACTGTGTCAGCCTCAGTGAAAAAAAAAATGGGAGGGGGGGGGGGGGGGGGGCAGGATAGGGGATGGGACAGGGAGGATGAGCAGCAGCAACATTATTAAAAAGAGGAACGGAAGAACTGTCAAAGCCGTGACAGACTCTGGGGAATGAAGGCAAGTTTGAGAGTGAGGGAGAACAGGAGGGAGACGTCACGCTTTGGGAAGACATATGAACCAAGGAAGGGGGGGGGGATGAAGACAGAACGTTTTTCTTTTGCTTCCTCTCTTTGCCTGCCTGAGATTTTGAGGTAGATCGACGCCAAGAGAGAAAGCGCTGCCTCCCAACAGCGTGTCATGCCTCTGCTGGAACACCGTTACAAGCCAAAACCAAGAGAGCAAGACTGACGATGTTTATGTTTAGTCTCTTGGCAAAAGTTGATTTTAACACAAACACAGTGAGTACAATAAACACTCCCCCCCCTCTCCTTCTCTGCCCTATCCCTTACTCTTGCTCTGCTCTACTGTACAGACCTGTACAGCTGTACAGACCCGAGGGGTTTTTCGAACGACAGCAGTGACCTTCGCTGCTCTCCTGCTGCGTAAACATCTGAGAGGAACTAATGAACAAACGGATGATCGGCCAGACAGCGTCAGTCTCTGCTAAAGCACAAACTCCACTCCCTCCAGCTTTTTCGTGTGCTATGAGATGAAACAAAAAGAGAAGAGCGAAAGATAACGAAAGAGCTTGAGAAGAGATCGCTTTACTACAACTTTAAACAGATTTTATAAAACACATCACAATGAATAATGATTTTTCTTCTTTTGAGAAAGCGATGGTGCCATCCTTGAGATATTTAATTATTGCTGAAACGTTACATAGAGTATATCATGGTAATATTATTTATCCATTTAGAGTATATCCAAATAGATTTATTTATCTTTATGGGGCGGGTTGATTGGGAAATCTTGTTGCTGTACTTTTTATGTATAAACTGTCTGTCTTTTCTTTTCATTTTAGTTGAGTTTGAAGCATTTGTCACTGTAGGTCCTGATTAATGACATGCACGGTGTAGGGAGGGGAGAGATTTGTGAGCTTTGATATAAAAAATGCTTGAGGATGTGCAGCTGATTTTTTCAAACTTCTTTTGCAGCTCTTTAGAGTAACACTTCTTGTTACTTATTAAAATGCACCTTTATGTGTTTTATAGAGCCTTGATTTTCTTCAAAAATCAGCTGCGCAGCTTCAGGTAATTAAGGCCTATGAGCCATTAGACAAAGGCATGTTTACACAATGCGGTGTTTCTTGAACGATCAAGCTGTGTAACTGATCGTAGTTGCTCTCTAGGGACAGTTGTAGGTTGTTTGTTTTTTTAATTTCAGTGGCTTTCGTTTTGCATTTCTTTCCTGACTGGATTTCAGCATGCATGCATGGTGAGAGAAAAGAGAACGATGTGCAAGAAACAGAAAAAGATAAAGATGACAGAGAGTGTTGCACCTTGATTATTGCAGACGAGTGAAAGAGTGGCAGACTGAAGGAAGTCACGCTGGGAAAAAGATTGTATTTCTGGACACATATAGACATGCACGAGTTTATGATGCAAAAGATGGAGGGAACACACTGTGTGCCTACTGAACCAGATATAGAGACAGTTGGGTATACTTTCGTTCCACCAGCATGATTTCCTCCTGTAACTCTGCGGGGAGGAGGCCCAGGTGACTGAGACAAGGGCACAAGCACATAGCAGTTTATGCCAAACTCACAATTTGTCTGTTTAAGTCTTTTTGCAGAGGCCATAATCAGTTTACAGGTAATTGTTACAGACCAACACTCTGTGCTTTAGCCATTTAGGAGTATCAAGTGAGCATCTGCAAACTGATCACCCCTACGCAGCTCTATAGTGCAGTGGCTTCTCTTTGAGACATTTGGGCTTTGGTTCTAAAAGGGGCCATCCTTGCACTAATGCAACTTTCTCACTTTGCTTATATGATCCTTTAAATACATACCAAATGGCAGATAAGCTGTAAGAAACACACAGCTACATGCATTCATCCCCATCCAGAAAATGAGAGAAGAGAAGATGGCAGAATAACTAACAGCCAAAAAAGCTTTGTTTGTAATGGGGTAAAGTCTGTTTTTATGTCCTGGTGACAACTGGAATTAGAGGTGATTGACATAAACCCTCAAATAAGGCATTAAAAGATAGCTGCAAAGTGGAGACATGCTTCATATGACATACATATGACCCAGGGGCCAGAACTGGCAAAGACTCCAATCCGGCCCCACTGCACAGCTTTGGAAATCCTTAAGGAAGGCATACATTTTGGACTTTTAACAGCATTTTATTAGTTTTACAGCTTTACCTTCATGGGCCCTTCATGCTACAAGAAAGTATTTCAGTAATGCATAAAAAATTTAATCACAGAAAAGTTCCTGTTTTTTCTACTATAGACAAGAAACAAGAAACTTGTGACTTGGATAAACTTTCAGAATTATAATTATGAGAGAGTTAATGAGCTACAGCTACTGACGCATTTATTTCTTACAATTTAACCCGAAAAGAGTCGTGCTGATAGATTTCTTTCATTTATTACAGCAACGTTTCTTAATCTTGTGTATTTTCTACACAGTCAGCCTTTAACTTATATTTTATGTTAAGTCATAAAAACCATGCAGAGTACATATAAATGATCACTGATCATTTTAAAAAGAAAAATCAGTGCCACAAAATGATATTGAAGCTATAGTGGAAATACTCTGGATATGACATGATGCTAAATAATGGCCCTAGATCTGCAGTTGGCCTTTGAGCTTAAGCAGCAGATCTATTTTTACATTCACTCTTACTTTTATAATCTCTGTGATTCTTACAGGTGATTATCCCCAGATTTAGTCTCTTCTGAGGATGCCGATGGGACTTGGTGAAATCAGCGAAGTTTACTACGTGGACTAGGAGGGACAAATGTGCTGACAGGCCATGCCAGAATGCCTAAGGGTTGAGCAACCTCTTGGCCTTCACTTACTGTGAGCGTGTACTTCTAGTGAAAGCTTAAATGCTGACCTTGAGCTTAAAAGCCAAGCCAATGTCCTGTACTATATGCAGCTCTGGCTGAAGAGTCACTGCACAGTACAGCGCTGATCTAATCCCTGCAGAGCACAGGTCAGTGCTGGTGTGAGGACTATTTTTACTGAATGGCGTGCACGCATGTTCAACATACACTCATTCTGCTACGAAAACAAGCAAATGCAAAAGTAGGAAGAGGAGTTTGAGCTCAGTTTAGAGCTCTTGGATTCTGTCGTTATGTCTGGTTTCATTCAGGTCAGAAACACAAACATGCATGCAGTGTGAGGATGTGGAAGGCCATAAACGTGTCCTGGTTTTCTTCGGTTTACATTTATCCAGAGTTCATTAGCGACTTGCAGCCAGTCAGTGGGTCCATCACGTTCCAAAAGTAAAAGCAGGCCTCAGTTCTTCCAGCAGTCCACTACTCTCCACCGTCTGCTTTTCTATTTGTCAATGTGAAATGAATTATGCAATTTTTTGTTTTTTTATTTGCTTCTCTTTTTGACTTGTGGGTTCATTTTGTTGTCTGTTGCTCTTTTCGTGCAGTGACATATCAAAAAAAAAAAGAAAGATGTTTTTTCTATGTAACGGAACAAAAAAAACTATATGTGTAAAATCAAGGGTAGAGTTCTGAAATATAAGACTAGCAGAAAATATGTTATATTTCCTCCCTTGCCAAAGTGATATGCAAAATTTAATTAATTTTCAAAGATTTTGTTTATTTTAAATGCATGTGTAATTGCTAGAGTAAGCATGTTTCTATGTTTTCTTCAACAGAATCTTAAAAGAAAGGCTTTTTAAAGTCCAAAATATGGAATGAAGCTATTTTGTCTCGATGCCAAGTGTGTATGTAATTTACCCAGTTTTAAGACACTACAGAGCCAGGCAGAGTATACCAACTCAGTGATGTTAAAACTACCTATTACATTTTAGCCATTTGAATTTCCAAAAGGCTAGAAAAACCACTGCATCCAGTAAATCTTCTAGTTCAAGAAATTTGCACACCGATATATACCTTTATAATTAGTTGAGCTTTGTAAGCCAGTCGCTCAAATGTTGTACTGTAAAAACCACAGGGTACACAGGAATATGAACGTACAGGTAAAAGACTGGCACCATTTAGATGTCAGAACATTCCAGGGTTTAGCCTCCAGCACAAAGTGTAACTGACCTACAGTTTCCAGTGTTTTAGAGTTTGATGATTGAATCCTCAGTGAAGCTCCCTACGGACAACCTATTCAGGAAAGAAAACTGGTGATCTTTTACACCAGTCTCTTTTTTAGTACAAATACACAAAAGATTGCTTTTATAAAAACAGTATGCATGCCAGCATACCTTCCATTTTCAATCTAACCTTGTACTGTAAAGCCCAACAATGAAAATTGTCCTCAAGCCTGATTGTTTACCTGTTGGTGCTACTGAGGTTGGATTTCAGATACATTGCCACATTCCCTAATGTCCAGCACACTACTGCCCACAAATGTACCACAGATCAGTGCAGGTCTCCTTAAAAAAAATCAAGCCGTTTCTCTTGACTGTTACTAACAGATGGCTATGTGTGCAAAAGCATACAGCCTGATGACATCATTTCCCTAACTCTCCACTTACTTTACAATGCAGAAAAGTAGCAAACAAATTGATTCCTCAGGAAACGCAACCTGTAAATGAGCTGTTTCATTCATTCACACAGAGCTCATTGAACTTCTACATAACTCTTTATTCTGCTGCCAGAAAGACCTTAAATGAACTTAATCACATTATGTAGCCAATTTTAAGGGCTAGTAGTGGCCTCTGAGCAAGTTTTGAAAAATGCCCCTCTCATACATTCAAGGGCTTCTTACTACAAATTGAAAAGCCATGGAAAACAGAAAAGAAAATTCAAACTAGGCATGGACAATGTGCACTCTTAGCCCAAGATTAATATAGTATCGTCAGTTAGGCATTAAAATCATTTTTGCATTTAAATTGAAAATTAGACAACTTCTGTCAAACAAAAGGCTTTTTACTCAGTTTAATTAAATGGAAATGAAAGTTATAAAACTCCTTTACCAGATGTTCAGCTTCATTTTATTGTGAAACAAAATGTTCCCTCTTCCTCCTCTGAGCTCTGGGCGATGCTGGTGCTGCCACCCTACAAGGTGCATAACACCCATTTCAGGTTTCAGGAATGCACCTCTCAGTTATAATTACTTCATCTAATTAGACTGAGTGGTAGATCCAGGCAGGATGGAATTTAACCAGTGCTGCCGCCACCTACAGCAGTGGTCACAGTGCCATTGATGTGATATTACTACCTGGAAAGCTTCAGGTTGTTACATTTAGTGGAAAAAAGGAGGTGCAGAACAAGTGGAACATACATCAGTTCCACACTCTTATTTTCCATCCTCCTGATTAAGACCAGCATTTCATGAGCTCAGACCACGCTGTGTCTTTAAACCGATGTTACAGTGAGAGGGATGAAACCAGAATTGTTGTGTTTTAGGGGAATGGGGGAGCAATGTCAAACATGGCCAATATTTGGCATCCATTAGTGGTGATCAATATTTAAAGGATAACAGATATAGAATATAGAGAATATAGTTTAAAAAAAAAAGTAGCCCTAGGCAATCATCATTTGTAAGCTTAACCTTTGCAGTCATCTGTGACATCTCCAGATGTACAAAACAACAGGACTGAACAATGGACTACACGCTGAAACACGCTCACACTTGTAACCGTGATCGGAGAACCTGTCGTTTCTGACTGCTGATTTTACAATGTACGTGACGGACCTTCGTTGAAGGTTCACTGTATATTTCTGACTGGTGTACTGTATGTAAAGACTGAATAAAACCTTGAATGTTACATCGAGCCTGAACTGGCATCCAGCCTGCTGATTTATGACCTATAAGCGAGCGTATTCGTCCATTTGTGTGTTACAGATCGGGTCGTTTTCTGAACGATGTGTTGTGTGTGTGTGTGTGTGTGTGCGTGTGTGTGTATGTGTGTGTATAGAAAACGTGAGTGGGTGGATATGTGACCACGTGGGAATGATGAGATTTAGGGGGGGAAGCTTTCTGTGGTGTGAAGGAAACTGAACAAAGGTGGCCACAATTCATATTTATAGAGGTCTATTTATAGCAGACAGAAAACAATATTTGAAGAGAGCTGCGTGCAGCACAGCTGGCTGGTGTAATGATATTTCTGAACTCAATAGGTGACAGCAGGATTAAAACCTGATTTTATGATGAAAGGACAGGGTGCGTGTACGTGTGCAGTGCTTTTTTCACACTACATGCAACAGAGTGCATCCAAAAAATACAATGCCTGCATGTATGTAGCATGTTTCTGTGTGTGTGTGTGTGTGTGTGTGTGTGTGTGTGTGTGTGAGAGAGAGAGAGAGCCTATTTGTGTGTGTGCATGTGTGACCAACCCCCATCCACCTTCCTCAGCAAGGTCACATGGTGGCTGTGCTGGACTGGGATTGAAGGCTTGTTGCCACGGCGATAAGCCAGCCGGTAATATCTCTAAGCACAGCCAGGATTAATCTGCCGACAGATGGCTGGCTGCTCAGCACCACTTCCTGAAACACAGACATACACCGAATTCATATTCACCATCATCATCCTCGGCATTATTGTCCTCTAAGCCTTTCATATCACCTTTGCTTCCGCTGGGACGCCGCCATACACATCATCAGTTTCCTCCAACATCGAAGCCATCCACCTTTACTGCATCAACTATAAGACCAGGGTTACGAGTTTTCATCATCGCCATCATTTCTCCTCATCTACATTATGATGAGGAGCCGTCATAAATTACTTTTTCTCTCACCTGAATGACCACGGCCATTATCTGAAACTGCCTTCATCTCACAGGGATCAATACACGGGGTATAAGTTAAATCACCTTGTGTGCCTCTCTATTCATCACCATGGCCTCATGAAAATGGAAGCAGGACCTTAGTTCACAGTTCAGAGATTTGACATGTCATGCACACAGCTACTGAGAACACTGCAGAGCAGATGTAAGCAGTGAACCTCACAGTGAAGGTTTGAGGTTTAAACCTTTTGGTTTGCTGGGTACACTTTCTCTGGAGAGTTTCTGTCCTCCATGTGGAATCAGTTCAGCATCATGTACCAAAGGTTGGGGGAATTTATTTGTGAAGACAGTCATAGCAGTATTGCCTGCTGCATCTGGAAAAGCCGGTTTATCTGCAGCACACTGCAAGAAAGATGAATGTGTAAGGCAACCTGAAAATGAATGGATGGTAAATACCTAAATGCATGTCCACATAATAAAAAGTGTACCATATGCACATATGTGCAGACTAAGCAAATTTCCTCCTTCAACACAAGTGTCAGGGAGATGAATCTTTTAACTTACCAAAGTAAGTAAAAATGCATTTGTGCATCTGCACTCATCTGTTACAAGCCTAATAATCCATGACTTCATTATGCATGTGACAGGAGAGTGTAGACTGATACTAAATAAGAGTCGCTGAACCTGACAAATAGCATGACTTCTTCCACCAAAGGTCACCCAGAAAGTCTCTGCTTTAGTTTTGGCCACTAAATTGTAGTATTTTATCCATCTATACTGGTGTTAGCACTAATTACCAGGTATATGTATGTGTGCAGTGTTATCTGATATCTTTTCATCTCACCCAAATATGTAGCATGATTTTACATCTCTGTGCTGGTGTTGTTCCTTCATCCTCATAATAATGTTGACATAAATAATTGCATTTTTATTCTTTTTCCTCCATATTGCAAAGCTATGACATCACACGCCTGATCAGTTGCAATGTTGATGCTGGACAAACATGTTTGTGATGCAGCATCAATACCAACACAGGGAGATTAGACAGACCACAAATATGAAAGGGGTGGAATGTGCTCAAACAGACCTACACACCAGTGGGCAAATTACTGAACTTGAGGTGTAGTTGCTTTTTCAATCAGTAATTAGTGGAGTGAACTCTACACATATTTCAGTGCCTCTCAGAAAAGCCTTTACAAACATCTGGGAGTGAAATAAATCACTGTGTGTTAAAACCAGGTGTTTAACACACAGGATAATGTGAGATGGGGTCAAGAGGGATAGCTGTGTGCTGCAGATCTATTTACAGTTTACAGGTTTTTATGATTTCTTTGCACTTTTCTTTTCCCAGGATGGAATGATAGTGCAGCATACACCTTCAGTTTCTTAGGATTCCTTATTGTTTTGTGTACTGGTGAATCCAAAGTGCTGTCAAACAAATCCATTCAGACTCACAATGTGAAACTACCAGCTGTATTCAATCATGATCACTAATGAGAACTTAACAGGTTTTGGCTTTGTCAAGTTAAGAGACAGCGTAGAACCTTTAGCACCATTAAAAACATCAAAACATTAAAGTGAATGTATGTATACATTCTGACCATCTGCAGATCCAAGAAGTCCCAAATAAATTTAAACCCGATTTTTGTTTTTTTAAAGTCAATAAAGATGTAAGATGTACAATTTTTCCACCCTAGAAAAACAACAGTTCAAAGAAATTATTAAAAGCCCCAAATTACTATAACATTTATGCTCATGATGCATGTATCCCCTGTATGTATCACCAAAACGAGTAACCAGAACTATACTATGGACAAGTTGCCAGTCAATCAGAGGCTAAAAATTAACAACATTTCATGTCCTTGAACTGAAGGGACAGCAAAGGGAGGGGATGAAAACTCCACACAGGAATACACACATACGTCAGCATTAAACATTTTGTGTAGCGTTTATTTTGGGTCTATTTGACAAACAGAATTATGCTACTGACCAACAGCAGAGAACTGGTGCATCCAAAACAAATTAAGCTGTTAATGTGTATTCTCGCGTTTTGTCAGAAATGAAGCAACACTAACAGCTCTTTGCATTTTTTATGTATTTTGACTTGATAGTCAATTCAACTTTTATTTGTGTAGCCCAGTATCACAAGTTTGCCTCTGGGGTCTTTACAATTTGTACAGCATATGACAACCTCTATTCTTAGACTCTTGATTCAAATGAGGAAAACTTCCTCTCTTGCAAAAAACCCAGCACACACTTTTTTCTTTTTCCCCAAGCTTTCAGCACTGAATATTCCTACGTCCATGATTTTAAAAAATGAAACACTGAACTATTTACAAAATAATATATGTAAACACATAACAATTTGATAACATACATTTTTGAACTAATGCGCTAATTCTTGACAACCAGTAGTTAATGAAGAGTGTTTCCTGACACAAAGAGCTAATAGGCAACTGAAGCAGTTAGCCGAGAGCTGAATCAATATGACAGAAATATGTAGCGGTCAGACTCAATAAGTCTATTTATTTAACTGAAAATGTCTAACTTCTTTTTTAAACTAAGCCAGTCTTACTGCAAAACTCTTCTCTACATGATTTGCCATGGCTGATGGGCAAAGCAAGAAAACGGCAGGATGAACACATGTGAACACACTAACAAAAAGTGTCGAAGAAAGCAATGAAAAGATGATGGGAATCACGGGGTGCATAAAAATAAAACAAGACCATCAGAATGAAAGGAAAGAAGAAAGCTGATAAGCCATACTGGTAATGATAGAAGTAGAACGGGAATGAAATGAAGATTTGAGACAGGAAGAGAAACAAGTGGCCTCGAGGAATGTTAAGAAGGGTGCGAGAAGATAGAGGAGATGGGTAAGGCCAGAGAAAAGCCTGGAGGGGTAAGGAATGGAAGCTCAGGGTGAAGTGAAGCATAATGGAAGGAAGGAAGGAGGTGAATGGAAAATGAACAAAGTTAGAAGACACAAGAAATTAAAAAGTCACAAAGAGAATGCTGTGTAGAATGCGTAAGAAAAGCATGTAGGGTCGTGCGAAGGGGAGGTGGTGTAAGGCGAGAGCAGAGAGGTTTAAGAGTGCTGCTGCAGCCGCAGAGCTGGAGTAAGAGAACATGCGAACATGCTGGCTGTTCTGCCTGGCTGCCCCTGCTCTGTCTTCAGGGAGAGCAGCTGAGGAGGAGGGAAAGAAGGGGATGAGGAAGAGAGGGACGAGGGTAAGCGATTGCTTTGAGACTGAATATAGAGAAAGATAAATAGGTTGCGGAAAGTGTTAATTTTTTTTTTGAGGGGGTAACAGGTGAAGAAATGGGCAATGAGGATGATGAAATGGCAGTCATGCTGTTCAAACAAAAGTGGCCTTCTGAGAGTTAACAGGGAGAGTGAGTGAAGTGAGAGGGGCTTTAGGGGAAATGAGTGCTATGGTAAGATGGGAAGAAATGTAGAAAAGAGAAAAAGTTTTAAAAAAGGAATGATGGGACCAGAGAATCAGAAGGCATTTAAACCAATGATGGACAGCGACACAATGAGTAAGAAGGACAGTAAGTCACAAGAGAAGAGGCATGAAGGAGGGTGGAAGAGGAAAAAGAAGAAGAAGAAAAAATAAGGAGAAGGAAAGGAATCATGTCAGAGTGATTGTGAGACGGCGAGGCAGTAGCTCTGGGCAGGGTGAGAGGAAGTGATGCGTACGCTAACAGGAAGGAGCAGATCTCGGTGGCATGCGCCAATCAAACACCAGTCCTCCCAGGCGCCCTCTCTGACCGCCAGCACAAACATATACTACCAACACGTGCACACACACAAACACACAAACAAATTACAAAGCCTTGGACCCGATCCTGGGACCACTTTGCTTATACCTACTTGAACAGACATCTAACATGCATACACAAAAATTAGGACCGGCAGGAGCTTAATGAAGGGATCAAGCATGAATGCACACACAAGGTTCACCTGACAAGCTCTCAGTGGCATGAGACAGTGTCCAGGCAACGTCTGACCATTTCATTAAGCACCAGCCAATGCATATTCTAACATGCTATGTATATGGAAAATACTGGAGCCATGACGTGAGATGTGCATCATACAGTAAGAAGCTTTAACTCAAGTGTACACCACACACTCACTCACACACACACACACACACACACACACACACACACACACTCCTCAAATAACAGCATTCAGACATTTCTAAGTAAAAGCAATACTACTACTGCAAAAGCATTCATAATTCTTCTTAAATAAACCATGCAAGTACTACAAGCGACATTTAATAAACTTATCTAATAATTCATTATGCAAGCCCATCAGACTGTGAAATCGTGGAGCCCCCAAGCTCATTAAAGATGACTTTTTAAATAGTACTTATTTATATATTTATAATATTTAACACACTAATTATTTTATAGCTTAACTGGAGGTTTTCAAGTTTAACAAAACAGGAAAAGTTACAGAAAAACCTTCTAATTATTAACATATGAAAACCTGTGGTATCTTGAATACCCACACCCATCAGCTCTGCTAATCATGTTTTTATGCATACAGTTGCCATATAAATCTTTCGTAGTAACCTGAATAAAAATAACTTATGAGAACACTTACATAAAGCAGCATTTTTACTGATATTAAAATGATAAAATTACAGTGGCGTTATTACCCCCCTACAAATCTCAACTTACTTAGCATTTAGCAGGTGCTGCAAAAAAAAAAAACAGAAAAAAAAAACACCAAAAAGCGAAGCTAACATAAACCTCAGTGGGTGCAATTAGCAACATTTTTTATGTTAACGTAACAGTATGTGGGACTAGTAGTAAGAACAAAATTTCTCTTTACCTCTCTCTTGATTTGCACTTTTAAAACAAACTAAAAAAAAAAGGGAGAGGCGCTCCAAACACCAAGCTTGCACAGTAAGCTAGCAGGTAGTCCTGTTAGCAACGTTAATTTAGCTCGTGTTTTAGGAGCAGCATACAGTAACTACAAGATGAACACAGCTGTAGCCATCAGGCTCATGTCAGCCCTTCACACTCACCATTAGAGTTAACATAGTAGCCCCATGGATACGTCCCCTCAGCATGTAAGTATCCCAATGTAGCATTGGGAAGCTATCCCTGTTTTAGATTCCTGTCCTCCTGTGTGAGATAAAGCATGAGTGTCCTTGCTGTCCTGAGCATTGTTTAATACCAACCACAGACATACTATTCACATACTAGTCACCTAAAGCCAAGGTACACTTAACAGTTCTATTAATCCTTGATAATTTCATGTTGTGATGAATAATTGTCTTGGCCACTGCTGCTTTATTTAGGTTTTTTTCAATTTATATAGTTTATTTTATTACACTGTTTCCTGTTTATATTCAAACCACCAATGTGTGTTTTTATTAAAAATTTGTGAAATTAACTTCAGGATCTTAAAGGTATGGTGTGTAAAATCTCACTATTAGATGTCGGTAGATTGCAGACTGCAGTCTGCTGAGTCATGTTTTCTTACCACTCCCAATTCAAGCACACTAGCTACAGTGACTGCTCTCGGACAAATAAGTGAGTTCGTCATTCATCTGTAGTGAGTGTAGGTCTGATATGAGTCAGTGAAGCTCTTTCCAACGAGGTTTTACTGCTGTTAAATACTATTAGCTGGCATTGGTGAAACTTTCTCTGTAGCTAATGTAACATTACTTTAATAAAGTTGAATAAGGCCTTTCAGTTATTTGTCAGTAATGTCAGTCAGGTTCTGCTTCCTGTAAACAGAGGCGAGGCTTCTGTGTACATGCACTAAGGCTGAGGTTACAAACCAGGTGAGGAAGATGGCTGGTTAGGAGAAGTTCAGCAAGAAACCACGCTTACTTAGGTGATATGGTTTGTTATGAGTACTGGCTGTCTCCACTGAATCTGGATTTCACCCCAGAAGGTCATTGCAAAGAAAAACTTGTTAAGTTTTTACCTCATCTTTACTCTGCACCTTGCAGAGCATTGCATTTCCAGTTGAAATGGTATCTGGTCTGGTAACACCTAGACTTCTACCTTTACCTTCTTTAATCTATAGGGCCGACCTATGTTTTATTTGGCATGGGATTGGTTGGGATTGGTGTCACAAGTATCATGAGCTGGTCCATGTGCTCTGTCTCTAGAATGACTTTGAGTAGTTCAGTTTGTGGTGGGAGCATTTTATTTTAGAGAAACTTTTCATCTTTCAGGTAATGACTGGAAATGTCTTTACATACAGATGCCTGTATAGCTATATCTAGAGTTATACAGATTAAGAGGGATATCTGTATATATCCCCCTTCCCCCAAGGCAATGGTAGTATGGTAACATACTTTATAACTTTTGGCTGCTCCCTTAATTAACAAAGGGTCCCCAAAACAGGTAGTTTTGTTTGATTTGGCTAAATTGTTACATTGGATGACCTTTGTATGCAACCCCATAGAGGATTTGTGTCTAATTTTATATTATATTTTAAATGACATTTTGGGGTGGCTGTAGCTCAGGTGGCAGAGCGGATCAGCCACTAACCAGAAGGTCGGTGGTTCGATCCCTGGCTGCTCCAGTCTGCATGCCAAATATCCTTGGGCAAGATACTAACCCCATGTTGCTCTCCGATGCATCCATCGGAGTGTGAATGTGTACGAATGTTAGATACTCAGCACTTAAACGTGTGATTGGGTGAATGAATTAGCTGTATAAAGCGCTTTGAGTGCTCGGACAGAGTAGAAAAGCACTATATAAGAACCAGTCCATTTACATTGTCGCCCCACATCCATTTTGGGGAATTAAAGGAGGACTAAAAGTGAACGACTGAGGCTTAATTATTAAGAACAATTCTTTAGGTGAAGAATACAGCTGCTGTATAAGCCCAGTCCATGTGCTCTCACAGCAAGCAGTTACAATTCTTAGTGTCAGCGCGACACTTTGCTTCAAATTGCTTTTAAATGGTTTGAAATGCATTCAGGTTTGTTTAACTCGTTGAGCAAAGTGGCATTTTGCACTATGAGTTACTCGATCGTCACCTGGCTTCACACATTAGGGGCTTAACTCACCACAGGGGGAAATCAGAGCCTGTGAGATGGCAGAAAGGATGCCTTTTGTTTTTTTCAGGTTTGGATTTGGAATAGAGAGAAAGACAGAATGACAGTGATTGTATTTGTACATTTTTACAGCAATTGCCTTTTCTCAATTTGGATTGGGTTTTTTTTTTGTTTTTTTTTAAGGGCTTAGTGACTCCAGCTCCAGGAAAATGTAAGATGATTACAGCCTGTACAAGGAATAAAAATGATAAGGATAGACATGTGATGGTTCAGAGAAGAAGACCTAAATGCAGCTCGCCACAGGCAAATAAAATCAATTCATCGCACAATTTTAGGCCACGGGCACGGGGAACGTAACAGGCAGAATGTTCAGTCTTCAAAGTGGTCCCAAAATCAAAACCCCAATAATAAACAATGGCTGAAAAACTGACAGGAAACCCAGACCCCAATAAGACTAAATAAAAATAAAGTTCAGAAAGCAAGCACAAATTATTTAAAATATGACAATATGGACCTGAAATCTGATTAAAAACATAAAAACTTAAAACTATCAGTTTTAACATTTGTGTGGTAAAACTACTTGCTTATTCAGAATGCTACATGTCATTGTGGCATTGGTTGTATTTTTTGTATACTTGGTGCTAAAATTAATATAGACCAGTAAAGCTGATGATGGCTTGCAGACGGGAGGGAATCAACATGTATAGCACATAAATTTACAGGTTATGTTCATTTTAAGCTGTAAATTATGGATGGTCTAATTTATTGACTATCTGCCTGACAGTTATTGTCTAGAGAATGACATGATGTATAACCGAAGCGTGAACAAAACCTTATAGGTGCACTCTAAATGATGGACTCTCATCATCATGTTAGATTTTATGGGGTAGTGTTTTACCTCGTCCTTTAACAGTAAAGGTTAAATCTAATCTAGTGCATGTTTGATTTTTTTGTGAACATTTGCATTATTTTGATTAAAGCTTATTTTCTTCCTGTCATGTTGATGTATGTGGTACTTCCAAATGCAGACCAAATGTAGAAAAACTTGAAATGTACTGTTAATATTAATCTGAGGTTATAGTCCAAAAAAACCCTGCCAAAATAAAACAGGAAGTGAAATGGACTAAATGGAGGAACACAGACATGAATGAACCTAATGCAGGGAAACTGACACAAGAGGATGGAGCTAAACTCTACAGACAACCAAAACTAGAAGCAAGAATTAAGGAAAAAGAAAATAACAAGGCAAACTAAAAATCACCAGTAGATGTTCAAATAAAACAAAACTAGATGCTGTCAGATCTCTTGACATATCAAAACAAGAGAATCACTGGGGTAGCTAAGATTAATAAAGGCTGCACTTCATATTAAGTGAGCCATGATTTCTTTTTGTGTGTCTGTGTGAAACTGAGAGGAATTATATTCTGGCAAGGGACTTAGCTACAGTAGTGAAATTTACTGTCTGCATTGTCCCATAACTGATGCAGCATATTCTCACAAGACTGTGGTATATTTAATCTGAGCATGTCTGGCACTATCGGTCAATCGTAAATAAAAACATCATTATAAACTTGTGTGTATAGGGCATTTTGAATTCCTGGAACCAGTGAGGAAAAAAAAGAAAAAGGCAACAGCTACGTTGTACTGTGTGATTCTGAATACCACCACACCCTCCCAGAGGTTAATAAGTGCATGTCCACTGTGGGATTGTATTCATGTATACATAATAAAGTCGAGAATGGCATGCACAGTTACAAATATTTTATTATGGGGATGTGATAGCAAAGAATTTGTTGGAGAGTGAAGAATAAACTAAAGGAAGTTGTTGCTGGCAGTGACAAACTGTAATAACGTCCAGGAGAATAACAAACAGTCGGCCTGTTTGTCATGGAGCAGGAACCTCAATGTAAACAGAACCATGTGCCAGGAGCCATAAGACCTTTCAAACAGTGTGAACGCCGCACACCGCTGTGCCCATGGCAACCACGTGACTTTAATAATTGATGCTGTCATTCCAGTTTGTTTATTTAAATCTTCAGCTTGTAAACTTTATAGCCTGTCACAACATTTACTTTGTATATGAAAGCTTGCATGCACTTGGGTATATTATTATTATCTCATGTGTGCCGGATGATGTCTCATATAGGCTTAACATAGCATGTTGTTATGCTTTGCACAGACATGGCATATTCAGTCTGACATGCCTTTTAAAGCAGCCTGGTTTGCCAGTAGCCACTTACTAGCAAACACACACTTTAAGTCAGGAACATCAAGAATTGCAGTGAGATACAGGTAAAAGAAAAAATTACAATGCTGCTTTGGAACAAAAGGTATTTGATCTATAATTCAGGTAAAAAAAAAAAGTGAAATTTGAATTTCCCTTGTCCTATGTCCCTGACTTACTTCATCCCTGAATATATCTATGAATTATTGAGCGTATCTGAAGGAGTCTTCCTCTTGTTTTGGCTGTGATATTTCTACTTTTTAGAGGCTCAATACTCCTGTCGTCATTAAAAAAAATAAAACAGTTCTAATTCGCATTTAACATTAAAATCAGTCCCAAGATCCCATCACTGAAGTAATCATTAAAACCTTCTAATGGAGATTTAAAGCACACGACTAATACAAATTACAGCTTTAACTGCTACATTAAGAAAATCCTTTAAAGTAGGCATTTCCTCTGCCTTTGATCTCTTTTCTTCCTTCACTGTTGCCAGAGGAGCATTTCCCCAAAACTCGCATGCTGTAACGTTACGCTGTGCTCCCAGTTTTATTTTAACTTTTAAAAATTCATACATCAAAAAATGAAAATCAGTGATAATATGGTACATGATATTTAGATATCCCAGTTTTGTTTCTGCAGTTGTTGAAATGACTGCACTGTGAAATGCCGGGTAGAGTCAAGGAGCATGTTTTATAGATGAGTGTTTCCAAATGCCCAGGAACAGGGACATTGGAGATTAGACAGGAGCTCTTTACAGGACTGGACTGTGTCTGCTGAGCACTTTCAGGGAAACAGCGTCAACTTACACTGACAAACACAAATATTCAATCAAACACACATACATATATACATACTCTACCAGCCTGCACGTGTTCGCAAACCACAGATATTCCCTATCCATCCATACAACACGCTTTCCTCATATAATCCTCATCACTATGGATCATTACACAGGCTTTGAAGCTCCAATCCGTCACTTTAACTGCATCCCGGACCCCTGACACTTTGTTTATGGTAAGCTGAGGGATGCAGAATATCTTGGAAGCTAGAATTGGTATTGCTATCATCAAGTTACACACATGGTGTAGTTTTAGCCACCGTGGTGCAAAGACAGAACAGTGATGATGAAACCTGAAGGGTGATTTCTCATCACTTCACATTTAGGTAACATACAGATCTGTCTGTAAGAAGTTATAAATGAGACTGACCGAGAATGAATGAAACCTAATCTGGGTTTGGCAAAATTTTGAAAAGGAACTGTTTTTGTTGCATTTGCTGTTTGCAATAGCTTTAATTATACCTGCACCTTCATTGGTTACCCACAAGATCCCTGTGTGTATCCTCATGCGCACATTTATTAAACAGTTAAGCTGTCACATGCAGAGCGCACAGGAGATTTAGTCCTCAAATTCATCAAAGCTGACAAAAAATATATTTCCTGTCACATTTTCAAATTTTTTTCAGATTACATTTAAGTTTAAAGTCAGTGTTTGCAGGATTGAACACTTTCACATTAATGTGCCCAGGTTTTTTTTTTTACTATCACTAATGTGACTCTAATCAAAATATGGCCACAGGTAACACTGAAGACATATTTTATGGATTCATATGTCAGTTTGGTTGGAGAAATCATCATTATACATAGACTGAAATTTTAGTGTGTAGAAAATCATGAAAACACAAATGAGCAAATTTTATTTCCAGCGTGTATTATGGTGTTGGCTTCATAGAAGTGACACCTTTGCCCTCAAATACAAGGTGGCACTAAAACTGACTATGTTCTTGCTGGTTGACTGCGATCATATAGTATAAAGTAATGTAATGACAAACAAATAGGCTTTCACAATCTGAAATAGCTAATTTTTCTGTCAAGTACCATCGTGCTCTATATAACATCTGCTGGTCTCTTTATGTGTGTCCAGAGGTGCATGACTGGCCGAAGCGAGACCAAAACGATGACATCAGTTTCATCACACGGGGGCACAGGTGTGATGGGGGGTGAGCAGTCAGCATAAAAGCACACTTATCCTTTTATCTGTAAATTGTTTTTCTGAAAAAAAAACTGCTATTTTTAAATGAATGTGCAGATCTTTTAGATTTGGATTCTTGTAGATATGTTCCAGAGAACTGTTCCATGAACGTTTGCAGCTACGCTGAAGTTTTACTCTCTGAAAATGTTTATGGATTACCAGGAACAAGTTTTATGTAGCTTTGCTACTTTCTAAAAGTATTTGCAGATCGTTTCGGCATCTTTTCAGATTCTTAACTTATATCTTTCACACCTTTTTATAAAATGATGCCTCTGATAAGAGCAAAGAAGGAAAGGGGAAACATATCTGTAAACCTTGTCATGGCGATCAAACTCATGTGGATATTTTTGATGGTGAAATGGAAACAAGGTCGCCATGCATGTCTCCATTTCTGCATACATTAGTGAATGAGTATACGTTCTATTGCCTGCTTCCTCGTTACCACTTTGAATGCTGTTTCCGTAACTTCTTTTGCTAAAGCAGATGTTCACTTCATGCTATTGGAGCTCAAATTATCTCACCAACTTGACCACATTTGGAACCAGAAACTGGTTCCAAATAAATGCAAAACTTAATTTTCTCCCCACAGATGATAAAACAACAACAATGATAAAACACACCAGATGCACACGCTTATGGACCCATATGATATGTTTAAACCCACAAGCAATACATTTCCCTGCTGAAGTTTTGGAGAGAGGAGATGGGAAACAGATTTAATGGCAGTAGATTTAAGAACTGCAAGAATTCACAAGAAAAACAAAAAGAACTTCAGCCGGGAAACGGCTGCGATTGCCAGACAACCAGTGATGATAACAAAGAAAGAAGCCCACCTTGCACTAGTACTGTGTGCAAGAAATCAATTATCCCCAGTGCCGAGGATCTGCCGCTACAGATCAGTTCTTGTAAAGGAAGGTGCCAAGGTTATTTTAAGACAAGCTGAGATGTCTTCCTGAACAATTTTGTCCACCTCCACGGTTGTTAAAAAGAAGACTTCCAACCTTGGCTTTATTGCTTGTGGTAAAACTGTTCTACCTGGTGATTCAGAAACTAGAGTTCCCAGCATTCAGAGGATATCGTGTGGGGGGCTGACAGCAAAGGCAATGCAATGCATTGCCTGCGAACATATGAAGAAGTGCACAGTAAACTCTTTTCTTCCTGACAACGCCAGGAAATGTTGCTTGCAGGATGGATGTGGAGCATTGAAACCAATTGACTGGAACTGCATATTTTTTTTCTAGAATTAAAGAGCGTAGTTGGCCCATAGCGTAAAAGCCATTATGTGATATAATTGCTGTTTTTGAAACTACTGCAACGTGCTTTTAGAGACTGCATAAAACCAAACAGGAGGAAGGCTTCACAGCAAAAGCTCCAACTTAATTTATACCAAATTCATAAATGTTGTATTGTTGAGGCTGCTGAAAACATATGAGAGATGGTTTTAATGGGACATGGAAATGGCAAATGCATGACAGCAGAGAACAACAGTATTGCATCATTTACTTCTCAAGGACCTCTAAAGTTTTCCATTTGAAGCAGACCGTGTTTTAGAAAGCCTTTGTTTTTTATTCAGTAGCCTATAAGTATTTTCAAGGGCAATGTTATTTTTGAAACAGCTCTTCTTGTACAAATGTTAGACAAGATTTAACACTTCAGAGGAAATCGATACCTTAAAAACGCTGAGGTTCTCGCCAGTCAGATGACTTCTACATAGACTGCTTTTAGTGCTGCATACACATTACATTCTGACTGACTGAAAACTAATCACAGGAGCCTGCTAATGTAACAGATGCAGCTGCTGCTTCTGACAAGAAACATTTGCAACATTTCAGGATGTAAACATTGGGACAGCATGTCCTTAATATAAAGTTAAATGAAACTTTCTCAAAATAAATTGTGTCTACAACTTGGATTTCACCTTTAGCTGTGTAGCTGTGTTTGAGTTGTCTCCTCCTGTCAATCCAGATTTTTTTATGATGCCATTTGTATTCTGGCTTTTGGTTGTCTAAAACATAATTGATCCTGTCTGTACTAAATTGGCCACTTTTTGGGGGGTGGGGGGTGGGGGTGGGGTGTAATCCCTGTTCAACTGTATGTTGCAGCTGATCATGTTGCAGCTATCTGACACATTTAGGGGCATAATCAAGTCAACCTGTTGAAGTTCAAACTGGAAATAAGAATGGGGAAGAAAGGTGATCTAAGTCAGCGGTCTCCAACCTTTTTTGCGCCACGGACCGGTTTATGCCCGACAATATTTTCATGGACCGGCCTTTAAGGTGTCGCGGATAAATACAACAAAATAAAACTAGTACCGGTACTGAAAAAAAGAAGATTTATTCATAACACACGTGAAAAGACCAAGGAAAATCGAGTTAACGATAAAAACGATAACAAAATAACGCTGAAAACCGATAAAAACCCTGAAAACGATACATTTCACACCTGAGCCTCAACTCTCGGCCCGGTACCAAACGACTCACGGACTGGTACCGGTCTGAGGCCTGGGGGTTGGGGACCGCTGATCTAAGTGATTTGTTGGTGACAAATGGGCTGGTCTGAGTGTTTCAGAAGCTGATGATCTGCTGGGATTTTAACACACAACCTCTCTAGTGTTTGTAGAGAGAGAAAAATATCCAGTGAGCAGAAGTTTGCTGGATCTTGTTGATCTTATAGGTCAGAGAAGAATGGCCAGACTGCTTTGAGCTGATAGGAATGCAACAGTAAATCAAATAGCCGCACATGTTGAACCTTGAAGCAGATGGGCCACAGCAGCAGAAGACCACACCAGGTTCCACTCATTAAATGACTGTGATAGACAGATGCAGGATTCAGGAAACAACGGTAAGCTCAAAAATCAGCTGTTAACTCAAAAGAATACAAAAGTTTGAGTATTTGCAGAGCAAGAAATACAAAAACAAAGATTCTTTAGGAAAGCACGGGACAGGAAAGCTCACAATCAAGAGAGACAGCACAACAATGGACAAGAGGAGACTCAGACAGTATAAAAACACACACACAGGATAATAATGGGATTGGTAACAGGGGGGGAAACACAGCTGGGGATACACACACATAAAGGAATTTAAACTAAACACAGAGATTAACAATCACCAAAATAAAACAGGAATAGGACTGAACTGAATGGGTTCACTGTACTAATATGGCCTCCACAGGCAGTAGATCTCAATCTAATAGATGCTAAAGCTCTTCATGTGATTTCACATCACTGTTACCTACTTCTTTGCTTTTCATGCACCTTAAATGCCTTGTAAAAAATAAATCGATAAATACAAAATATGTGTGTAGTACTATTTTGAAAACTCTTGTGCTGGTACCTCTGTCCTGATCAGCTCTGTCGTGCAAGTAAATTATGGTGGTTGAGAAAGTGTTATGATCTCCATCCATGTAGACAGACACAGACCAAACCAGCTCCATGAATTTTTGTATAGCCACATTTTTGTACAGGTATATTTGTTTCTTCATGTTGAGCGAAAAACAGTTATTACAAAATTATTTCAAACTGAGTTTTGTCTTATGTAGTTATGTCAGAGATTTGCAGAGTTGCGTCAGCCAGATCTAACATTGCTAATAATTACTTGTAAGATTCTGAGCTGTCACTTTCCCTTTCTGTAATTTCATAGTAGGTCTGTCAGCATCAGCAGTTAGTCATCTGACTTTGGATGTAGCTATAAGCCAGAGTGCCATCAATAATTCTTCCCCTTTAGGCTGTTAGATGTCGGAAAGGCACGCAGATGGACAGATGAGTCAGCTGCCTCTTCAACAGGAAAAAAGCGGAATGTCAGGAAGAACTGGCAGAACTACTAATTAGATTTGGATGGAGTTGACCTAAACTCTGAGGTGAAGGTGAAAAGAGTCCATCTAAGTCAGTCATTATGCCCTCTGTGTAAATTGCACATTCATACTGGTTCATTTCCCAATGTGTGTTAATCTCTGAAGCAAAAGAACAGTGGCTCAAAATGTACTGTAGTTATATTACACTAAAACTCTCTCTCTATAGGAGAAATGTGTTAATAGACAGACATGTAGCAGTATTAAATGACTACCATACTGCAGTCTGCTCCAGTATATGGAGACCTCCACACCTCTTCTGAATCATCCTGAATAACTGTGGCCCGTTAGCAGGAGCACTGAAGCTCCACAGTGTGACTAGTCTGTCAGTCGCTGGTGCACAACTCTGGCCTGGCTATGCTCATTGAGCTGGTGGTGTGTGTGGGTGGTGAATGGCTGGAGATGTAGGTTTGCATGCGTGGATGCCTATAACAATATGAGCTGTCTGTATGTATGTGTGCCATGTTTTCTCCTTATTATTATATTATGAGTTTGTCATTAATATTTTAGACATTTACATTAGATTTTAACTTCAACTTTTCCCCCTCATCATGCATTATTAATACAACTCATATTGTTAAAATCCAGCCGGGTTCATTTTTAAGCCATAGTATATGTTTTCAAAATGTATATGCAAATTAATATTTACAAAGTATGTACAAATATATAGAAATAAATGAGGTCTATGAAACAGTGTCAACGGTGAACAAGTGGCACCGACTGCTTTGGCTTAAGTTTTTCTAATGTTGTGTGTGAACTGTGTGAACATCTACTAATATGTCAAGAGAAAAAGACAATACAATACACACTATCTGCCATCAGAATGTTGAGGAAGATTAAATATCTTTCCATAATTGCATGATCTAGTATGATCAAGGTAGCAGCATCTCCGAAAGGGGGTATAGGAACAGTTACAAGTTACAAAGCAAAAAGATCAATAAACAAAAAAAGACCCTTAGTAGGGTGATAATGTGCCAAATTAAGGTCCAAAATTTGAGTTTATTATTACAGACTGCAGAAAAGTCTGTATTTTGCTCCACCTCTGAAAGGAATACAAACAGGATAAATAATAAATCAGTTGACTCTAAACACTTATACAACCCATTATACTGTGTGATCCACTGTGGTTAGAGGAGAGGAAAAGTGAAAATACTGGTTACTCCTCAGCCTTGTAGCCTTGTGGTATAAATTTGAAAATCCTGGGTGATTTTCAGAAAAGTTGGCATTTGACCTTGTGATCAGGGTCACTGGAATTCAAAGGTGCAAAAGATTTTTGGTAATTTAATTTATGGGAGGAATTTGAAAATCTCACTTTTCATCGTTCTCAAGATGTTGTGTTCCAAATTCTTTATATTATTTTATTTATTTATAATGTTTTCAGAAAACTTGATCTCTAGCCTTGACGTTTAAGTCAAGTTCACTGAAATCTGCTGACATCCCAGATTTTTAATAGATGGACCTATTGGATAAATGTTAAAATCCAATGTCACCTCGTTCTCATGTTATCGCCTGGCTTGGTGACGACAATACCAAAGGAGGTGGTTGGTAAAAGTGATTGTAAAAAAACCTCTGGCATTATGTGTGGCAGACTGAAACAAAGATATTATTATACACTCAGAGTGATCATATTGGTCCAGTTTTACTGGAAATACAGGATTTGCAATCAGTAATCGTAATCAGTGTAAGGTTTTCCTGTCTTTCAAATTTGACCCATGACCAACAATGGTCTTCAAAAGGCCAATGATGACATCAGGTAGACTGACTATCCATTCATCCATTTTCTACCATGTATCCAGGTTTTTGGTCAGGAAATCAGCAGTTTAAGCAGAAAAGCCCACACTTCCCTCATCCCAGCCACCTATTGAAGCTCATCCAGGGACACCAAGTTGTTCTTAACCCAGCCAAGAGACATAATCTCTCCTGCGAGGGTCTCCCTTGGTCCCTCTCCTAGTAGTATATAACTGAAACACCTGGCCTGGGAGGCATCCAGGAGTCATCGTAATCAGATGCCCAAGCCACCTCAACTAGCTTATTTCTATGTGGAAGAGCAGCAGCTCTACTCCGAGTCCCTCTTCAATGATGGAGCTCCTCCTCACCCTATCCCTATGGCACAACCTAGCCACCCTTACAAGGAAACTAATTCCTGCTGCTTTCGGTCACTACCCACTAAAGTAAGGTCAGATCCCCAGTGGCAACAGTCTAAAAAAAATGTACTGCAGATATTCCTCCACAACATTTTCCAGATGTAAAAACTCAAATGGCTCTCTAAAGGAAACTCCACTCTAGTTCAAGCTCCTGTGGGTTAACCCAACACCACCTGATGGAGAAAACACATTTTGGCACTGCTTTTTGTAATCCCAATCTTTCTTTCAATACTTGACGTTCCTGCCAAAAGGTGAAGGCTCGAGCAGAAATCAAATGGCAAACATAATGCATTCCCTCTCACGCTCACCACACTGTTACAGTACAGTTTTTTGGTTTTGTTTCTTACTGTAGAAACCCTTTCTCCTCTTTCTTCTTACAGTTTAATGTTGATCCTACCAAGATTCAGAAACTTGAACTCTTGATGTAGAAGTAATTCTAAATCTTGATGGAGAAAACCACCATTTTCCAGGAATGGACCAAGACGTGGGTGTGGGTGTATGCTGCAAACCACTGCAATGCAGGTTCAATATCATAATTTGATGGCACCAGCAAAACAACCCCTGTTGCACATTTTCTGTCATTTTTATTTTCAAATCTGTTTGTTTTTCACGCTCATCCAGCACAAATAACTGAGTTCCATCAAAACTCAGTTACTTCTTCAATTTATGGAAATCAGACCAGCAGGGAAAAGATGCACAGATCTAATTCTACTTTGAGAGACTGGCAAGTAAGGAAGGATAGACGGAAGATTATACGACACAGTAGATGAAGATGAGACAGATGAAAAGAGAGGCTGATTGCTGCACTATGTGCTTCCTCTGCTGTCCAGCTCCCGGCTGGTGCTCGCATGACATGACAATCTTGGCTGAGCACGTATTAAGCACGAGCCCCATTAATTAGCTTTCAACCTTCAACGCGATAAAGGACTGTTGGCATGCATGGGTGGAGCAAGGGTGGGATTATGATGATAATGACAGAGGGGGAGAGCGGGAGCGCTGTCCAAAGAGAAAGTGAAGCTGATGAGTGATTTTGAATCCACAAGCGCAGGCCAATTTCTGTCGAAAGATTTTACTGCTTACTACAGCTCATACAGTTGCAGAATTTCGAATGAATCCAGCATCAGTGGTACAAAAGCATGAGAGAGCAAGTGTGATGGAGAGACAGGGTGAAGCAGATGATCAAGGCTGAGCTGCATGGATGGATGAGTGCACAGATGGGTGAAGGGTGAGAGATGAAACTGAAGAAATATTGTGGGTATGTCAGAGGAAATAAATGAACGGAGGAAGAAGGAGGAAAGGGCAATGATGAAGCTATGAGGGACAAAGACAGATGAATGGATAATGATGCTGGGGTGTAGGAGATGAAAGTGCGCTGTAGATTATGATTAACTTTGTCGGCACTGTAAATGTACATGTCCTACATCATACTGAGTAATGCTGTAATGCATAGTTTGTGGACTGCGCCCATGAAGAACTTGACAGATCTTATGTGCCAACGCCAAACAGCTTATTCTGCAACTGACTCTAGTCTTGAGCACCCAGGAACTCTGGATGGACCCTGCTGCAGCAGTACGTTAGTGTGTGCTCCAAGCATGCCATATTTGACTGATCTGGATGGGGCCCATGCCATAGGGATGATATGGCTGAGATCATAATGCAGGGAATAACCTTCTTGTATTGTGAACTAAAAAAAGCGATTCTTTTTTTTTTTATTACTTAGTTTTTAATAAAGGTTTTACATATTTTTACAACAGAAAAGGAAAACAACAAACAACCAAAAACAACAATAACAAAACAAGCAGTCGACTGACTGAAAAGCACAGCTTTTTCCCACAAAGCAATTCTGGCAGTGAGAACATGACTTCATACTCATGAATTGACAGCACATCTACAGATGTAAGAGCAGCCTAGGAGAGGCATGCAGTTTATATAGATGTGAGTAGGCACAAACAGGAGAAAGAAAAAATAAATTAAATTTAAAAAAAAAACAAACGTGATTTTTTTTTTTATGAAATGTTAAAATATTGATGACCAGGATACCATAAGGGCAGGCTTATGGTACATCTTGGCTTTATGGCCTGGTGTTATGTTATGATTTACAATTACATCTCACATTTTTCCAGTGTGCAATCCCTGCCCACTCCACTCTGAATGATTCCTTGGATATTATACTGAACTGTTACCCTTAACCATGCATTAGTGTGTAAGTATCATAGATAGGTTTGCTTTAATACAGCATCAATACCAGTAAAAAAATTGATTGGTCAAAAACCCGAGCTGTTTGACTATTAACGTGCTCGACACTTACAGATCCAGACTCCATGTGCCGAAGGAAAGAAAACACTCAAACTCTCCAACAACTGCAGATAAGTACTACTGAAGTGTTATTTATAAACCTCAAATCACAGGTCTGTCCCACAGCTGCTTTTAATGATGTCACTTCCAGTCTTTTACCAAAGATGTCACTGCTTTTTACAGTTTAGGTATTATCTAGGGAGCTGATGTGGCACTTCCAGTATGAGTGACAGAAAGATGTGAAGGGCTGCTATGCCCCATGTGGACATCAAACAAGTACAAAATGGTGACTGTTAGACTAACAGTGTTATTGAGCTATGGCTGTACAACAACACAGCTGGTCTTTTATCACATTTTATCACATGTGCATCAACGCTAGCGTTATTTACCTCAAGTGATTAACTGGGTCATGACATATGTCTTATAAAATAAAGACAATATGTAGTTTCTCTTCACAGATTTTTGAGAATTCAGGCAGTAAATACTAATTTCAAGAATGGTGAAAGAAAGCTATCACCTCATTTTGTTCTGATCTTTAGGAATATCGAAACATTAAAATGATATCTGGAAAACCTGCAAGCAGAATAATCTTTACTCTGACTTCTGCAGAATCAATCAGTATTTTAGACGGGGGTTTGGCTCCGCTTCATGAGACCTCCCGCTGCGCCTGTCTGTGACAGGAGGCTGTCATCTTGGTAATCAGCTTATCACCTGAAAGAACATGGGGTCCTGATTTTGATGAGGGGAAGGGGCTAAGATTGGTTGGTTATGTAATGCCTCACACTCAACCACCTAACAAATTGGATGCAGTTATTAATGTCTATATTTCTGAGCATGATTCTGACATCAAAGGTATGTTTTAGTAGTAAAATAGAGGGTTTAAACCCTTTATTAAACCCTACCTTACATTAGCTATTCTAGCTCACACAACATTTTTTTTCAATTGATAGTACACACACACACACACACACACACACACACACGCACGCACGCACGCATGCACACACACAATATGTGCAAAAACTGAAGTAATTTGATTACATATACATTTTGTTACATAACTAAATGTACACAGTTACATTTAACAAAATATGATTAAATTAAATTTAATACACTGGTAAATGTTCAGTTTATGCCAAGCATATTTTCCCTAATGAATCAATATTTGAATAAATAAACTGTTGACTTTATATATTTCAGTTGCATGTTTGCTCAAGGTCATTGCTTCATGTTTATGAGGGTCAAGAATCATGTTTTTTTTTAGTGTGTTTCATCTCTCTTCTTTGCTACTTCTGAATCAGTTTTCCTCACCTTCATCTTTTATTGGATTGTTTTCAGCTTCTGCTCAGTCTCCACATCCCTTTTGCCTCTGTTATATTTTAGATTTCTTTATTTTTCTTCATCACTTCATCAGTGCTTTCTGCATCAAGTAGTCCGTAAACTCGCACAGTTTTAATTACATTAGTCAAACATTACATGCTGCATGCTGAAGTACTTAAAAATCTAATAAATTATTAATAAATTATACAGCTGAAGCAAGAGTTGTGTAAAAATAACTTTGAGCCCACTGAGCGGCTCATAACTTCTAAGATTACTTACTGATCTTTCATGTGACGTGTTGCTATTTTCAGCTAAGATTTCTCTTGTCTCTCCACTGAACTCTGGTCCATGTTCTGCCTCATGAAAGCAGCTGTACTGACGGCTTAAGAACCAACAGTGCTTTTAATTTTAAATCCCGTGTACCATGAGTGGATGGTTGATAGGTAGTGGCATGGAAACCTGATATTTCAAATGACAATAAAGCAGACAAGCCAAGAATTTGTAGTCGGGACTGAAGGATGGACCCTGGCTTAGTGGTTTCCAGTAAACACCCTCTTAACAATGAAGCACATTTAACACCCAGTGACTCTGGCTGTCAAATGTGCTTCAGGCGAGGTTATTTAATCATAGTTTGAATAGAAGCAGATATTACCTAGATGATATGCAGCTCAGAGTCCATTATGAGATTAATGAAGCTGTAGCGGAGTAAAAAGATTGAGCCGTGATTGATGACGCCGAAAACGAAGAGCCAGAGTCTGAACATGCTTTAAGTTATTCATGATTAGCAGTTCGATCTCACAGTCAATTTGAATCTTTTGTCCCCCCTTCTTGTTATTCCTTTTGCACTGTGCACAGCATGCACTGTATTTACATGCATGTGCGCATTTGACCTGTAAAGTAGGCGTGCTTATTGTGCGCCACGAGCTCAACTCACTATTCTGCTGACAAAGACGGAGGGAAGTAGAGATTAGAGAAGATTGTGAACAGAAATGATGATGCATGCGCTGAGATTATACATTAAAGACCCGACTGTTTTACGAAAGGAGGACAAGAAAGTCTTTGTCTGCAAAGTTCAACAAGAACAAATGGGAATAAAAAAAGATGAAGAAAATGAGAGGAAAACTGTCAAATGACTGAAATGTATAATACATTATTCCTAATTTAGGATGTTCTAGTTATAGTTTTAATTTAAAAGACATTAAATCGTTTCTGTGCATGAATATATCCTTCAAAGCAGTGCATTATAATAATTCTTGCAATCTTATCTCATATACTCAGCCTTTCATTTTCTTGAATTAGGTGAAGCTCACCCATCAGCACAGCTAACAACAGACACAGCATATAAGCTCTGTCAATTCAACGTGACTGTAGAGGACTGAAGAGGTCCTTCGGGATTTCCGTAGATACGTGTTGGGATCCGTTTTTTAACTTGCACAACTGATGTATTATGGCTCATGTAGCTAAAATGTAGAAAAAAGCCCTTTATTCCCTTTGCATTATTCATCTGCTGCTGCTTTGAAAAGTGTCTCCAACCTAATGGGAATACTCAAACAGTATGTACAAAAACAAAAGATACAGGGAAATAGTTTGAAAGGTTTTTTTTTTATTTTAACTATAGAGGAGGACTCATATATAGCACATATAAAGGACTTGCTAGATACTAAAATACTGTGACCTCAGCTTATGGACATATAGATGCTGTTCTGGATCATTCCAGCACACTTTAACCACTGAGTATTCTGCTATCAATTATACGGTTTTGCTTCTTTCATCTCTTTGTATGTGATAAGTAATAGATACACCTACACTAATAGGATTGTCTTTCATGTGTTTTTGGTAAAGTAACAAGCCTGGTTTGAAAATATAAGTAGTCACAGTTTTTGACTTCGAATTAAATTTTTTGAAAATACCTGTGTATGTGTGGATCCAGGCTTACAGAGACAGGGCAGGGATTATCATCAACTTTATGTACTACACTTACATAGTAAATGTTCTCCTCTCAAAGAAATAGCATCACACAGTCTGAGATCCTGCACAGGAAATCAAGTAAATCTAAAGAATCCACATAATATGTGCATTTCATTTGAAATAAAACAATGAAAACCTTCAGGAGCCAATGAAAATCCTTAAATATCACAGACTGACAGTGAGGTCATTGTTGTGGCAATAATTTGACAACTACATACTTGTGATACTTTCTCAGACTGTCACGTAACCCTGGAGAAAGGAACCCAATGTAAGACAGAGAGGCGGGTTCAGTAAATGAAAAGCAAATCTTTAACGGCTGATCCAAAACACCAAGGACATACAAAGTCCCGACATAAAAAGAAAAAACAGGAATCCACCAGAAGCATAAGACAGAACAGGATACGCTGGGCTGTTTAGACACAGGTGAAAACAATTAAATGTTAACACAGGTGCAACCAATGAGGGCGGGGCGGGCAGTCACAAAAGAAGGAAAACACAACATGGGAAGTGAGCACAATGAAAGACAAGGAGCCGCTTTTATTTCTCTCGTTTGTGCCGTCGTCTCCTCTGCCTCCAAGCCGATATGGCCTTAAGAGGCAAAGTTACCAAGTGGATACTTAAGCAGGACCCAGAAGACAGCAATTGGCAGTTCACATACTTTATTAACGCAACAGAGAGCTATATTAGGAAATAATACAAACAGGGAGGGATCTATTGGTTCAGAGAGGTGGCTCAGGGTCAGCAGCTGAAGGGACTGAGGCAGAGTGGCAGTACAATGGAATCAATGGTATGTTTGAAGGTTTGCAGAACTGCTTTACTTGACAGGACGGTAGCTGCTGGTCTGGTTCCAGGGGTAACTCAAAACCAAAGCAGGGTGGAGTGTGAAAAAATGCATCTGGTGTCTAGAAGAGAGGAGCTGTAATCAAGGATCCACAGGTGATTTTACTTTCAGCAGATAAAAGTTGCACGACACTCGGCCAGAGTACGCAAATCACAGCAGGAGGACTCTTTAAGCAACTCTCAGCTTTACCCACGTGTTGCTTCAGTCACTTAAGATAATCAGACTTTCTGCCCTTAAACTGTTGCTGTTTGCATCTGTCTGTATAACATCTTATCACATTTCACCAAGTCGTGAATTTAATTAAATGTGGCCTTAAATATAGAAAGTGTCACGAACGCTGTCACATCTCAGATCATAGAGTACAGCTGTAGCTGGGCGGTAACAAAACAGTTTCTGATACAGTTTTGTCAAATGTCACATTTAATTGGCATCGCTTTAAAACTGAGCTCCGAGGGGAAGCCGTGTCATCAAGTTAGACGCTTGTTGCCAAGCCTCCTCGCTCGCATCTCGGGTGGGAGTACAACATAAAATCTGAACATTTCATGCCTCCTCTGTCAAACGGTATAACAGAGACAGATCTAATGTAGCTTTCCTGGTATTCCATATAAATCTTCAGAAGAAAAGATGAAGGTAACGATAAGGGTAAATCACAAAACACATAGACAAAGTGTTGTTGAGTATTCGTTTTTAGAGTACGGATGCTACCAATCCGAAATAATAGTAATGAAATCTATGAACTCTTTCTTTAGCAGTTTCTTCTCTTAGTGGCCCATAATTGGCATCAACACTATCTTCTATCAATTGTCCCACCTCATTAAACTGAGCTACTTCAGACAATGGGTTCCTTGTTTTCCATTCCAGTATGACGTTTTAAAAGGTTACACTGGAATTTCTGTAATTTAATAATTGACTGTATTAAAATGGTTATAAGCACATAACTACCACAACTAACATCTGCTAACTTTAGCCATAGAGTGCAACAATAATTGACTTGATCACAGGCGTTTTGTTAGTGTTTCAGCCACATGTCTTATGACACAATGAGTCAGCATGTTCAAAAACAGATTCTTTTATTTCTGATGTGAATTCTCAAAGGAAGGTCCATCCCAAGCCTTGATCCAGTTTTTTAAACCCTCCACGCTGGAGATGCACACTTGGGGCTGCCCACCCCAGGAGAGAGTACTGATCTCCAAACTGCAGCATTTAATGGTGTTTGCATCCTTGCCTTGCACGTGCACAAGCCAGATTTCATGTCAGCGCAGCACTGTGAGCCTGCGTGTGTGCGTGACACACCATCTCACGAAAGTCATGAGTGAATACTGGTAATTTTAGGTGTATCAGCATTTTCCAAAGCTCAATAGAGCTTCAATCTAATGACATGCTCGGCTCGGCTTATGCTATTCTTGGTAGATGCGCTATTCCGAGTGAAGTCTCCCAGACAAGATAATGGTGCTGTGTGTAATTGGGCAGCATTTATAAGTGTGGGTTGGGTCGGCGTGCTGTTCATCACCATGTTAATTAATTCTGCCAATGGAAATTAGTACAAATGTGTGGAAAGGAAAGATAACAAGATGATGATTGTGTGCTCTGGTGCACGGACACACACACAACACGCTAAGGTGTTTGAATAGTAAGTGAATGTACAAAAGGAGACACACATCACATTAACAGCCCAGTGATTTAATGCAAACTTAATTATAGAAGATGTGTTTGCGCTTCAGGAAAGGAAAATTGGTTCATCCATGAAAACAGTGCACTTATTTTACCAGTTAAACTCTCCAGCTTTTTGTCTGGAAGATACGAAGCATGCGAAACAAAGATTAAATCAGCTATGGATTAACATCTGTGCTTTTCAGAATTTTAAGCACAAATGCCCCTTTTGCCCTTTTGCCCCTCCAAATTGACTGTCCTTCAAAGACAGCATTAAACAAACTGGCCCAGTATGACCGCCCACTAATTGCTTTCCTGCCAGGACAGCAGAGATTTACAGACTCCGCTGGCCTTATGGGACCTGGTCAAAACAAAACAACTCTGACAGCCTCTAACGGTCTCGAGAATTGCTGCAGTGGTTTGTGTGTGTGTGTGTGTGTGTGTGTGTGTGCATGGAGAATGTGTGTGTTTACTAGATCTCTCCAGAAACTGGGAAAAGCAGCAAGAGAAAAAGAACAAGAGAGACCATCAGCAGCTAATGGCTTTCCCACAGGCCCATCACTTACTCTAACTCACAGTAAAAAGTGGCAAGCCATAGGGGAGCAGGAACTGGGAAATGTCATTTTCTAACAAAACTGGTAGCAGTCTTTTCTCTTCCAGAATGAGAAACAGTCCCAGTGATGAACGTCTGACAAGTGTGGGTAAAAATTAAGTTTGCGTTCTTATAATCGTGGTAGTTTTCTTCAAGCATGCTCTAATGCTGCCTGAAGAGCATGAATTGCTTTGAACTCAATGACAGTCTGCCAGGCAAGCAGAAGGAATATTGGATTTACATCAGGTTGAGTGAGCAGAGAAGCATGTATAATTAGTAAATATGACGATTAGAGTCATGTGAAAAAGAGAGTACACCCTCTGTTAGCTGTAAGGAAATAGTAAAAAAAAAAGATCTGGTCCTTAGCAGTTCTTAAAATGAGGTAAACGCCTCAGCTCTGTACCATTTAGACATTTGTGCGAATTAATAGATGGTTGAAATAAGGTTAAATTAACCACTTATAACAGCCTCAAAATATATCTTTTCAACTTTAATTTTTCAACCAATTTAGATGTAATGTCTCTTTTAAAAAGGCTATAGACTGACCAACCAAAACTGAAAACAGTGTCATTTTTTCTGGGGAAATGATAATAAAATTAAAGATTCTGTCATCAGAATTTTGTAAGCCTGCAGTCTTAGACTCATCATTATTACATACGTTAGACCATCCTGATTCCAACCTCTGCTTGGCATCACTGTCGTCTGGAGCAACCCTGTCAGTAGCTGAGAAGCTGAAAAAAGAAATGCAGGGCAAATCGTTGACATCAGGTTGACTGACAGCAGAAAACTATTCATAAAAATAGTCCTCTTAAAAGCCCAGCAGGCAACCAGAACATGTTGTATGTAAGGATTCATTGATTTTATTGATTTTCCCGCTGCCACAGAGGACAAAAGAACACCAGAGAGCTCAGAGCGACAGTAAAACAGTATGATCACTCATTACTATTAAAAAAAATACCCTACAGTGTATAAATACAAGGAGATGTCTGTGTTGGTGTGCTTCACAAACACTAAAAAAAGGATGTCAAGACAAAGAATATTACATCTTGGGATCAGTGCATCTTGAAGACAGGATTGTGTGATTTTATAAAAGAACTGTAGAAAGAAAAGTAGCTGCCAGTGCAACTCCTGAGCCTCCTGGCAGAATTTTTTTTTTTACCACTTAATCTTAATTCCTCCAGAATTAACATGGAAAATCTTTCATTTCTCCTCCTATCAAATTGTGCCCTGGCCTGAAAATCCATACAGTCCGACAGTCTGAAAATCCGACAGCAGAAGGGTGACTATCATTATGAAATTTCTCTGAATGCAAACTGTGGAAAAAGCTTTAAATGTCATTTTGTCAAAAGACTGAAACAGTGGTGACATCATAGCTACATATTATAGCGCAACATAGAGAAACCTGCAAATAAAAAAAGGCATGAATTTTATGAATTTTGCAGAATTCCAGACTGTCAAAGATTGTCTGTCGATGCAACTAAGATACCAGTATGAGAGGGATATATGATATCCTTCCTAAATAAATGCACTATGGCACGATGTACATTCTGGCTCTCTTCCACAGCATGCCTTCTGTCCTGTCTTGCTTCTGCTGGATGGCCGCCCCTCCCTGAGCCTAGTTCTGAAAGAGGTTTCTTCCAGTTAAACGGGAGTTTTTCCTTCCCACTGTCGCCAAAGTGCTTGCTCATAGAGGATCATATGATTATTGGGTTTTTCTCTGTATCTATTATTGTAAGGTCTGTTTTACAATATAAAGCACCTTGAGGTGACTGCTGTTGTGATTTGGCGCTGTATAAGATTTAAATATATATATATATATATATATATATATATATAATTGAAATTGAAATTGAAACTGAATTGAAATTTCGGAAATCCTGTTGACCTCCTTTGGCTATTATGTTTGCAAAATTTTCAATATCAATATATATATATATTTAGTAGAGGCATGTATCGTATCAATTTGTTCTCACATTATTGTGTTCACAAAGTTGTCCATGCAGCACCCACCCAAAGCCTTTCAAGCTGACGGGTAAATATATTTAAACTGTTTCGTGTAGCCAGTGGAATGTTATACAAGCATATTTTGTAATTAGGAGCACGAATAATGTATTTCCTTGTCTTCTTGTGTTTTGATTGTCTTTAATTAATGTCTTTATGCTACCCTGTAACAACAACAACAACAACAGGAAGGACATTTTATGGGTCAATAAAGCTATTAATTAATGTTACTGGTTACCTGATTGTGACTTCACTGTTAAAAATGAAAATCACTCATGCACAAAATGCAGTCATGCATTCACACAAGCCAAAGTCATCTGAGTAATCCTAATTGGCCAGTTTTTGGGGAAGTAGATGGCAGCTTTTGTCGATATGACCCTCCTCTGCTCTTTTCCCAAAAAGTTCACACTTTATGTGTTATTTAAGAATCTAATGCTACCTCACCCAAGCATTTGCTGAAATCGATGTTTCCTTTTTATGGCATAGACTAGCAACATGTGCAGTATAACTGTGGTCTCACTTTTTGTTGACTCCACACTTGAAGTGAACACCCGGTCCATTAAGGCATATATGAACACAATGCATCAAACTTCATGTGAATTATGGGTAAAAAAGCCCATCAGTAACGCAGCGAGGTGCACGGAAAAGCTTCTGGTGATTTGTTTCTGGGTGTTTCCGAGCAGAGCTGCATGCAGAATACTTATTTACTGAATATCTCAAACTGATCAGAATCTATGATCATCAGTCGCTCTGACAGTTAACTCTGAGTCAAACCACTCCCACACATAAGCACTTTAACCATGGAGGGAAAAAACAGAAGCGTTGTCTAACAACCTCTGATAAAGCATTAAAATTCTGCTCTAGTAAGCAGCGCATCTATTCTGTGCACCAATCAATTCACTCATTACTCCTGCCAGTCACTTCGTTTACCTCATTGGTCCATATGTTCATTCAGCCATTCCTTCAACAGTGTGAGTTGCTTGCGCTCCACAGAGACTCTTACTTTGTCACTAACTTCTCTTCGTCCTTCCATGTTTCCATTGTACGAATCGTAGGATACACGTGCACTGAACATCAGCATCACCGTCACACCAAAGAGATCTTTTTTTTCAACTGTGGCTTCTTTTCTCTGCCTGTCATCTGCAAACACTCAGGAAAAGTGCTAGCCATGATCTCATTTGCTAATTGTGTGCGCCTCCAGCAGGTGCGAGCCGCCCGTCACTTCATACTGATGGCGTACGTAGGGAGGTGTGTGCGTGCGTGGAAAAGGGAGTGTGGCGTTGGCTTGTTTTTCAGCAGTAAATCTGTCTGATGAGAGACATTTCACACTCTCCCTTATCTCCCTGTGGTGTCAAAGAGAAAAAACACTCAGTGCTTGGAGAGAAGTTCTATAAAGAAGTGATACTGACACAGAGATGTATGCCTTGAGGTGAATGATTCAGAAGCATACAGACTGACATGTCAGAAGCAGACAGCTATTTGTATGGTCTGAATAATTAAGAGGCGACACAGGAGAATACAAACAGCAGCAGATTCAGTATCATTGGCAGTGGTGTATCATTGCCTCCTCTACCTCAATGTAGAGGAGGCTAGACTACAGTCTATCTGCAGATTAAATTAAATCTCATTCACCTCCTTTTTACTGAAGGTTTTGGAAGCTGTAAAGATTTAGTTACAGACATGATTTGCATCTGATGTTGTGATGACTGCTTTCTTTAGGGGTCACCACAGCTGCACACACAACTGCATCCATGGATCTTCTCTGTCGTCTTCCTCTTCAGCATCTTTTCCCCAATATATCCCTTCTCTGCACATGTATAAACCATCTCAGCCTTGCCTAACCTTGTCTCCAAAAAGCTCCATCCTGGTCACCCCCAATAAAAATATTCACTTCTTCAGTTCTGACAGATTTTTGTCAGTGCTACCGTCCCCAAACTATACACTACAGCATGTCTCACTACCATCTTGTAAACTTCTCTTTCACCCCTACTGCTATCCTGTCACAAATCTACCTAACCATGCCACAACTCCTCCTGGGAGATGACATCCACTGCAAACTCTGCAACTGTCTGCAGGCAGGGCTGGAAACCTTAACACTTCAACCCCAAAACATAAATATTGTATCTGTTTGATTATTTCTTGGATTTCTGTGTGGAGGTGTGCAGCCTGACTAACCCAAGCTGGGAGAACTAGTGACCCCTGACACTCTGAGGTTTGCAGCATCAGTGGATTAGACGTGATTCTTCTCTGTACAAACACACAGCTCTTAAAAAGGTTGTGAAAGCGTTGCTTCAACATTTACCATAGCACTTCTGTACAGCTGAAATGGCAATGAGCTGAGATGTTTGTAAATGTCTTTGTTCTGGCATAATGGAAGCTTCGGGGGGCCTGTACTGAGAGCAAAGTGCAGCATTCCCAGGATACATTTTCCTTATCTGGCTTCATTTACACGTATTGTCAGAAATCAGGCTAAGCGGTCACGGCAAGCTGGTTATCAACTCCAAAAGTCAGGATTTCCCCATTCAGCTATGAGCATGTTTATAATGAAAAGGCAGTGCACATGTACACTGGCAGCTACTGCACCAGAATGGCATATTTTACAAACAAAGGTTAAGCTATAATAGAAAAATCCAAAAAGGTTAAACACATACTGTTGACTAAAAGCAACAATGCTGAAGCAACAAAGCAGCAGTCTGGGAATGTGTGTGAGGAAAACCTCATAGACCACATTATGTAGGATATTCCATAATATGGACTATAATTGCATGTACTGGGAGAGTACTACCAGCTAAGAAAAGCTTTCCATGTCAGCCTAGCTCTAACAAGCATTTTAAGAAAATGAAAAATAACTGAAAAATGATTTCTGACTACACAGGACGAATAACTTTATTGCTAAAACCTTAATCACAGGAGACTGCAATTAAAAGTTTTGGTTACCTGAAAATGAGCCAGTGATATCCTCTTTAGGTTCACTTCAAATCTAGTCAGATCCTATTCCATGAGAATCTAAATAAAATCCCTCAGACACCTGGGAGACAATCAGGGACTGAAGCGGTTTTTCCTTTGTCCCAACTGGCCTGGTACTATGAGGGATTTGTGTCCAAACAAGCAAATAAACTGTTGATTGACCTTGAAACGGATTTTTGTTTTTATGCTTTGCACCTCGGAGCCACCGAACCTACACGTCACAGCTGTTCTGACTCTGCCAGACAGAATCCCATTTGAAGGATGAATAACTGGTAACTGATTTTTACAATCAATTTAAAAATCGATGTTGGTATTCTCTTTGGATATCTAATTGTATAATTGAATTTGGACTATTTTTTGAGAGCCTTAGTCTGCAGTGATTTAAAGGTTGTGTTTAATGATACAGAAACACAATCAATTTGAATTGCAGCATCACATCAGCTGTGTTCTTGCATGAAAAGCAGAGTGAAGATGGAACAGGATTAACACTATCCCCGCTAATAATGCACATGTTATTCTTGAATATTTAGTGATTATTCACTGCACATATAAGCATCATACTCTTCTGCACTCTTTTGTGTTTGCCTGGTTATAAACGAAAGAGTGTAAAGTGTTTTGACGGCTCTTTCTGATGTCAGGATGGGGGGACAGTAACCTGCTTAATGTGCATATACAAATTCAATTATACGCTCCTGGTGTTTTAAAACGATTTTGAAGGAATCATTCTTAATAACAAGAAGATAAGACAGCAGTGCTTTAAAATTAGTTAGCACACTGGCAAAAACACTTCCAAATGTGACTTTTTAAGTTTCACACAGTTCCTCCCACAAATGTCTCTCTGTGCTTGTTAACCTGCCTATGTGTGCACTGTGCAGGAGGAGAGGCCGTGACTGTAATGCTAGCCCTTGCTGCACCTGGCACAGGGTGGACAATGACACTTTTGACCCCCTTTCATACCTACAGCAGTAAAATTAATAATAATAATAATAATAATAATAATAATAATAATAATAATAATAATAATAATAATACTTAATAATAATAATACTTAATAATGCTCCAATTACACTGAGTTGTTTTTTTTTTTTAACTGTAGATTAACATATCACCACAATGTAGTTTGCTCTCAGACTGCTAGTTTACTTCCCAGGATATTTAATAGTAGGAGGAGCTTTCAGGCCTCTCTTCTGTGGAACTTTATAAGGTTGAGCTTAAAATGTTCCTTTTTGATAAAGCAGATAGTTAGTTAGGGTTGGATCATGTGACCCTGAAGCCTAGGTTGCTGGGGATTTTCCATGATGCCCTGAGTGTTTCTTTTTCACTCACAACATGCTGAAACAGCAATCGTTTAATCATTAGTTATTATTAAGCTCTGGATCTCTTCCACTGCTTCTCTTTGTCCTGCTTCTCTCAACTCACCCCCAACCGGTCTCAGCAGATGGCCGCCCCTCCCTGAGCCTGGTTCTGTTGGTGGTTTCTTCCTGTTAAAAGAGAGTTTTTCCTTTCCACTGTTGCCAAGTGCTTGCTCATAGGGGGTCATCTAAACTGTTGGGGTTTTCTCTGTATTTTTGTGGGGCCTTGCAGTACAAAGGGCTTTAAGGCACTGTTGTTATTTAGCGCTATATAAATAAAACTGAAATTGTACTCTTTTCATAACAGTGTCATGTATATACATTTGGTAATCAAAGACACTGAATGCTTGTTAGACCATGTTTTTTTCTCACCGCCTCACGATTTGCCTAGTTGTAAGTCCGTCTGGACTTTACGAGGGAAGAACTCCGCTCAGGAGCTTCTAATCTGCACTAGACACGTGGATTGAGCGACACCTTGCGGTGGACACGAAAAACAACAACAAACTGACACCAGCAAGAAGCGGAAGCGTGCGGTTTGTCCTTTCCGACTTTCTGTAAAGCGGCGTTAACATGTCGGCCCCCTTGACAGTAAGTTACCCTTCAAATTTCGACTTAAACTGCATTAAGCTGACTAAATTACATGTTGTACGTAAGGCAGGCCCGGCAGGCAAAAGCGCATGGTGTTGTTAGGATTTTGCAAGGTAGCTGAACCATATAAATACGATAAGAGTAACGTTAGCTAATGTTAGAAAAGACCTGTGGTTGAATTTGTGTGAGACACGTTTTTACATAACCTAACTGTAACATTTATATGTAATTGTGGCAAAATCTCCGTGACTGAATGGAAGACAAAAACCACACTGTTAACAGACATGTGCTGTCATTGATTCTCTACTTAGGTTTAACCTGACAGTAGTCACTGTTCATATCCTCCATCCCATTTCCTGTCTCTGTGCACAGTATCTACACAGATGTTGCCAGCGGTCAGTTCTCCTCGTTGTTGCTAGGCGACAGTGGAGCACCAGCTCAGCATCTCCTCCTCCTCTGCACAGGAGACTCCTCTTGTTCCTCACCCAGCGTTTCTATGATGTAGAGATGCTCCTCAGGTGGAGGTCTCAGGCAAAAAGGAGCCAGCTTCAAAAGAAAAATGTGTAGGACTCATTTTGGGAGTTTGTAACATGATGATGCACCTGCTCCTGCTGCTCTCTGTTGTTTGGTGTAAATCACTGACTTTTTTGCTACTTTTACTTTCTTCCAGCTACTATAGCTACACAGAAAGTTTTTATGGGCCAGACATAGCATCAGCGTATTACATCTTGAGTCTGAAGGGAGGATTTAGGTAAGTGCCTTGTTCCCTTGTGCCTGCACTGTAGCTATAGAAGGATTGTTTACATATTTAATAACTGCCCACCAAACATTTTCAGGTTTAATAATGATCAGTTTTTTCTTGAAATCTAGTCGTACTTGAAAAATAGTTCCAGGATGAAATTTAAACCGTGTTGCAAACATTTCTTGCACAGAAACAGTTTATTGAAGGGAGAAAAAGAGAAAAGGTTCAGATATGCCAAATTACACAGCTGGCCTGAAAATCATTGGTAATGGCTCTTATGGAGTAATCAGTCCAAATTTGAAATTTGTGGTTCAAATTACTGAACACAAACATCTTCACTGTGAGATGGGGATCACAATGAGTGTCTACAGCCAACAGTAAAACATGGTGGAAGCTCTGTCATGGTTTGTGGCTGCATTCCCAGTGGTGTTGGGTCAAAGCTGATGGGCTGCATCAGATTTTGATCCAACATGCAATATCATGTTGAAAGTGTCTGATTGGCAACAGCTTCATTTTTCAGCATAAGAATTATCCCAAAATATATGTGTGTGTGTGTGTGTGTGTGTGTGTGTGTGTGTGTGTGTGTGTGTGTGTGTGTGTGTGAAGTGTTTGAGTTAAGCTCTTGTCTTTGTGCTGCTGTGATCCATGATTCTCAGGTATGTCGGCCAGTCTGAGTGGTTTCGTGCAAACCAGAGGGGCAAATTCAGCTGGGACTTCTTAAATCACAAAAACACGCCTATAGAAGAAGCAGACATGAGCTATACCATCATCAACTACACAGGACTGGAAAATCTGGGTACTGAGCTCAAACTTAACTTTTTCACTTGCTGATGATTAATTTCTTTAATATTCAGCAAGCAAGTCTAGTTTCTGATCTGATTTATGTCACCACAGAGAGGCAGCGATCTTTGCGGACTCTAAAATTAAAAGGCTGTCCTGAAGTGGACGACTGGTTCCTGGCCAGGCTCCATTTGTTCCAGGACTCTCTGGAGGAGCTTGACATCTCACATTGTCCACGCATCACCACAGGCGGCCTGGCTGCGCTCAGGAATCTCAAGTAAATGAGCCAAAATGCATCAAAATACTAGTTAATATCACCAATGACAGTTGTTATAATAAGTACTTCTTTGTTTCTTTTACTGTCTCTGCCTGCTGCAGGGGACTGAAGCATCTGAATGTCTCATCCCTACCTGGGATTTCAAATCCTGGCCTGGTCATCATCCTGCTGGAGGAAATGCTACCACAGTGCCAGATCACAGCTAATGGCTACGACCACAATCTGAGGAAGGTGGAAGAAGAAGAAGAGGAGCAAATGCAAAGACAGAGGTAGCATGTGGATTGGGATGGAAATCAGAGAGGAAACGGGCAATCTCTTCTGTCTGTTCATGTGCCATCTCACTTGATACAGCCTGTGAGACATCAGGGAAATGCAGCATGGAGAAGGGCAGCGGATACAACAGTGAGAAAAATTAGCAGAGCCAATATATCTGACTTATGCAGCAGTTCACCAATCCCAGAATACACATTTGTCCTTAGAAACAGGTGGTTGCCGGGGGTCACTGACTGGGATTTTGGAAATCATTTTTCTCAGTGTCTGCCATCAACCTCCAGCAACCGTTTGCAACTGGTCAGGGAATGCAATTTTTTCTCTCATAACTGGTTCCCAGATGGTTTCAGATCTGCTGTTCGGGCCAACTTTGTCACCATGGTTGTCACATTGACCTCAATATCAGATTTATAGTTTATGAAGTCCAATGTGATTAAACGATCACAAACCCAACAAACTGGGTTGCTTTAAACCAGAATCAGTTTATAGGTATGTACACATATGTGATGTAAATTTATATGCCACCTAAACCATTTCTGTCTCAATTGTTGCTGAATGTAAATGTAAGTGTAAATATAATAAAGACTGACAAAGAATAAAGAGTGTGACAATTATTGTTAGCTTTACTGCCAACTCTGAGTTGGCAGTTCGTCTTGTAATCGGAAGGTTGCCGGTTTGAGCACCGGCTCGGACAGTCTCGGTCGTTGTGTCCTTGGGCAAGACACTTCACCCGTTGCCTACTGGTGGTGCTCAGAGGGCCCGGTGGCGCCAGTGTCCGGCAGCCTCGCCTCTGTCAGTGCTCCCCAGGGCATCTGTGGCTACAATGCGCTTTACACCAGTAGTGTAAAGCGCTTTGGGGTCCTTAGGGACTAAGTAAAGCACTGTACAAATACAGGCCATTTGCCATTTACTCTTGTGACATGTTTTAAAGATAGCGCAAGCGTTGTAGTCACACATCACAGCGTGTCTGTGTATTTGTAATCTGCACTGCAGGAGCTTATGTGAGGAAACTAAAGCCCATAATCCAGTGTGAGCCTTGTTCTGCAGCAGTGTCAATGGACTGATGAAGACACCTATGAGAGAAGAGTGAATGTGGGTGAAGAAACTGCTGCTACTTTTGTATGTAAATATACCATCTCAAGTCATTTGGTAGCATTTATTTTGTTATGTTGGATAGTACTGGAAGCTATAGTACAAAATGTATAATAATTTCAAATGCTAAGTAACAGTTTACTGACTACATGCATTTTTGGTGATATTTAATATAATATCAAGTATTGGGATCAGCTGTAGTGATGGGCACAGCGAGGCTTTGTGAGAGACTGAAACGCTGGAAGGAGTTGTGCCAGAATTAAAATGAGGTTTTGAACCAATCTGACACCCGCAGCCTTCTACTGACACATACTGGCCACTTTTTCCTATTATCACATGTATTGAAAATGCTATTTTGTGAAGCAACACCAAAACAAATTAATTTATAAAATAAAACATATGGAGAAAAGGCTGCTGTGTTTATTGTAATATCCACACAGGTTGTGAGGATTTGAATGTCGTCCACTTTGTAGGTGAGCTCAGTGTAAACCAATGGATTTTGTGGAACATGATTCGTCTATGGTAGAATGAAGTGTGAATGAATGCAGCTAATTATTTCATGGGACATGAAAATAAATAAAAGAAAGTCAAAATGGTCCTCAATTAGTAATTTGTGGGTGGGAACATCCTTACCCTGAGGATCTGACGTTAAATTGTATGTTAGTAAATCAGATTCACTGATAAGGGATGTCTGTTCGTGTTTCCATGGGAGTGACCAGTCGAATAGTGACCATATATATATATATATATATATATATATATATATATATATATATATATATATATATATATATATATATATATATCAAACAAATTCTCCAGTGGAGATCACACTCACCGTGAATTAAGTAAAAAACCCAAAAAAAAAAAACCAAACAAAATCTGATATGAAAGAAAAAAGGAGCACGTGATCTGTCAGCCTGAGATCTGAGATGAGAAACTAGAAATTACACTGTAAATGATTACATCACCTAAGGAATGCGGGTAAATATCAAAGTAAATATCAAAATGTATTATTGTTATTATTTACCTGGAGGCAATTCTTGTATTCAAAAATATATCATAATTATATAATAATATAAATTAATTTTAAAGCTGTTTTAGGGTTAAAACCAAGAAGCAGCAGTTAAGAACTTTCCAAATATACCAATGCTGGTATTGGCATTGGATAAATGCTAGCATGACAGGATTGATGATACTTTGTTTCTGTCCTCGAAGTTCAGTATGTAGTCCACTGCATTTTTGGAAGTGAAGAAGAAGAAGAACATCAAAAATGCACTCTGAAAAATGTCTGAGCCTTTATGTTTGACTTTGGCATCTTATTTTTTTAATTATTAAAAAAACTAAACATTTTTATAGCTAATAGCACATTTAAACAACAGAAGTTGATCAATAGAACCTTAAAGACAGCCACATTTACATTAAAAGAAAAAAAAAGTTTCAAAATAAAAAGTTGAAAGGTGTGTTTTGTTGTGTTCATTAATTATTGTGGAAAGCAAAAATGACAGTGATTTATTGGTCATTAAAATGTGTTCAGAATTGCGAAATTGATTATGATTCATCTCACAAGTCATAACACACTGCTCCCGCTACATAAGCTGCCTTTATGGAGTAAAGGTCTCAGTATCGGTATTGGTATGGGCAATACTGACCGCGTCTTTACTTGGTGTTACATCAATACGTAACTTTGCAGCATTGTACAGCACTACCCACCTGTCGAAACTTGGGTGAAACACATCAAACTCTAAATTAGCATTGGCCACATGATGTGGGTGCTTTGGTTGGAACCACACCATCGAGCAGTGTTTCGGAGTATCTGGAGTCAAATAGTCTTATCGAAAGTCCCAAACTGAAGGTAGGAACAGACTTTTCTTGTGAAGCTGAACACAAGAGTAAGCACGGACCGCGTTTGTGACGGACAACAACAGAACAGCTAGCTGTGTGTTAGATACCTCTCATAACTTCTTAAAATTCGGCATTTAAATCGATTGTCATCAGAACCCTTGTAGTGTAAGATCCTCAGCAGACGGATAAATGTCTGATTCGTCAGGTAGGACGGATGTATGATAGTTAAATTTCGGTTAAACTTCGAGAATGTGTCGCTGTTTCTGCGTGCTATTGTAGCTAGCTTCAAAGCTAGGTGCATTAGTTTTACGTGAAACTGTGCGGTGAGTTTGACGTGCTGTTTTATTTTTACATTTGTAGAACTTCCTAAATCAGAAAAAGAGGAGGAGGTCACTCCCGAACCAGAGGTGAGTGTCTGAGTTTGTCAGTGTCTGAGAGAGGTGATAAAGCTGTCCAGCAATATTTCAGTGCAGTGTAGATAAATGTGATATACTTGTAAATTTTAGTATTGTTTCCTATGCAGGAACAATCCGACGACAGCAGTGAAGACGAGGCTGCAGGAGACGCAGACAGTACGTGAACACATAGACACGGGATTTATAACTTCTGTATTTTCATTTTCACTCTTACTTTACTGCTTACATCCAGTGATTGGACTGGTTCCCAGTTGTATATATTTCTGCTGTTAGTTTGACCATTGTGCCAACCCAGCAGTATAATGTACTTCTTAGTAGCTAAATCCCAAGATATACTTTACTACTTGTGACTAAACAGTGTCAGTGTCCTCTGCATTTTCCTGCTAATCCAGTGGCTGTGCTGAGACATGTTTTATCAGACTAGGAGCTGCCTCTTGACTTGGCTGAATGTATCGATTTCTGCCTTTATCTGATTTTCCCTGTCTTCCCATCAGTGGACTTCATGCGCAACCTCTTCTCCAGCGCGCTTGGCCTCAGTTCAGCTGAGAAAGTCCTGGATGAGCTGACTCTGGATGGAGTGGCACGATACATAAACAGCGGCAAATGTGAGTCTTTGCCCGCCTTCACTCTGCCCCCCACCGGAGTGGATCGATTTACCGCTTACGAGCCTGTTTCCACAATGCAGTTATTATTGATTGAGCTGCAAGCTTCTCTGCTTTCATGCAGGTAAAAACATCATCTGCATGGTTGGAGCAGGAATATCCACATGTGAGTATCTCTCTTTTATATCACAGAATAAGCACTTAAACTGCTTAAAGATCACCTCTTTTATTAATTATTATTATTATAATAATCATTATTATTCTTAATGAGTAACTGAACATCATTTCTCTCTACAGCTGCTGGAATCCCAGATTTTCGCTCTCCAGGAACTGGCCTGTATGCAAACCTGCAAAAATACAACTTGCCTTACCCAGAGGCTATTTTCCAGATAGATTACTTTAAGGTTTGTGAGAGATTGTTTTGGACATGCTTGAGGGGCGATAGTGGCTATAAAACTTTGCCCATTTATTACTCACTTAAACAACTTTGTATTTGCTAATATTGACACAAAAAACAACATATTAATTACTGTCAGCCTCGAATTCAACACATTAAACCATAACTCATATTTCAGTCAGAAAACTACAATTTTAACCTGTACTTTTTTAATGTTCATTTTCAGCTCAATTTGTTTTATTCTTGGACTCTCCTAGAGTAGGTTCCCATGATTCACAGTTCAAAATAAACCCCTCAGATCATCCCCTATTTGAAACATATCTCTTGTAGCTTTCTTTGCCCTCCCTTTAAACCATGTTTCTTGTTAATGGCTTGTTTAGTATGAACACGCACCATTGTAACAGGATAAAGTAAGTAAACACATAAAAGGTCAACTTCAAGGCTTTGGCTTTAACGCATCTAAATTTGTCTTGTAACTTTTTTGAAATTGTTATTTTAGAAAGAAAAATGATCTTTTTCTCCGTCTCGTATTTCAGAAACATCCAGAGCCATTCTTTGCCTTGGCAAGGGAGCTTTACCCGGGACAATTTAAGGTGCAACACGCACACTTGCGGATTATTTGTCACATGTGTTGTTATATAGAAAACTACAAACGGCCTCACACTGTGTTCATTCTCTCATGTTGGACCTTTGCGGGTGTTTAGCCAACAATCTGTCACTATTTCATGAAGATGTTGAAAGACAAGGGCATCCTGAGACGCTGCTACACACAGGTAGGAGGAACACTCGCTTTTCACAAATGAAGTCACTATTGCTACATTTACATTCCCGCCTGTGTTCATTCAGAATATCGACACGCTGGAGCGAGTAGCTGGGCTCGAAGGAGACGACCTAATCGAAGCTCACGGGACGTTCTACACGTCGCACTGTGTCAGCTTCTGCTGCCGCAAAGAGTACAGCCTGGAGTGGATGAAAGGTGTGGTGTTTTTGTTTTTTTGCTTTGGATTGTTGCTTTAGTCTGATTAAGAGACATTTGGAATCTTAACCTTCTTCTGCTGTCTTGTAGAGAAAATCTTTTCTGACGACATTCCCAAATGTGACAAGTGCAGCAGTTTGGTTAAACCAGGTCAGTAGATGTTCATTTGTTGAAATGTTAGTAATGTTGAGTTTCAACCATGACTTTTAGAAAGTCTCTCTCTTCTGCTTTTTCTTGCACAGATATTGTCTTCTTTGGAGAGAACCTACCTGCCCGATTCTTCACTTCAATGAAGATGGTGAGTGGACACCAGCGGCTTGTGAACATTCTGGCATATTTTGAGGAAATGTGATGCAGCTACTTAGTAACAGCAAACGTTGTTTTGGGTTTTTTTTTTTTTTTTGTTAAACCTTTCAGGATTTTCCTCGTTGCGACCTTCTCATCGTAATGGGGACATCCCTTCAGGTTCAACCATTTGCGAGTCTAGTCAGCAGGTACTGCAGCTCAACTTTCACATTCCTGTCTGAGCACAGAGACCACTACAGTAATCGTCTGGTAGTAGACCACAGACCTGCAGAAGAATTTGTTTGAGAGCGTTTGCACTCAACCACATTTTATAATTTCATGTAGATCTGGTGAAAACTTTATTTTGTGTGTTTCTTTTTCATTTAGGGTTTCAAAAAGTTGCCCCAGACTGCTCATTAACATGGAGAAATCAGGGCAGGTAAGCACTCACCACTTCCTTTTCTTTCTTTCTTGGATTCTTTGCGCAGGCTTGTGTTGATGTGCGTCTCTGTGCAGGTTAACCCCATGATGAGTTTGTTTGGTTTCGGAGAAGGGATGGACTTTGACTCAGACAAGGCTTACAGGTGATAATGAGACACAGCTACTCCTCTCCATAGCTTTACTCTGCATTTGCTGTTTACTACAAACGAATATAAACAAAAGATCTTAATGAGTGCAGTGTACTGTAGCTGTACCTTTACATTAAGCTGCAAAATATATGTGTCAAATACAGTTTAACAGATACTCAGGAAAAGTTTTTTTGTTTTATGATTTAGTTATTTTTATGTGAAATGTATGCTGTAAGTTCAGACTGATGCACAGAACACACATCACGCAGGCCACCATTTTACAACCAGAGGGCACCAAAGACTTATCTATCTGTCCCAAATGGAATTGGTAGATACTTTGAATATACTACATTTTTTTCATACTACTCACTACATTAATGATTGAACTAATTTATAACTACGTTGCTCAGTATCTGACTTGCTAAAAAGTTTCTATGAAACTGAAAAGTCATCGAAATCAGATTCCCTTTAAATCAGCGGTCCCCAACTTTTTTTGCGCCACAGACCGGTTTAATGTCAGACAATAATTTCACGGATCGGCCTCTACAGTTTTGCGGATAAATACACAAAATAAGATGACACGACCAAGACAAACTGTGATATTTTGTAAATATAATAATAAACGCGTATTCACTGTGTAATTGTGTAACTTTATTAGCAGCGTCCTCCTAAAATCCGCCAACAACATGAGATTAACAGCCTTCTCTCTGCCCCTTAATGCTTTCTGGTCGCTATGGTAACATGTTAATATTTCTTTCAAAATAAGACACACAACTACAACACGGGAAAAGACCTAGGGAAACCAGGTTAACAATAAAAACCCTAAAACCATAAATTTCACACCCGAGCCTCAAATCTTGCGGCCCGGTACCAAACGCCTCACAGGCTGGTACCGGCCCGGGGGTTGGGGACCGCTGCCTTAAATGACCAAGAAAGCTCTAGTGGAAGCAGTGAGTTTAATTTATTAGCATCTTGTGCCAAAAAAAACAAGAAGCAAATTAATTAAAATGATGGTTATTTTTAAACTGCTTTCTTCAGTAAGGTGTCCATTGCTGCCTTATTTGCAGCTCAGTTTATGGTGTAAAAGATAAGCGGCGCTGGTGTTGTCAGTGAAATAAAAAGTTGTTTTGCACTAACACGTTGCTATTTATTTGCCTCTCTCTCCAGAGATGTAGCTCACATTAGTACTTGTGATGATGGATGTTTGGCTCTAGCTGATCTTCTGGGATGGAAGGTAAGTTACATGTCCCCTTTCAAGGATGCTGTCCTATGTTATGTTTTTGCTATGTTTTTAGGCCTATCATGTGTAAGGTTAAAACAAGTAAACACTGCTCAGAAAGTGATGGGAACACTTGATCATCAAAATATAACATAAAGTCATTTTAACTTCAGGGTATCAGTCTGTCTGGTTGGGAAGCAGAAACCACTGTGAGTCCATTTCACCTGCTTTGGTGCAAATGAGAGTGACAACAGTTGTATTGTAGAGGTGACAACCACTAAAAAATATTTTTGCGTGTGGACCATTTCACCTTTTCTTTCCCCCCCTTCCTTTTCTTTTTTTGGCTGCTAACCTTTTTTAATCTAGTTCTGCATTTTGCTAGTGTCCTTGTCACGGCTGTTAGGACGACACAGTGCCTGCAGTCAGTGCAGATTGTACAGATAGTCCAGCTCATAGGCACAGCCATAAGTGCTGTCACACAGATGTTTGCTGTGCCTCGCAGCACAGGGCAGTAGAAGCCAGCCTAGCAGGAGGGTCAGTGTCTGCTTCTTTGTGGGAGGAGGAACAAGAGCGCGTACTCATACATATTTAACACAACTGTCAGAATCAGACTACATAAAGGTAGCACGAGGGCCTCATGTCCTTCAGTGGGACCTTTGCTGATAGTGCAGCACCATGCAGCTCGATTAACCTTTGCAAGAGAGGAAGTGGTGGGTCTGTCGCTCCAGACCTGCCAGTTGAGAACCTCTGGGATGTCTTATATTAGTGGTGACCCATTTTCCTTGCAGATGAGAGCAGGATCAGACGGATCACATGTGACAGGCATGAAAGAGTCTGGAGACGTTGTGGTGAATGATATGTGATATGACCAGCTTCGCAGAGGATCAATGATGTTCTGTGGAGGCATATCCATAGATGGTGTTAGCCAACAGTGCTTAGCACTGTTAGGTACTGAGATGAAAGTTTCATTATGCCAGCGAAGATCCTGTGTTCCTCCTGGTGTAGGACAGTAGCCGTGCTCATGTGGCCAGAGTGCATAGGCTGTTCCTAGATGATGCTGGCATTGATGGCATTAACTGGTCCTCACATGCCCCAAAACTGAATCCAACTGAGACATCCTATATCGGTGCATCTGAAGCAGCCAAACAGTAGCAGGAAGACCCTGTTGGATGTCATTCACCATCTCATGAGGCCTTTAGAATGTTGTGTACATGCATGTGGAGGCCATAAACATTACTGAGCTGATCGGATTTAAATTTTGAACTTTAGATTTTTTGTGTGATTATGCAGCCCACAACGTGTTGATTATTTTGGTTTTTTCCTAAACAAAATCGTCAATGTGTCTAAAGATTTTTAACTGCTCTTATTTATTTTGTTTGTTTTTGAGCAGCAAAAACATCCTAGTGTCAAGGTAGCCTATCGTAGATCGTTGTGAAGTTGTGGTTTTCCTGATGGAAGAGGTGTCGCAGTACAAAACAAAAAAAGCTTGAGCTGTTTGTCTTGTAGCTTTTCTTGTTGCCACCACTTTGGGCTCCATATCTCAGTGCCTCAGCTGCACTAAAGCTCTTGTTTGTTACGTCTCTCCAGGCAGAGCTGGAAGAGCTGGTGAAGAAGGAGCACGCCAAGATCGACAGTCAGGATGCAAAAGAGAAGGCCAGTGAAAACAAAGGAGCGACAGCCAAGGCGAGCTCTGCATCAGCGCCACCAGAACCCAAAGCTGAGGAGTAACCAATAAAAAGCTCCCTGATTAAATGAAGATACTGTGGTGATGTCACAGATTGAAGTCGACCCAAGAAGTGGCATCATGATACTACTCGGGGGGGTTACCTGGAAGCGAGGCTGTGGTGGACTTTCTGACATCTGTTTATATCAGTCATTTGCACTTTTTTTTCAGCTTTTCAGCTTTTTTATTTTTATTTTTTTAACTCAGTCTAAACTGTTTATCGCTTTCTCTGTGGATCGGCAGATTTTATGTTGCAACAGAACCTATTGTTCATTTATCTATATTGCAGCAGCACATAGCGTGCCCATGTGCGTTGTGGTTAATGTCTCTAAAACAGGCGCCATTGCACTTCACAGTGGCTCAGACGAATATGCAAACCAGCAATTGAACATGTGATATTTTGTTTAATCAAAAATGATCTTTTCTGTGAAGATAAGCGGGCTATTTTAGGTGCTGTGTTGTTTCCCTCAAGCCAAAACCTGCTGTGCTGATAACTTTCCTACTAACAAAATTAACTTCCTGATATGTGACCGCAGTTGGGCACATGGCTCTTCTAAAATGTCTCAATTTGTAATTTACCGTGTTTTTCATGTTCCTCTCATGTTTAATTACTTTTTAATGATGTTTAAAAAAAAAAAAAAAAAAAAGTAATGTAAAAAATGCAAAAGAAAGTCTAAACCCAAGTTAATTTTGGGGGCATGGGGGACATGAGAAGATCTGGTTTTATTGTAAACTTGTGTGATCATGAATTGATTTGTGGGTTTAAAAATGGATGCAATAACATTAACATCTGTACAATGTTACAGGAACCAGTGCAACCCCCTGCAATAAATTTTACCTTTTCAAAGCTGATCATTTTCACTTCTGTTAAGTCTTTCATAGAAGAGTTGGTTACACTGTGGTTATGTATGCTACATGGACAACACACCTACAGGAGCTGCTCAGAAACCACTGCCATGACGCTCCTGCTGACGTTAAAGCCATTGGGGTTCTGCAGATGTTGGGTGTTGGTGACTTTTACACACCATCACCTCAGCTCGGCAACACCGCTTTGTATACTTCATACCTGAGTTGCTGTGATTCCTAAATCGTTACTCTGGCACTCTTGAATTAAGTGAGATCTTTAGAACGACTCTTTCTGTCGCAAATGTTTGTGGCTTAACTTTGTACACCAGTACCAATAAGACTAGGGATGGGTACCGGGTTCTGACATAAACGGTAGTAACCAGACCGAAAAGCAGCGCACATTTCGGTGCTTTATTTCATGAGCTGTGATACACTTTAGATTCTAGCCAATCATTTTACCTTTCCGAGGATAGTAGGCGGGTCCAGGTGTTCTTTTAGAGCAGAGCTACAGATTAAAAATGCCCAAGGCAAAGCGGTCAAAAGTCTGGCTGTACTTCACAGCAAAATATGCAAACTCAGCAGCCTGCAACAAGCGCTTTAAGCTGATACTGTGATACTGTCAAAGGAGGTAACACCTCAAATCCGATGAAACACCTGGCGACGCATAGCGTTTTTTTTAAAAGCCGGGAAATGCGCCGTATTTGATAGCTTGCTGCGAGACCTCACACCGAGCACATCTACTGCGGGTGTGGTGCCTGTTATCAATCTGACCCGGAGTTAGCAACATCCCCCAAAAACCCGAAGAGGAGAGTCCTGGCCCCTAGCCCTGCCAGTGTAGCAGAAATGATGACGGATGATGATGCAGCAGCAGCAGCCGTTCTTCTCTGCGTGAGTAGCTTAATGTTCGTGTGTAATTTACATTGAGTAGGCTAACCACGTTATTACATTAATGCATGTAAGGTGAACTAGCAAACATCATCATAGCTACATGCGGCTGTCTTCTTGTTTGATGGCAGATACTCCCTTCACCCTGGCCAAAAAGGCTAAAATGACCAAAGAAAAAGTGGAAAACAGACATGTTTCAGACATGAAACATGAGAGGTTTTTAGACAAAATTTGTGTTTTTTCCATTGTTTAAGCACTGCTTCCAGCCAAGAGTGATGCCATAAATCCCCCATAGCTGCAGAAAAGGCTAACATTGTTATCTTTTTTACAAAAAAACAGCTGAACATGAGAGGTTTTTGGACCAATTTTGTTCTCCATTCGTTAAGCACCGGTTTGAGCACCGTTTAAGCACCGGCACCATTTCAAAAGTACCGGTTTGGCACCGGTATCGGATAAAACCTAAACGATACCCATCCCTAAATAAGACTAAAAACACCCGAATCTAAATATTAAGATTACAAATTCAATCGATGCTAATATTGTTTCTTTATTATGTGTTCTACTATAATAATGTATCACACCTCAGTGTAATGGATCTCCTAAACTTCATCCTGATGACAGCATCCTTCCAGGGCCTTGAGCTTTCTCTCTCCACTGCTGCCCTTGTCACACAGGAAAATACCGCTTTAGCCCTGCAGCCTCAGTCTATTCCAAACCCCATATGGTGTAGATTGTTTTTTTGGAGCATCTACCTGCATAAATCTGCATAAGAATGAATGCTGTTTTCCCCAAAAAGGCTGTTACTTTTCAACATTTTCCAACTTCTCCCAGGCTCTGCAGGCATTTCATTATAGCAAATGAATGAACTTAGATTAATTAGAAGGAAACAGATCTTACAGGAGAGCTCAGAAACACTATATTTACACCAAATACACCACACAGAGTAACCTAGGTAACGTGGTAAGATACAGTCTGCCTCATGTGCCTAATTTTGTCATGCTTCAAAATATAAAAAAATCTTGTTGAGAAACTTTAAAAAAGTGCACACATTATATAAACATATATATGGTCTTGCCCTGTTTCTGTCACTATTACAGTGATGGGTGTTTTCTAACAGTTTTTTCCTGGCTCTGTATGATGTCAGAGAGAGGAGCTTATTAGGGTCACATCAGGCACACAGCATTGGCTGTGAACATTGAAGGTCCACCTTCATATTGCTTAAGCCTCCTGTTTACACGAAGAAGTCAATGACAGGAAAGGTGGGTTTAAAGGAAGAGGAGGAGCCAAAGCAGATCATAGACCAGGGATGTCAAACTCATTTTACAGTATAGGCTACATTCAGTCTCGGTGTAAACAAGTGTAATGGTATATTTAATCCCTGGAATATCTTAATATATAATTGCCCAGACTGTCCTGTAATAATAAAACAAATTTCGATAGTAGTTAACTACATTGGTGTAGTGTGAATGGTCCTGGGGGACCTCTTCACTAAGAGGCAAAGATGTAAAACCTATGCAAAGTGTAAGTCTTATGTTTGAGCTTAGGGCGTAATATATGACACCCCTGCCATAGACAGTACACAAGGTGACTGTAGCTACCATGTTATGATCATAGATAATTCTACATTTTTAAATAATGTATGACAAAGACAACAAAACAAGCGACTGAGCCCATAAACTCACCAATAAAGTGTTCACAGAGGTCAAGTCAGAATGCTGTTTTACCACACACCTCTACAGGACTGAAAGTCTTTTTTGCAACCACAGCTGTTGCTATCGAGTGGCCTTCAGATGGGACGCAGGTTTAAGTCACTTCCACACCTTCATGTTTTTGAGCCGGAAGCTACCTCTATGCTTCATAATGCTGTATAAATGCACTTAACACATTTAACTCAAGCCTAAAAAATAGTCTCTTAATGCCCCCGCATTTTTGTCAAGTGTATGTTGTTGCCATGTACTGTCATACAGGTAAATCGCAAAGGCACGTAAATATGCAATATAATGAAAGTTAATTTATGAAGTCCTCATTTACTATATTGGTGCATATTAAAGTGAAAGAAATCATTCATACCAATTTGTCATTAAGTATATGAATTTGCCCAAAGCATGAACAGGTTAAATAATACTTAAACATTTGCATACGGTTGTAAGATTAATAAAGATTCATGGAAGCCTTCTTTAGAGTCTGAGAATAAAATACAGAACTGGAAATTATCATTATAGGTCCATTTTTAAGGTGGCCTCATGTCTGTGCACATTAAATTACCCCAATGTAGCGCCATAGTTTGTTATGATGTAAACTGAATGAAATTCTGCTACCGTGCTTTCAAGGCTTTACTTTGCACACTGGTATTTTCAGGTGAATACTAACACAAGCTAACGTGTGCAGTTTATTTTTAGCCTTGTAGAAGTGTTAACATGCAAGCATTCAGTAAGAACAAAATACTTTTGCATGACCCATTTCAGACCCGATGACAGCGGTAGATAAACATCAAGTCGCTTTTATTTATGATTGCATGCATTGATCTGAAAGTATCAGAATGTGCATAATCTCTGGTTCTGTAGTTTTTTTTCAAACTAAGCAACATCGACAATGGGGAGGAAGTTTTAACCTGGTTTTAAACTGATGGTTACAGTGTCATGGTGTTGGCAGGATATGATTTAAGCTGCAGGTGTGACAATGCTGCTTCTAAAACTAAAACTAGAAGTCTGCTTGCCACGGAAATGGTGACCAAACAGCAACACCTCAGTCTGTGGTTTCTTCGTAAGGCTGAGATGAGGTACCATGACAGAAAATAGCCTCAGACATGTTCAGCCCAGTCTTTACTTCCAATACTTCTATTTGTCTAAATAAAGTTGCAAGAAAAAGTGCAACTGATTTTGAATTACCAGTATTTATACACTGGTTATTTAAAATGCAATTAGCCGTAAGGTGCAAATATGGACAACGTGACTAAATTAACAAAACAAAAAAACCCAAGTGTTCCATTCAGACCTTGAATATGTTATATAATCACTCATGTAACAGGCTGGCAAAAGCGACTTGCACCTCCTTTAGCAGCAAAACCTCCATCGGATGTGTCTTGTAGATGCTTATGTGACCCACAAAGAGGTGAAGAGGAAATATTAACCACAAACGTATACTCAATCATCTAGATAAGGAAATCCCAAAAGGTTCTGTTGATCTGGACGTACCAAATGAACAAAATCAACATTTTGGAATTTACTTTTATTGATAATGGTTTATAAAATACTGTGGGGTTAGTGTGTGTGGCGAGTGAACTATTTTCAGTGTCTAAAGTAGGGCGCGCCAGACAAACTTTGAGAACCGCTGGGCTGAGGTCAGGTCTGTGCTGGAAATGCCAAAACGCTGTTTAGCGCTAGTTTTTTCTTTATCAGCCATCCTGTGGTTGGTCCACTTTTCATGCTTTGGGTTATTGTCACCAAACCTCTCCACAGCTTTATACTTTGTTCACATTCTTCTGAAGAATTCTTAATGCAATTAAAATTCATTGTTGCCTGGATGACTGCACGATTTCCATCAACCTGGGGCAGCCACAAACCATGATGCTCCCTCCACCGTGCTTCACAGCTAGAGTGAGGTTTTCATGTTGGTGTGCTGTGCTATCTTCCTCCGAACATAGCGTTCCTTATCACTCGTCTACCCACAGAACAGCGTCCCGTAGCTGCGGTGGAACATTCAGACACTTCGGTAATTTTTGTAGAGCATTTTATCCCTCACCTGATATTTGCAGGTGTATTGCTTTTACCATTGGATTGTTTTAGGGTAGCTTGTTGCGCTCTTGTTGTGATCACTGTGAAGAACTAGTGGAGAGGAGCTCTGCCAGAGAGGAGATACAGAGTTAACAGCAGTTCAGAAGAGGCATAGTATTGACAGAGAATTTGTAAAATGTAAATGTAGCTACAACACTTGTACTGTAGATGAATGGAGTCATGGAGGGCGTCTGTGGGTGGCAGGTGGCAAGCCAAAAGCTAGCAACAGGGAGAGGGTGGGCAGGCTGGTGATCAGGTGAGTCCTCCTTCTTCTTGACACGTTACAGAGAGTGGGTGATGAGCTGGAGGTTTCCACAGGCAGCTGACAAGTGTGTTTCCAAGGAGGCAAGATTTCCAAGAGAGCTGGGAGCAGGGAGAGAGACAGGATTATTACAGACAGATCATCATAAACAACAATAATAGTTACAAAAGTGACCTAAAGTTCACCATATTGGCAATGACGACCTGGCAAAGAATTGGTGCAGATATAATAATGATTAATAATCTTAAACAGGTAGGAAGGAGGAAACCAGGTAAAACTTCATCCAGGGGTGGATCCAGAGGGATCAGCCAGCCCAGGAACTCCAAGAAAATCAGGCTTTAAAGGATAACCAGCCGCACTCTGACAATAATTTCCTTCATTTGTGTACATTTTTCTTACTGTATATTTCTTATAATCTGGTCTTTAGAAAAAAAAACAAAAAACTTTTATATCACTAATCGATCTTTCAGACTTTTTCAATAATCTCACTGTGCATGCTTTTATTTATTTATCCATTTACTCATCCCACACTCAGCATTTCTCACCAGTTGTTGGAACTGAACGTCAATGACTTTGTCCATCCTCCGCTATGAGCGCGTTCTCACACATGAAAAGTAAAACCATCCGTGTGATCTTACTTTAATCAGACGATGTTTGTCTATAATTGTCACAGAGATGAAGACATGGTGAAGCATTCTCAGACCATTGTCTGTTCTTTGCTTTGATGGTTTTACAGTTCAGAATCGGATCAGAAGAAAGGTGCTGCAGAGAGAGTAAGAAAATAGGCACATAGCTCTTTAGAGAACATGCAGTGTTTTCTCTCTCTCCACGCTGTAGTCAGAGCTGGGTTAACCACAGGCAGACTTGGAGGGGGGGAGGGAAGGGTGAAGAAGGTGTCGTGAACATTCACATGAAAATTGAAACTACATTAAATGCCAGCGTGAGCAGGAGGCAGAAGCAGGCGAGCACGTACATCAAATACCTGAATTTGAGAAACTTAAGAAAATTTTGCCGCGAAACCTTTTGACGACGTGTTAGTGAGAAAGATGACAGCTTCCTATTTCAGCTATTCTGAACTCTTAAGCAACACTTTGCACTGCGCAGAAAGGAAGAGTTCAAGAGTAGGGAGATTGCAATATGTGTAGAAACGGCTAACAGTGTAAAGGAGGGAAAATACGTCAACTAACCAGCCAGCTCGACACATGTGAGTATCAGCTATTTCTATACCACTAATGTGCTTGTGTTTAATTCTCTGTCTAACATTGTCTTGAGTTTGATGTCTAGTTATTAAAAATTATTGTCCCAGAAGCCAAATCTTAGAGGAAACTTTCTTAGTTTTGTATACTTTTTTTGCTGAATTATGCACTGTTAACTACCCAGATTGTCTTTTTTACTTTGTCAGAATGGACCTTGTGTATTATCTACAGCTGATGTCCATAGATGTAGACAAAAATATGTCAATGTGTTTGTGTCCAGGGCTGTTCACAGTTCAGTTAATGGGACAACAGCCATCCCATGGAGGAGCAGCAGGAGGAAACTGTCACTGCTGGATCAGCTGAAAGGCTGCCAGGAGGCCTGGTGCCCCGGGGGAGCCTGGGACAGAGAGGGGGCTCACGCTGCTATCTGTGGGACACCTGCTGGGGTAGGAGCAGACATCACTGAATGACTCTCGCTGTTATTATGTGACATCAAGCGTCCAGTGTGTGTCAAATGAAGTCCAGATGATTGATCAAATCATTCAAGGATCTCCCTGTAAAGCTTCCCACTAACACTAAATAATGACTCTGTTTCCTAACAGGTCCTTGATCTTAGTCTTTGCCTGCTACTCAGTTTTTTTTCTTTCCCCCCGTCCTATTTGGCAGTGTGGCGATCAGAATCATTGTCCGACGGCCAAAAAATGCCCGACAGATTCACTTTCCCAATTGGACCATTACGGCATTTGCTATGACGGCCCACTTGATAGTCATATTTTATTAGAATTTGACCAGTTTAATCAACTGCTACTCAGTCGATTCAATTTTGACAACTCTTATGCAATAAAACAACTTTACATTTAATGACTTACTTTGCATTTACTTTTATACAATTTTTTTTAAAAAAAGAAATCTTAGTTCTTTATTTTTTTCTCAGTTTCCTGCCAGTGTCTCCCACTTCCCAGTGTGTCCTCTCTTCTGCTTCCTCTCCCAGTTTCGCTGCTTTCTGCGTTCCCAAGCTCGAAGTCGCGTGCATCATTTAAATTGTCTCTAGCAACCAAGCGTTTTTTGTGGGTCTAAATGTTGACATGCACACGTCACTTAAATGTAGTTCCTTCTTTTTTTTTCCTATTTGAGGTCTGATAACACAACGAACTGTTTTAAAATGCAGAAGTAGTGCTGAATAAAAGCGAGTTCATGTCAGGGAAATGACATTTCATGGTGGGTTTGGCTGCTGCACTCGCAGGGAATGTAAGTAACAAAGTAACAACGTATGTGCTTTATGTATTCATTGTTCTCGGTTATTATAAAGCGTGACATGGAGACAATTACACTGAAATGCAAAACTCTGACTGGCAGCAACAAGTCGTTGAACCGTGACAAATGTGTTATGGGGGAGGAGTGTGCTTTTTTTGTTTTGTATTTGGTGTTAAGAGACAAGTTTTCTGTGATAATGTGAAACGCAGAATGCTGTGGAGGTTGTAGTCGACTTTTGTTCAATCAGATGTTGGAAGGGAGGGTTGATTGACTCATTTCTTCTTGTTTTTATGAATGGCAAACAGTAAGATGGCTGTTATGAATCAGTGGAAGATATATTTTCCTAATTGCCGCTGTTTTTGCTGTCTTTCAGTGTGTTTCTGTGCTCAGAGTTTGGTGACTTCAAGTAAGCTTGTCAGTCTTTATTTTTGTACACACAGAGCCTGAAAACCACTTCCTCTGTACATGTTTGTAATGTGTGCTGGTCTAAAGAGCACCTTTGAATTTGGCTGTGGTGATGTAACGACTTGACAGAGCCGTTGCCTTGGATTACATGCGTTTTGCTTTACTCAAGTTAATTGTGTCTCAACTGGCCATTTTATTGTCTTTGCTTCCAAAAAAGGCGTCGTGATCGATGCGAGTCTCCGTGCAGACAAAGCAAAGCTGTGTGTATGAAAGGAGACATGAAGAAGTGAAAGGGCTTCTTGAGATATTCACACCAGAAACAGAAACACTTCACATTTTTTTCTAAAGTGGACAAATACCAGGAACAAGATTAGTCTTTTACCATCACTGACGAGGCTGGAGTCAGCAGTACAACGTTTTAGCCTCATTACTGACTGTAACTGATCCTGTTTCTTGTACATTTTTATGCCATCTAAGTTAAAATACACGAATCACGTTAGCCCGCTCGAGTTACAGCAGTGCCTGATTCAATGAGGCCTTTACAAAAGCTAGTCACAAGGCACGTTTAAAGACAGAATGAGTTTGATATGATCTGAGAGTAAGAACCTAAAAATAAATGCCCTAACTGCAAGACCCTATTCACAGTAATGCGAAAAAGAAAGTGCAGCCTCTTTCACTTCTAAGGTTTTGCATGTCAGCACATATAAAGATCATCTGCTCTTTAGAAGGTTTTCAAATTATTCAAATGCAACCTCACATGAACGACAACAAATGTCATACTGTCATTGTTTATCAGCTCTATAACATCAAGCAGAAAGTACATCCTATGATTCACTAGCTTGCAAACCCACCTTTAGCAGAAGTATTTCTTCAAACTGATGAAGTCACACAGAGATTGGGCAGTTTGACTGGGCCATTCCGATGCCTTCATTTTCTTCTTTTTCAGCCATTCTGTCGTAGATTCATTGCTGTGTTTGGGATCATTGTCCTGTTGCATGACCCACTCTGGGTCAAGCTTTAGTTGTCAGACAGATGGCCTCACATTTGACTCTAGAATACTTGCAGAGGAGTTCAGTAATGCAAAGTACCCAGTTCTCAAGCCCGAATCATCACCCTTCCTCCAGCGTGCCTGACAGCTGGTATGAGGTTTCTGTACTAAAAAGCTGTGTTTGGTTTTTGCCAAACGTGGCGATGTGCATTACAGCCAATCACCTTCACTTTGGTCTCATCTGTCCAGAGAACATTGTTCCAGAAGTCTTGTGGTTTGTTCACATCCAACTTTGCAAAATTAAGCTCTGGCTTCTCCTGGCAACTGTTCCATACAAGCCATTCAGTCCTTTTATAATCGTACTGTATCATTTAATGCTAACTGAGGTGTAGGTATTAAATGTAGCTCTTGGGTTTTCTGCAGTTTCTCTGAGCATTGCACGGTCTGACCTTCAGGTGAATTTAATAGGATGCCACACCGGAGAAGACGGGCAACTGTCATAAATGATCTCTACGTGTTAATAATCCCTATTACTGTATAATAACCCTGTACTTCTACAGTAATAAATTACCCTGAACTTACAGTCTATTTCTGCACGACATATTTCTTTGCTGCAGGTATCCCTGAGTGCCAGTTTAAGGAGTCAGCACATGGTTGAAAGCTGGGCAGGAAACTACACACATAAAACTCTTTTAGTTATCGTTATGATTATGGTTGTTCGGAAGATGGTGGCATTTTGTGTTAGCATTTGTGTTTATTTACTTTAGTCCACTCTTGTACTGCTTTATAGTTTTTCCGCCATGAGTTAAGACAGTTTAGTCGGCTCTGATGGCTAAAACAGAAGCTAGAAAAGAAACAACATCTTTGGGGTCGTGGTGTGTGCTGCTGTATCACACATGTGGTGTGAACTGTGAGTGAATAAAATGCACAGTAGAGAGCTCTCTCTTCTTGTCAGACTCAAGGGCTGCATGAAATATGAACGAGTCCTGCCACGGCCTGCGGGCCACTCTTTGAAACCCTCGGTTTTCAAGGTTTTCTTGTATAGGATTTGATTGGTTTTAATGAAGATGGATTTGCGCACTAACAGTGCTGTGGGGCTCAGTTTCAGGTTTTAGTTTTGATGCATGCGCAAAATAAAACATGAAGAATAGAATAGAACATGGTTAAAGAAAATCATGTGATGTGAGCGGTCTTAAGCCACACGGGCTCCTCACTCAGAGTTAACCGTCATCTACAGATTCATATCAGCATCTCTGAGTGGGCAAACAAACACTTATCAGCACTTAATGCATGAGCCCTTAGACATTTGCAGTGTGCATGACGCTCTGTCACGTCGAGATCAAATCAATTGACTCTTGTCACAGAAATTCTGACACATTTCTTTGTAAACCACACGCTAAAATAGTTTTTTTCTCTCTGTCTGTGTCCATCCATCACTCAGTTGTTCTCTTACTGCTGCCTGCTTACCATCTGGCCACGCCCTGTAGCCTGCCAGTGTGAACATTTAACCCTCTCGAGGCAGGCGTTGCCGATTTGCAACAGTTAAAAACTAACAACCTGATTACCCCACATACATATTTTATGATTTTCTTTTTTACTCAGAAGTACCACTGCAGGACCTGGTTGTGCATTAGCAACAAAAAGTTTAATTTGAGCCTGAGAGGATTAAAAGTAAACGTTCTCCTGCTTAACAGGTTTCTGTGACAGTTGAAATCTTTAAATGAGTCACACGTGTGTTTCCCTGCAGAGTTTCCTGGTTGTGCGGGACTCTGTGACGTCTCAGCCAAGCCTGCTGTGTGTGTCTGCCGGAGCGCAGAATGAGGAAGTCTTTGATTATAATATCAAATGCACAGGAGCAGGTAGGATCCCACCACATGCAAACATCTGTGTGTGTGTGTGTGTGTGTGTGTGTGTGTGTGTGTGTGTGTGTGTGTGCGCTCGGGCATGCATGCATGGGCTTGTGCTTGTGTGTGTGTGTCTGTGTGACCAAGCCACCAATTTCCCTGCGTCATTTTTAGTGGTTATTTTATGAGTCAGTACTTCTGGTAGTTGCACTTTCTCTTCTCAGGTTTGTGGACCTGCAGACATGGCAGTTATTGTAGATTGATGCAGATTAAAACATCAAACTCTGGTCCTATTTTATTTATTTACCAAACTTTTCCACTCACTGATCTACATGATGTATCTAAAAAAAAAAAATAAATCAAACACTAAAGGGTCATCTGACTCCTCTAGCCTGCAAACACCTTCGTCAGGCTTTATAAACCACACACTGCCAGGAAATAATCAAGCTGTAAAGCTACTGTGGAAATATGTGAAACCCTAACACTGGCTTATCTTAAGTTCCCTTTTAGTTTTTTACTGGTATAAACTTTGGTGAATTTCCAGGAAAGTATTTTTCACCAGAGCATTTCAGAATGAGACTAAAGCTGCCCACTCTTTCTGTTTCTCTCTGACAGTTTTCCAACTCTCTGAGTCTCATCTGTCTTTCTCTGACTTGACTCAGCTGGTGCTCTTCTACTCTCTGACCAGGTAAGAATCTCCTGTCTCAGCTACATAAAAAACTCCCCATGCGTGGTTATTGGTGGAACTGTGGACGTTGTGAAAGACTGTTCGAACCTGTGTTTAACCAAGTCGTGTCTGTTTATCTCTTGGATCTCTCTCCCTCTGTGTTTCAGGGATGTACTGGCTGTTTGTCTCCACATTCCTCGCTGGATCTACAGCGTAACAGACACAAACAAAGAGCGTCTTTCTCAGCTTGAACCTAGTGCGTCCGGGCCTTCCTGAGCTTTCGCCTTTCATAATCTTCAACAAAACAATACAAAACCGCAAATAAATACACTGTGTTGAGGAGCCTTGTCACTGATTTCACTGATTTCTCTGTTGCAGAAACTTGGCTTTCCACACCACCTGATCAACAGACTGATGAAATGTCCCAAAGGGAACCAAGCAGCATGATGTGCTCCATACAGGTATGTTGCTTATCTACGTGTATGTAGATTTTTGTGAGGGAGGGGGAGGGACTTAAGGGGAAATGGTGTCTTTACTTCCTTCAGTGGGTAAATCAATAGCCTGGTAATTGTCTCAGAAACAGAACATTCGTCATGCAACCAGAAGCACCACTCCAAAATAATGTTCATGTGCCCACAAGAACATTTAAATTAAGAATAATTTAACTTTCTAAAGTGGTTATATGTGTCTATTGTGTAACCAATGTTGCGTTCTATCCTGTTAACACTGTATGTATGTGTTTTTTTCACTAGCTGACGTCCACAAACGGGGCCCTGTGTATCATCAATCCCCTCTACCTCCATGAACACGGAGACGAGTGGCTGACCCACAGGCCAGCTGCCGCACAGCTGTCAAATTTCAGACGAGAGCGACGCCTCAGCACCACCCGGCAATGGGCAGGCGCAGGGTTACAAAGTAAACGAGCCATCTCTTTGGAGCAAGAAACCCCTGCTCCCAATACAGAGAGCTCAGGTCAGTGCACCAACTTCAGATGGCCATTTCACCCAATATAAAAAAAGCTTTCTCAGTTCTGAACATGTTAGACAGTGTAGTTTCATTTCCCCTCACAGTTTTGAAAAACAATGCTTCTATCTATCCAGATCAGGAGATGCGTTGAACTTAAAGTTTCTCTCCTTGCACTGTTTAAACCCCTAAAAACCTTTTCTTCCCCTCATAAAAAATAAGCCTACCAATAAACTTGTAACTGTGTTTTCCATACATTTTGTACACGGACAAAGACATGCAGTTCTGGTCAGTTCTGCTGAAGTGTGTGAGGGGCAAAAACACAGTTAGGAGTTTCTAAATCAGGAAGTCCTGGGCCACAGAGAGTATGCTGTTCCTGCGGGTCAGGGGGAGAAAAAAATCCACTGTGTCTGGTGCAAACAGGAAGTGGCTTTGTGCAAGCTTTTAAAACTAAATGAAAATATCACCACAAAAAGCATTCATGTGGGTTAGCACTTATTAAAATACTTTAATCATCGTCAGCTGTTCTGTCGTCTTGCTCCACACTTGCACAAATATTTGGCTTGACCACACTGTTACCTCTGACAAGTTAGCCCTGCGTAGCAAGTGGACAAAACTAATTCCTATGGTTGTTTTTGAGACTGTCAGAGGTACATCATATTTCAGAAATAGTTAAAATGCCAGTCCTGTCTCTCTGTTTACGTCACTTATGATATCAGTAAGTGGGATCAGTTAAATTCATTGCAAAAATCTGTGATGTTATTCAGGTTTAATCAGAGCCTGTTCCGCTGATTCAGCACCAACTGAGCAAACACCAGCAGGGGTGGTCCTCCGGCGGCCCAGTCGGGATTTAGTAATCGCCCAGCCTCAGAGAGTGAGCACGGGAAGCCTACCTTCATCCACTTCCTCCACCCCCAGAAATGGAACACCTGAGTTGCAGCGCCACAGCAGCCCCGTGCCTCAGTCTCCTCACAGGGTGTCCTGGATTGAGGATGGCGTCTGGCTGCCTCCACCCAGGCCTTCTTCCTCGCTCCAGCCTCCATCACTCGAGCTTGACTCGCTTTCAATCAGCAGCATAGAGGAAGAGATGGAGCCCCAGATGCTAAGCTCGTCACATCACCACGCTTCAGCACACCGTTTGGCTGATAAGGTCCTACATCGCCTCTCTGCCGTGGGCCAGGCGCTGGGTGGGCTGGTAAGCCAGAGAAAAAGACTGTCCAATCGTGTGCAAGAGCTGAGTGAGAAGAAAGGTGCTGCATTCGCAGAGGCTGTGAAGGGATTTGTGGAGATGACATCGAAGCGAGGGACTGATTCTAGCGGTGTCACAGGGTCGGAGTTCTTACAGGAAGTGAGATTATCACTCACATCACTGAGGGAGACACTGCTGGATTATGCAGACATCCAGATGTTACTGGAAAGCATAACTGACTTAAACGACTCAGAGATTGGTGAGTGGGCTGTGACATAACACAGAAATGATTTTAGGTTTTTGTTGTCAGCATAAATGACAGAATATATATTTTGCATTCTTAAAACCTTGTGGTTGAACGCTTAGTGCTCCAATAATTATCCCTCTGCTACCTTTTATCCTGGTGTAGACACCTTGGTGGAGCTCTCCATCCACAAAGTGGCTCTGAAGCCTGTCTCCAGCCACCTCTACTCCTGCATAGAAACCTCCCGAACCAATGATGGCACCTTCGAGCGTCTCCAGAGCAACCTGCGCTTGCTGGAAAAGAACGAGGTGACTGAACTAGGAGGTTCAGCAGGAGTCGGAGTTCCTGACTCCGTCACGCTAGATCGTATCCAGCAGAAATGGAATAATATGCACGATGTCTACTCCCCAAACAAGAAAGTGGAGATCATGCTCAAAGTCTGCAAGAGCATCTATCACAGCATGAGTGCCAATGCTAGCTCAGGTAGCCTGGCAGTGTTTCGTAAATACCACTCTTCTACTTTGAGTCACTTGGTTGTTATATCCACTTAAAGTCATGTTTTCCTCACAGCAGGTAAAGTGTATGGAGCAGATGATTTCCTGCCCTGCCTGACGTGGGTGCTGCTCCGTAGCAACCTGGTCACCTTGCAGGTAGACACAGATTACATGATGGAACTGCTGGATCCCACACAGCTACAAGGAGAGGGTAAGCCAGTTATAATTCAAGGACAATGTAGAGGAAGTGTGATGCTCCATTTCAGTAAATCATGTTTGAAACTAAATAGAAGTTTTTCTGACTTTACTCAGAAACTTAGTAAGTGACTTGCTAACACACTCTGACAGTAATGCCTATGTTTTGCCTGGTCAACAACTATCTGGAAATCATTAGTTGTGAGAGGAAAGTGCGTATTCCCCGACTGGTTGTGAGTGGATGCTGGAAGTTGCTAGGATGAATTGGTCGAAGGGACCTGAAATTTCCCTGGGATTGCTTTGGTGGCTAGCAGATTGCTGCAGTCACCAGTAGTTTACATGTGTGTTTACTCCTCGATAAATGTAAATAAACTGTGCAACGTAAGAAACTGGGCTAAAATGTGTGCAAATGTTTGCACACAAGTCAGCATTTTTCATGGAACTCTAACAATCTGCTAGTAAGCACCATAAACTTCCAGCGACTACTTGCAAGCTGGTCTTTGGCTTTGCACGTTTTTCCCTAATGATGGCTGCTCACTGGTCTCCAGGCCCACGTGACTAAGGGCTTATTCTTTTAAGTAAAGCCTATTTTATAGTCCTGCAAATGTGTTCATCTGCATACCGGTTTAAATTTTGATGGAGGAGTGGCTCTTGTGCAGTCCTCCAAGATCCTGACTGCACATGGCTGGATGTACATGAACTTAAAAAGTATGGCCTTTTAAAGTCTAAAGATGACACCATAGAGGGCCTTCTTCTTGCACTACTAATATGGCATTGCACACTTAAAATAATCCTTACGTTTTCTTAATTTTGTCCTTGGTGCAGCCCTTTAGTTTTTCAGCTGTCTGAAAAAAAACAGTTTTAGCTCCTGTTCCCCTTTGTTTAAGTGATCTTTCTTTTAATTGGCTGCCCCTCGCACACAGGAAACAGCAAGTGGGTGGTGTTTCTGTTCTCGCTCTTTAGTGTACTCCCAAGAGCTAAGCTTTGGGTTTAATCAGTCCCCCCTACACGTATGGAACTTTATGATGACACTTTGTAGTTGTAGTTTTGTAGTTTCCCCCCTGCTTATAGGTTGTCTCACTCAATGTCACCTTTTTCTATATCCCTATATCAACAGGTGGCTACTACCTTACAACTCTATATGCATCTCTCTACTACATCAGCAGTTTCCGCCCACGACTGGCTGCCCGTCAGCTCAGTGTGGAAGCCCAGCAGTCTCTCAATCAGTGGCATCGCAGACGCACACTGCACTGTAACCAGTCGCGTCGCAGCAAACACAGACGGACTATTCGGAGGCAGGTTTGTCGGGACGGGAGTAAAGATGAAAGCAAAAAGGAAAATGCATCTGTTAGTATGGAGGGGTCACAGGAACAGGAAGAACACAACACAGAGGCTCTGCAGACACTGAGCGAGGAGACAGGGAGGGAACAAGGAGCCAATGACCAATCACAGCCTACTAGTCCAACTTCAGACTCTCAACCTGTGACACAGGAAGAGGAAACAGCAAGCAAACAGGAAGATAGCCAGACTTCTGGTGAAGGAAAAGAGGAGGACCACAGAGCATTATAATGAGATGCACGTCGTCAGGAGAAGGTCAAAGACCCTCAAAATGTTCTTACTGGTCAAAGCTATTTTACACCTGTTGAAATTCTTGCAAAGAGGTAAATGAAGCTTTTAACATGTGTCACTAATACCATGGTGTCAGTTAAGGTGAACGTGTGCCTGACTCAGCCTGAGGATTGGGACTCCTCTTGGGTCTCATTATAAAGCTGGAGGGTCACAAGTTGAGAGGATGAATGAGATACTAAAGTGACATTTCTTAAATTCAAGCTGTTTTCTTCTAAAGTGTAACAAGGGGTGTCACACATGGATACCGCTCTCTTGTCACACTCCAAAAAGATTCAAAGCACTGGTCTAAATGACAACAAGTTTAATGTCACAAGTGAGCTGTAAAGACAACACTTGTTACTAGAGACTTGCTTAATGGGAGCTTATTTGGCCACCACGGTCAGTGTAAATGTGTGGCATAGATCAGTGTTCCCCCTCATACTCCGGGGGGTTAAATCTAGTAATTGATCACATTGATCAATTAACAGTATATATTAAACATAAGCGATGTATTTGATACAGTTGCTTTATCACATTTCCTAAACCCCCCTGACCAGGAAGTGGTTGCATTTTGTAAGATGTGCCCTGGGTTGGAATCCTTCATGCTGATTAATTTAAACTTGTATCATTCGACATTTCTAAATGTGGTCATATTAAAGCAGTAACTTGCCAAAAGAGTGAAGTCATTAAGGTCTAAAAAAGTCTGCTTAGGTTGTACAGTTTATTCTGCTCTTTTTAGCACCACCTACAACAGAGGGCTATTTTCAGGTAAATGCAGTCCCACTTTGTGTTGCTCATAGAGTATATTATTATTATTATTATTATTATTATTATTATTATTATTATTATTATTGCAGAAGCTTGCTCCAGGATGAAATGCTAAAATCTACTTGGACAGTGTTGCTAACTCTATTAATTTTGTTAATAGCGTTAAATGGTGTTAGCAGTAACATTTTGACAATGCCATGGGCATGTCTTTTCCTTTCGTCCTAAAGTGGCAATAAAATAAACTAATCAATAAGTAAAACTGAATCATTTGATCTTCTCAATTCTGTCTCAGGCTCTTTTCTAACAGCATTTTGCTGCAAAGGCATGTGCTATGTTGTTTCTGGTCTCCACAGTAATGCACAAACACTTTAAATCCACAGACTCCCCACAAAAAGCAATTACAGTAGCACCATTATCACTTATCTCTACACTACAGTAAAGTTCATCTGCAGTTTGGGTCACTAGAGGGCAGCATTCAACCTTCTCAGTTATGAACAGCTTTTAGCCCCTTGATTGGTGGGTGGCTTTGGAGCTTTCTTGAAGAGGAAGCTGAAACTAAACTAAGCTACATAAGTTAAAATCACTGTGCTACTATTACTAGTACTAGTGATAGTGTTCCTCTTTTGGCACAGTATAATATTTAGCAGAAGCAGAAGCTATAGCACCAAACAGGTAAGTAAGGAATAAATCATTGGTCATGAGACAAAGCTGAAAATGCAAACCAAATTTGCATATATGTAAGGGAGATGGCATGTCTGTAAAAGTTGCAGTTGAAGTGATAATGAAAAGATACTTGCAAGTCACATTTGAAGAGGTTCTTGAAAGGAGAGTTGAAAGGAGGTACGTTAGGCTAGTCATTGACATTAAATGTGTAAGTCAAGTTAAAGCACCTGTAAAAACAGAGTGACAGGTGGAGGTTCAGCACTGGGCACGGGGGGTTGGGGGTAAACTGTCAGCTAATGCTAACTTGGTTTGCAAGGGGCATCAATAGACAGGATTAATGCATTACACAGAAACCGCTCGTGAGTAAGAGGTATACACATAAGATACTAGAACCAAATTTACCAAATTTGCGTCATTGCTGTTAAAGCAGTGACACAAACTGAAGCCAATTCATTTGTTAAACTGTTGCACTGAAAAGTGCAAAGATTTTATTGACTTAAATAAGTTGAGGTGAACCCAGTCAGGAAGTGGCCACAGGCCTAATATCGCACAATTTTTAGTAAGTAAGTTAGAGCCTCTACAGTCTACTTCTAAAAAGCAGATTCTGAAACCCATACAGCTGAAAGCACGTTAAATCTGGTGTATTAAAGTTTGGCATTTCACATGGCAGTTTGTTCACTTTTGGAGCCACCCTCAAGTGGTCATTCAAAAATCTAGTTTTTGGTACATCAGCTATTTTTTAGTCTTCGGGGTTGTCAATTGGTTAAGACTTTAAGAAGTGGCTATTAATAAACTAAAAATTAAGGCTGAAGCATCTCACTTAAACTAGACTTAGTGGAAAAAATAGCACAGTTAAAAATTAAAATAAAAGGAGTCATAAATAGGCCTCGGCTCCTAGGAGTTTCCCATGATTTCTTCTTCGCTCATCTTCTTTTGCTTTCTATGTTTATACACCACTCTGTATTTAATCATTAGTTATTATTAAACTCTGGCTTTTTCTCCCATAGCTTACCTTTCATCCTGTCTTCCTCTGCTCTCTTCTTGTTCCCCTTACCACGAACTGGTTGCGGCTGATGGCTGCACCTCCCTGAGCCTGAGTCTCCCGCAAGTTTGTTCCTGTTAAAAGGAAGTTTTTCTTTCCCACTGTCGCTTGCTTATAGGGGGTCATGTGATGGTTGTGGTTTCTTTCAGTTATTCTAGGAACTTTACAATATAAAGTGCTTTGAATTGATGCTGTATAAATCAAACTTAATAAAAATGCTAAATCAAAAAAAAAGGTGGAAAGGACAGTTGAATTCTTGTAAGAACTGAAGTAGAATTTAAATTCATTATTGTAATTTAATCTACAGTCTGTAGTTATTGTTCTTGTACATTTTCCTATGATTCATAATACATTTATGCTATTACATTGCTATTTTTGTTGTTATAATATAATTAACAGCTTGTAAATCCAAATGTTACCACAATACTTAATAAATGCACATACATTGAGCGTGCACACATGTGAATAGTTATGCAGAGGGCCTCTCATGTAAATGTACACACACAGCTCCATGTACATGCACATATGGAACCGTCTCATCGCTGCATTCTAAATGACCGAGCCAATCAAATTTGCCTAATGAGACATCTGGCATTCTGCCTGCATGTGGATGGCAAGCCCAGAAACAGCTGGGCGTTCACACACACACACACACACACACACACACACACACACACACACACACACACACACACACACACACACACACACACACACAAGAAATGCTGCGATACACACTGAATCACATTTGTAGTGATTCTCTATATCACACACACGTGCATACATACACGTACACACATGGTGGGCAATATTTTAAGAAGTGGTGAAGATAGAGTTGTGGTCCAAACCATACATGGCCAGTACGTGTCATTCTCCCACACATAGTCCTTTCACATATGTGATATATTATGCATACATGAGTGTGTGTAACTCACTCACCACTGCCATAAATTAGATATATGGCAGTGGCAGAGGTGGTGGTGGTGGTGGTGGTGGTGTGTGTGTGTGTGTGTGTGAAATGAAGAGCGTAAGGCAGGGATGTGGGAGGGGGCACAGATGGCTGTGGCCTGAGGCGTTTGAGATACTGCAGCTAAACACGGAAACTGCAACACACACACACACACACACACACACACACTCACATGCTCACATATAAAGAAACAAGGATGGGAAAACAAAGTTTGATTTATTAATGTTCCCTCAAATATCTGCATTATATATTACTTAACACAACTACATAGTAACTCAGTTAATCAGTTAAATATTGTAGTTTTTCTTCACTATATTAACACGATAGTAGTACAGTAAGTTGATTTAATGTGATACATTACATAGACAGGGAGTGCAGACAGTAAATAAAAATCATTCACCGTCTTACCCCAGCTGGTCGCAGCAGATGGCCGCCCCTCCCTGAGTCTGGTTCTGCTGGAGGTTCTTTCTTGTCAAAAGGGGAGTTCTTCCTTCCCACTGTTGCCAAAGTGCTCGCTCATAGGGGGTCATATGATTGTTGGGATTTGCTCCGTCTACCTTGCAGTATAAAGCGCCTGGAGGTGACTGTTGCTGGGATTTGGTGCTGTATAAATAAAATTGAATTGAATTATTAATAAAGATATACTTCTTTCCCCCTCCTTTGCTTTTCAGAACTCCCACAGTGCACCTTGTAATGTGTCACTTTGAGCAAAGCGATCCCGTTGAACAGCAGAGCATCTTTACTGCCGTGCTCTTCCTTGTCCTCACATGTCACTTGTCCCTCTATGATGCGCGTGAGGGTCCTTTGTCTTTACTGCAGCCTCTGACTGACCATCACCGTACAACAGCTTTCCTCTGTCACAGCTCATTCACACGCCCACAATAAAACTTTCTCCTTTTCTCTTTTTAACCCTCGTGGAGATTTTACATTCCCTCCTTGTCATTCAGTCTCCCCCCCCCACCCCCTGCATTCCTCCATTCCTTTCTCTTTCTCTACCCCTCTCTCTCTGTCTCTCCCTCCCCCTCCCCATCTCTCCTACTTGTCTGAACTCTGACAGGTGTGTAATTGAATGATTAATGACCACCACAGTAACCCTCCTCCTCCTCTCTCTCTCTCTTTCTCTCTCCTGCTCAACCACATAGACTTTATATTAAAATGGAACTGTGCAATGTTTATGCACACACACACACACACACACACACACACACACACACACACACATTTATGCACACAGGTGTGCACATTTCCACACGTGTTCATTTTGCTTCAATAACCTGAATGGTAAAATTCAAGAAGATGAGTCTTGAAATGATGGAGATGTAAGGAGTGTAGTGATATGTATATGAAGGGCCAACACTGCACCAGTGCTGCAATAAAAATCGGAATAGCTTGATCTTATGTGAATTTAATAAATAAATAATAAATGTTTCCCACAAAGTGAGCTTTAATGCATTAAGAAAATAAAAGTAAAAATCTGATTTGTGACGCTGTATGGCTCAAATCCACTGTAATGCCAAACTACACACCTCTACGGGCTACAGCAGATTTTCTGTCAATAAGTCCCGTGCACTGACAGGTGTGATTATTTGTGGTTATTATTATTAATATTATTATCGGATGCTGAGGGGTAAAATTCATGATAATGTGTCTGGGTTTTTTTGTACAGATTATAAAAACATTTGAAAACCAATCAGCTGTTTCAAAGGTCAGAGGAGTGAATATCGATATTACAGACTTTTTCTTGTTTAAACACACATGTTTATACACTTAGGTTATATGGATTGAGAATGTAAAGGCCTCAGGCTTAAACTTCAGTGGTAAGGAGACATTTCTTTGCATTTCTTCATCTTTTCCCATGTTGATGCTGGAGGTTCTCAAATATTTAAAACCACGCCCTTCACTCTGTGATATTCTAAATGTCAGATACGGCACCATCAAGATGTTATTTTTCATAGACAAACCATATTCATTCATTCATTCATTCCCCTGGCTATCCACATCCCCTGGAGAGACTCTGTGCTTCACCAGGGAGAGACATTTTATATAAAATTATATAAAATGTCTCATTGAAAAACTTCCTGTTATCCCCTTTTGACTTTTGTGCCCTCCTTCTTTTGGTCTGACTAAACATTGACAGTGTGATGGACAGTGTGTTTGCTGTAGGCTTTAGTATCTACTTTGGTGCAGAGCTCAGTTTCAAAACCAGTATAAAAAATAATGGTACGTTTTCACAGATCATACTGACACAAAAGTTGCTGAACTATTTGCATGACAGTGTTGTGAAAAAAAGGGATTACCAGGCAAACAGGGCTGCATGGGGGGGTGGGAGGGATTAGAGAGTAAAAGTGAGGGGCCCGTCCTGACCAGCATGGCTGAGGAGCGAGTGCATGAAGGGACAAAGAGAAACGAAAAGTGGAGGAGTGCTGAGGTCAGGACCTGCGTGCTAAGGGAGAACGACCATTTCCTGTTGACCCCTGTCTGAACTCTGGCCTCTGACCTCCCCTGCAAGTCCCCATCCTCCTGCAGGCCAAATGGGGGTAGGGCGAGGATGGGGTATTACGTGTTTGTTGTGTCCTTTGGGTGCTGTGAGTGGATGTTAGGCCGCAAACGGTGTAATTATGTGTGGATGTTTGGGGCCTAAAGCAGAAGAGAGGTGAAGGTTATGAATAGGATTGGTGTCTACCAGGCTTTAAGGGGGGAAAGTGAGGCGAAAGGCTGCACGAGTTTTAAGTGTTTGTGCTTGTTGAGATATTTCTAAATATATGGCATAAACAGACAGGAAAGAAGAATGTGAGCTCTTGTCTGCGCTATAAAACATTTAAGAATTCCGACTCCTTTTTCCTCCCTGTGATAATCCAGCCTGCGTGACAGATCACTGCAGCTGCAGCCTCAGGCCTCCGTCAGATAAACAGATAGTCAGAGGACACCGACGTGACTTATGAGTGGAAAATAGAGAAAGATCGCACCATTTTTCAAAAAATGGTTCTTAGAAAAGTGAGCGGCTGCGATGTTTGTTATGAATGTTTGAATGTCTCAGGAGTTCCACATTTTCTAAGTGGAATGGATTGTTGTAAATCACACGAGCTGTTTTTATTTCTCGGTGCTGTTTTGCATTAGCTTTGCTGTCCCATTGCCATGTGTGTATATATCTACGAATAAGAGAAAAGGTTTATAGTTGAGGAAAATAGATGCATTTAAGGAACTCCAAACTTGTAAATGACTGTTTCTGCAAAACGAGCCGTGTGTTTACTCATAAGTGGCTGTTTTCATCAAAAAGCCTGCACTCTGAATGTATGGCTCTTTACAGCATACGATAGAAATGCAATGCAAAGCTGAGTTCATAATTTGACATTCGTCTGGGTTATCCTTTATGTACATCAGATGTATTATCACTCAGCTTTTGCACAAGCTTGTGTATGTGCCGAATAAAACCAGATGCACACATTTCTCCGTTTTTTATTCACATCACCTCAGTAGATGTGAAATGGAGCATTCATAAAGTATTAAAAGTTTGAGCTTCCAGCTTCAATTTAAGGAGTTTAAAAACACTATTTTATTTGCAGTTGAAGAATTTCATTTTAAGATCATTTGATTTAACCACTGTCTCATTTAAATCTAAAAAACACACGCAGTTTACGACACGTTTACGGTAGGTTTGAGTGCCAGATCATTTTTAAGGGGGTGACCAGGTTGAGAACACTCACAGACAATGAGATGAAAATCAGCTGACATCAGTATCATGTCATATCATCGATACCTTTCAATGTGTCCAGCTGGTAGCTCTTTAGGGTGCTTTCTGCTTCATTTACGGTACTGTGGTTGTGTCCATTTGCTTATGTATTTGCTTACAGAGAGGGATTCTCAACCAATGTAATGCAATGCTTTGCAATCCACTCCCCAATACCTGCTTCTCCTTTCATGCTGCATGACTTAATCAGTGTTAGGCCTGTTGTTATTGCTCAGCGATGTGTTGCTCTCCCCTTCTCAAGAGTGGAGAGATCCCAGAACAGATTCATGCCAGAATATGAATCACTGCAGATGGAAATAACCGTCTTCTTTTGACTACAGTGGCTTGACTGAACTGATGTCTTCTAATTTTTCTGGGAAACACATTGCTTCAGGACAAATATGAATTTTCTGATCATGATTCCTACAATTTGCTTATGCAGACATTACGACCATGTAGAAGTACACGATGAGCTTTTAGATAAAGGAACACTTGCAAAAGTTAATTTTAACCTGCTAATAAATACCATAAGCTTAGAAATATGGTATCTAACCAGATTCTTACTCTGGATGGCATTACCTTGGCCTCCAGTAACGCTGTGAGGAACCTTGGAGTCATTTTTGACCAGGATATGTCCTTCAACGCACATATTAAACAAATATGTAAGACTGCGTTCTTCCATTTGCGCAACATCTCTAAAATTAGAAATATCCTGTCTCAGAGTGACGCTGAAAAACTAGTTCATGCATTTATTACTTCCAGGCTGGACTACTGCAATTCATTATTATCAGGATGTCCAAAAAACTCACTGAAAAGCCTTCAGTTAATCCAAAATGCTGCAGCAAGAGTACTGACAGGGACTAGAAAGAGAGAGCAGATTTCTCCTGTTTTGGCTTCCCTTCATTGGCTTCCTGTTAAATCCAGAATTGAATTCAAAATCCTGCTCCTCACATACAAGGTCTTAAATAATCAGGCCCCATCTTATCTTAATGACCTTGTAGTACCATATTACCCTATTAGAGCACTTTGCTCCCGCTCTGCAGGCCTACTTGTTGTTCCTAGAGTATTTAAAAGTAGAATGGGAGGGAGAGCCTTCAGTTTTCAGGCCCCTCTTCTGTGGAACCAGCTTCCAGTTTGGATTCGGGAGACAGACACTATCTCTACTTTTAAGATTAGGCTTAAAACTTTCCTTTTTGCTAAAGCATATAGTTAGGGCTGGACCAGGTGACCCTGAATCCTCCCTTAGTTATGCTGCAATAGATGTAGGCTGCCGGGGGATTCCCATGATGCATTGAGTTTTTCCTTTCCAGTCACCTTTCTCACTCACTATGTATTAACAGACCTCTCTGTATTGAATCATATCTGTTATTAATCTCTGTCTCTCTTCCACAGCATGTCTTTTATCCTGTCTTCCTTCTCTCACCCCAACCGGTCGCAGCAGATGGCCGCCCCTCCCTGAGCCTGGTTCTGCCGGAGGTTTCTTCCTGTTAAAAGGGAGTTTTTCCTTCCCACTGTCGCCAAAGTGCTGCTCATAGGGGGTCATATGATTGTTGGGCTTTTCTCTGTATCTATGAAGCGCCTTGAGGCGACATTTGTTGTGATTTGGCGCTATATAAATAAAATTGAATTGAATTGAATTAATAAATGTCATGTGATAATATTACTGGTTTAAGACAAAAAAACCCTCAAGTTTTATAAAAAAGATTTTAATACTTTAACTGTATTCCCATCAACATCTTCATCATCATAATCATTCAGAAATACTTCAGCAGTCCAAGCAGAGTGGAGAGGGAGCCGAATGTTTAAAGAGTCCTTTGGCTGCAGCTCCCCTCACACACCGCTGTGACAGACAACACTGTAATAGAAATGCTTACAGAGGACTTTGTGTGTGCGTGCGTGTGTGTGCTGCAATGGCTTTCAATGTAGTGTTTACTGCAATGTGTTTGTATGTGCGTGTGTATAGGAAAGATCCTAAGGTAACGGACGCCTGCAGGCGTCTTAAGGAGGTCAGTGGTACGATAGCGAGGCAGACTGGAAGTCATTCATAGTGTTTAGCTTCATGCTGAGGAAGAGCACTAATATTTCAATAAAGTCACGTGAAGCTGCAGCCGCCCGGAGTGGCGTGCATAAATATAAAAATAGAATAAGAAAAAACTAACAAAAAAAAACAACAACACAAAAAACAAAAGAACAAAGCTTTAAATAAAGTTTATGTGTGAAGGGGAGTGTGTGTGTGTGTGTGTGTGTGTGTGTGTCTCAGTCTCTGACAGTCAAACATGTGTAGGAAGACAGGGAGGAGTGAAGAAGGCGTGCTCACAGGACCCGAGCCCCGTGCTGTGGCAAGAAGTCCGGGATGAGTATTCATCGGTGTGTCTGATCCAATCCCTGGGTCTTCCTGTGGTTCAGCAGGCATGATGGGAAGTGTAGTTTAAAGCATATGTCTCACCCACAGGACACAGTGGAGTCATTTAAAGAAGAGGAAGCACTTCTACTCTGAAAGAGGTATGGCTTAAACCTGTGGGTCCAGACTAACGCATGTGTGTAGGGGTCACATCCACTTGTGTGTGTGTGTGTGTTTGTGTGCATGTGTGTTAGGGTGGAACAGCTACATTGAGGTCAGTGTCTTTCAGTGGGGAATGTAAACTTTTGGAGAAATGTGTCTTTTTTTCTTTAAATAGTGTACCTTCATTACACATAATCAGCCACACGCACACACACACACACACACACGCATACATATCCCTCCAAACATATACACACATTCAAACGGCAATTACCCCCCTCTCTCTCTCTCTCTCACACACACACATACACACACACACACACATACACCACATATACACCCCAGCTCCCCCCACAACTAATGTGCGTGTATGTCCAGTCCTTGGGTGAGCAGCGGCTCTGCGGGGTGTGCATGAGGCGGCGGGTGGAGCAGCATGGCCGCGTGAGGGTGCGGGCCAGGATAAGAATGGAGGGACGGTCCTGGGTGGGGAGGATAGCCTGGTTGGGACAGGAGAGCGCCGGGGTAGTCACCCTGCAGGGAAGACATTCCCTGGAGACCTGGTGCGAGAAGAAAGTGGAATATTTACGAGGTTCCTCCAAGATGCAGAAGTACAGAAGACCCTTCCCTTCTGTCTTAAATCACATTATTAATGGATTATAGGTTTGCACTGGAAACTATGTGAACCTGACGCAGGTATTCAGTGCAGGTTCGCCTGTTTAGTTCCTCTTAAGCACCTGAATCCTTTGAAATTTGTAACAGCTTTTAATTAAAGCTACAAATAATTATTATAATTCATTGCAATATTCTATAAATCAGGAAACATCCCTGTCAGACTTGAAACAAACTTATGCAGGTTTTAAACACTGCCCTGCTCTACAGCATGTATTTCAGTCCCTTGAACACTGCTGCTGGCTTTTAAGAGGTTTTTTAACAACTTTATTTTAGGACACGGGGTTTGGTATTTCAGAGTGGTGTTTAGTGCTGGGCAAAGCTTTTTGTTAATATTGAAATCACAAACTTTTACTTCAACTAGAAATGAAAAAGAAACAGCCTTTAACATGACAAAGAACTGGTGGGTCGTTAATTAACTGTAGCCACGCAGATAGTTATACTTTATTTAATATTTATAAATATTTTACCTAATCCATGTTATTTATTTTCATTTATTTTAGTTTCATAATCAGTGTTGCTGGTAATTTTCTATAGATTCATACTAACTTCTACAGAAAACTGAAAAGACCAAAACTAACATTTCTTAATAATTTTAACTTCCCTCCTTAATTTAGTTTTAAGATATAATATATCATAATATAATAACATAATGATTTCCAGATTCAGCTTGGCGCTGCAGTTGTTGGGGGGTGTTTTCAGAGATGGATAACCCCACATTTGGTGTGCTAATGAGTATTTTCAGCAGCACAAACGGTGTGTGTCTGTCAAAATAAACTACAGTGTTTGTGCTCCTAGTGACGAATGGAGTTCAGCTATATTTAATTCTGCCGTACCTGCTGTTCGAAGCCCGAGGTGGGCCTGGCCGTCAAGCCCGTAGCCCCCGAGAGCCGCGCCCTCCGGGCTGTAGGGACCACCCTGACCTGTGAGACAACACACGCCTTCTTACACAAATACACAACAGACACACACTCATGAACACATTTAGGTTTACTGAATGACTAATGAATAAACACCGACCTGAGCGATTTGACTGATCAATCATTGGCTGGACTATTCTCCTCCTGGCATTGATGAACCTGTATGAAGCATTCACATAGATAGATAGTGAGAGAGAGAGAGAGAGAGAGAGAGAGAGAGAGAGAGAGAGAGAGAGAGAGAGAGAGAGAGAGAGAGAGAGAGACCCGTTAATGGAGAAAAAGGCTGACCGGGAGACTATTAACCTTTTCCGTTTTACAACCACTTAACCCTTTCAGAGGACAGAGTAAATCAGCGTTAGGGCAGAGGACGTATCGATCAGCCCTGTGATAATTGATTGATCTGCATTGATTGGATTTGTGTGTGTGTGTGTGTGTGTGTGTGTGTGTACCTGCGGCAGTGGAGGTTAAAATATGTACGCTATGAAAGAACAGAATCTATTCTCTTTAACACACGTTTCATGTTTGCATGTGTTTAAAAGTGGAGGAACAAAGCATGGAGAGAACTATTCATCAGCAATTAGGAAACGTGTTCATATGTGTGTGTGTGTGTGTGTGTGTGTGTGTGTGTGTGTGTGTGTGTGTGCTCAGAGAGTGAATAGGAAAGATGTGAGCACTAAATAATTTGATTATTTGATTATTGGTTTACTATTCTGCTTTATGAGCACAGAGCTTGTGAATTACATGGCACTGCAGCTTGGGAAAAATGCGTCCTGTTACACGGCACACGCCAGTAAAGTACATTAAAGGTCTATTTTCAAATCAATTTTTTCTTGTGCACTTTTTAACTGGATTAAAAAAAATATTTGGGACTTTGTAGAATAAAAACTTGCAAAAAAAGTTCACAAAGCAAAGTAACAGCAACATAATTTCAACACAACGTTAAAAACAGGGCATGCTGGCAGGGAGGATCTTAAATCTCCATCAATAGAGCACCAGAGAAACGAGTCCTGAAACCCAGAAGTGATATAGCAGTTCTGCACTTCTGGTTCCCTCGTTTGGATTCAGGTCTCTTTGGTTAGAAAGATGAAATAAGGTCTAGCTTTAAGCTTTAGTAATCTGGATGCATGCTCAATCATCCACACATTTGCATAATGACAAAAAATAGCACTACTGACTAACAATGAGCCAATTAACGTCATTACGCTGAACCCAAGTGATGATGGTTTTGTTTATACCATAATGCCTGCATTTTACTTTTTCCAATTGCACTTATGCTGCAAAGATCAGAAAAGAGATGTGCATTCACTGAGATTAATTCGCTGACATGCCATGAGCTTTTATTTTACACGATAATTAAAGAACAAGAATCTGCTTTGTGCAGAGAAAACAAAAGTGATGCTAACTTCTGGTTTAACCTACAGAAAAAGGAAAAAAAACCTTTCCCTGCCACACTTTAAAGGAACAATGAACGTCAGAGGGGCGGAGCCTAAAGGAGCGTAACTATTGGACAAACAAGTTTAAACCCTGGAACGCAGTTCTGTTCATATAGCACCAAATCACATGCACAATAACAATAAATCTTGGCATAAGAAACATAAAATGTAAAGGTTATGCTTCACATTTAAAAATGTAACTGATGTTGAGCACACTTACCAGTTGTTGACCTGTAAGATGGTCAGTCCTGTATCCTGTGACAACTGCTTCTTCTGCTCCTCAGATGGGTACGGATGCTGCGGGAGGACACACGAGGCTCAGGTTAGAGAAATCAAACAGTCCAGACTCTGCGCTGTGATCTTTTCTGCTTTTGTTGAGAATCATCTCGAGGCCTAAAAGCGACGTCTGTGAGCTCTCAGCTCGAACATCGATGACCTTCCGTCTGAGTGAACATCTGCGCTCACATTTTCACCCTCATCAGCCCCTCTCGCTTTCCATCTCAGTATCTCTCTCTAACTCACACACACGTTTTAATAATTGAAGTGAAGCAACATTTGACCTGCCTCATTTAGTAGCTAATTACCAATCCGAGCAGCTCACCAACAATTACTCACTCCATTTCTGTCGCTTCTACAATTATTCAACAGCAAGCATATTCACATAATCACTTAATCCCGGATTTTTCATTTAATTTAATTGACCTCCATTATACAGTGGCTTCACCCCTCTTTCTATTCCTGTCATAGACGTTTTGTTCCATGCTAAATCCTCTCTTTCACTAATTACAGCGCACAGACTTCCTTTGTTTGGTTACCAGTGTGGAAGGATGACTTAACTACAGTTTAAATTCAATATTTTCAAGGGTAATAATTCACTTTAATGTGGAAGGTAGATGAAAAGCCAACCCACCGACAGGTGCTGGAAGAGCCAAGCTCTCATGATGTTTGTGGCCACTTTAGGGAAGATCCCCCTCTTCTTGTTGTTCCTCCTGTCTCTGTCCGTCTCGTCCTCCTCACCTGTGCTGGGAGAGGCCACGCCTCCATCGAGACCATCGCCTGCAGGGAGACCATGGAATCATCATCATCCTAAATGACTGCCAGCATCTATCAGGTCCCAACTCACGCGAGCCCACTAAGCAAATGTGTTTGAGCCGAGACAGGCAAACTGCGTCAGCTTTAAAACCACACTCTGCTTTCACAAATCAAACTCACCATAACTATTATTTTACAGTTTAGTGTAACTGCTGTGCATGTCATTCATTTTACGGTTGAAAGATGGTTAATTTTCTACAGTTATTGCACTGAAACTATTTTTTCTATCCAGCTTAAAATATTTAATATTGTGAATGACAGAGAAACGCAGTAATTTGTCTTTAAGAAGCTGAAAGCGAAGAATGTTTCTCATTTTTGTTTAAAAACGCCTGAAGTGATTCATTGATTATCAATGCAGCTACCAGTAGTTATGATAATACTGGCTTGTTTTAACACAGTTATTTATATTACTATACACAGTGAATGTGTAACCTGCTTTCCCTGTGTCTGCTTCCTCACTGCAGTGTTTTCTGGTGCACACAGTAGCTCGGTTCATCATTAACTATTGATGTCATGTAAATAATACACATATGATCATGTCTCACGCACAAATTGTCCTTTGCTCTGCGCAGACTGATTCTTTTACTTTCCACTCTATCTGCCTGTCTTTTCTGTACTCTAACTCTTTAACCCTGTGGACACCTGCCAGGGAACACCCTTATTTCTCTTCTCTAAACTGAGAGGTTTCTGTCATGTTTCAGGCATGCTTCCAGCACGAAAGGACTGGCTGTGCATCAGAGGTTAGTGAGAATGACCTCTCCCTATACGGTTTATTAGGACTACCCTCAGAAAAACCTGAAGCCTGCTCTTATGGCCATCAAACTAAGTCTTTATAGATATATATTGAGAAACACATTGAGGGTACAGAGATTGGGGAAAGAGTTCAATTTAATTCCCTGATGCTTTTAGATATATCATAGCTGCGACTTCCTTTGGCTATTATAATTGTGCAGCTAAGATCTGTGCTAGTGTATGTGTACCTGCATCACTGCAGGTGTCTGCTGTGCTGTGTGAAGGTAGGCCACAGGTGCCTGGCGTTCCCAGAGGAGTAGTGGCACATTCATCTGGCTCTCGTAACCACGATGCATTCTGCAGGCACAGGAAAAGATGGAGGACAGAGGTGAGATGAGGAATTCCCAGTACAGGAGGAATAAAAGGGAATTGAGAAACACCAGGGGCACTACTCTGGATTCTCAGTGGACACAGATGGATGTGTGATAAGCATGCCGATCAACATCCAACGTCTCACCTGCTCCGACAGACTGGTACAGGACCCGGTGAAATCCTCCATGTCAGACTTGGACCCACCCTCTCGCTCATCCAGCACAAGGTCTGTGGGCATTTTGCCCTTCAGACAGGTGATGTAGCGATGGCAGAAATTATCACACAGGTCGTGCACCTTGGGAAAAAGATTTATTTATTTATTTTTACAGATTTTTACTTAATAATTAATACTAATGATACCTAATAATGAGCTTTAAGCTTTAAGCCTACCTACAGATTAAAGGACAGGTGCACATATTTCAAATTTAAAGAAATTATAGCTATAATAATAAGCCTTTTACAGACTTATTGCCTTTCTTGTTTAGTTTAATAAAAAGAAATATGATGCTAAACACCACCAACCTTCTCTAACTCCAGTAAATGAAAGCGAAGAACCTGTATGGCCTGGATCATCTGAGGAGGAAAGATGCACTTTAGTTCTGAAAACATATCCCACAATGCAATATGTGAAATCTGAGTTAAGTGTGAAGTTAGTTGGTGCATCATACCAAATTGTCCAGCTCGGGATTGGAAGAAAAAATGGGTTTCTCTGACCGAATCTGCAACAGAAAGTCGACCCAGTATTAAAAAAATCTGAAAACAAACAACATCAGCTGAGACCTGGTTCTCTGATTGGGCCTCACAGTCACCGCTCACCTGCTTTGCGAAGGCGGCGATGTCATCGTTGAAGGATTCGGAGGAGCAGACGTCGCTGTGATTGGTCATGCCAGGGAGGTGGGAGGTTGCTGACAGGGAGGTGGAGTCTCGAGGGGAGCAGGTGGCCAGCTCACACTTCTCAAACACTAAGGCCAGCAGTGGAAACAGTGGGTGACTGTACACACACACACACACACACACGCACACACACACACGCGCACACACACACACACACACACACACACACACACACACACACACACACACACACAGTTAACAAACTATACATAAACACAGTCACAGTTGACATTCATGTGTTAAGAGAAACTTTAAACCGCAGTATTTATGTTGCACACAGCTATAAACACTCCATGTGTATTTTCATATTCAGCACAAACATATACTTTATGTTAATCTGATGAGAGTGTGCAAGTACTTAAAATTTTTCTAGCCACTGGAAGGCTACTAAATCATTTTTTAACACATGCTTACCCGTAGATCTGGTCCTTGTGGTGTTTGAGGGAGTCGGGGATGGTGGGTCCGTACTGCGGGGGAGGAAGCCCCCGGACTTCGTCCCCATACCCCCCCACCGACATGCCCTCTGACCCTGAGTAGTGCACCAGCTCTTCATACTGAAACACAATTAGATGAAAAGACAGAAAACATGAGACACGTTGGACATCTGTGGCTGTCTGACATCAAATCACACTGGGATTTTATTATGTGGTCGGGCTGTCAGTGGAACGGTCTAATATACAGTTACAGTTACTAGACCTGATGTGGGTTTATATCTGCATGCTTCTGTTTGTGCTGTCATTTATATAAATGGAAAATGACCGCATATGGATATTGTAAGTTTGAGTATGTGTGTTAGTGCTATTACAACTAGTAATCCTAGCTAATCTGAAACTAACTGTCGAACCAGTGTCACTGCAGTTTGATGTAATTTATTTACACACATTCATGAGAAAAATGGCCTTGATCATCTGAGGAGGAAAGATGCACTTTAATTATGAAAAATTGCTTTTTTTTCACTTTGGCAGAAAGATGAGATACTTAAGGAAATTCTAGCAATGCCAGGATCCTAAAACACTCATGAAAGCCAAACAGAAGCAGCAGCAGCAGAGCTGCAAAGCAGTTATCCTCACTACTTGAAAAGTTTACTTTCTGTGAGCTAAGAAGAAGAGGAGGAGATAACAAAAGAAGGCGATGTCATCTTTGAAGAAAGACAGCAAGCATGTAGCTGCTAATACAGTATCCTGGTTGCATTACTCAGACAAGACAGTAGCTGTGCAGACATCTCTCATGATTTGCTGTGTGACAGCCTCACTGAGGCCCACTTGCAGAGGGAATCATACACAGACATATGTTGCAGACGCAATGACTCACACATGCACAGAGACAATCGTGCACTCAGCAGCCCTCAAAATACGTGTCATGAATACACATGTCTGACTCCCTGGTTCCCCCATCTCTCTCTGTCTCTGTGTGAGTTTTATTGAGTTATTGAAACTCAGTCTCTAAGGTGATGTTGCTCAGGTCAGAAGATCTTCTTCTGGGACTCCTGTTACACTCCCAAAGGGCCACTGGGATCAGACTGCACGGGACAAGTGACCCCAGCATGGACACCTTTAACTTCAGTGTTATTTTAACCCAGTCATTAATGTTATGATGCGCTTAGGCTGGTTTTTACTGCGCAGACTGTTTCCAAATAAAGGTTTCTGATTTACCACATTATTTTTATATTTATTTTACTCAGAAGTGTCCACTTCCAGATCATCAGTGATGTTTATTTGTAGAGTGCAAAAGCAGATAACCTGCAAGTGGTGAGACAGTGAAACCTGGTATAAAAGCAATTATTCTACCTCAATGTTAACCTCTGGGAATTACATAAAATAATGAAACAGAAATTAAATCATTCCTCTTTACACGCATGCACATGCCTTCCATGAAAACCCCTCTTTAGGACCCCTTTGGAGGTCCCCACTTTGGGAACCACTGTCCTAAACGCCTTATCAAATTGTTGCATTTCAGCCTCCCATATGGCCACCGGGATCACAGAAAGCACCTGCTCTGAGGCCCTGTCCCCGGACACCTTCTAGTTTTTATGGAGGCTGGCTATTAACACAATCACCGCTATCGGATTGCGCGTCTCTCTTTACGCACGGCCCCTATCGAGTTTCCGTGCGTCAAGGCGGATCAAAGCGAACAAGTCGAGATGACAAATTCCGCGAATGTTCCCTTTTTTTTTCAAAAAAGTCATGGAGCCGGTAAACAGGATTCAGATGGCAGAACAACATTTTCATTATATATATAAAAAAAAGTTATAGCTGGCCTAACAGGAGACTTTAAGCTGTCTGACTGTGGTCATATGCGCCACAGTAACGCAAAGTTTTCTAAAAGAGGAAACCTGGAGCAGATGCTGTGTTTCATAAATGTCAGACACTATGTGAAAGTAAAGCTGAGCAAAAGAAGCTAATGTTCTATCAGCGGAGAATAATTTAACTGTAAATATCAATTCTTTCAAACTGAAATTTAAAAACTGTGTTTTAAAACAAGAAACACGCAATTTAAATTATGGGTTTAAAAGTACAAGCCTGCTTTCATTTTACTGGAAAATAACCAAGTGTGGATATTTTTGATAATTTTGTGCTAAACTTCAGATTTTCCACGCTCTTCTAAAATCAATAAACCTTAAAAATCGCAAAGCGCCAGCAGCGGGCAATACCCTCCACAAGGAAAGAACATAGATTTAGCAACACTGTTTAAAAATTGTATTAATTATTAAATTTGCCTAAGATATGGAAATGATTATCTACAGCTTTCCAAAACGAAATCTACATATTTCTTCTGAGGGTAAAATACCCGTACCTGTTGCAGGTTATAGACTGGAGCGCCACAATATAGGCGTGTTTTCGCAGAGACACGTTAAAGCACTGATTTCCATTTGAAGTGATTGTTTAATTTTAATTTTTAACTTTTCTCTTTTAATCTGCGTTATTACTGCACGAACCAGAATAAAAACATTTAACGTTAAATGGAGCAGTGAAAAGCTTCTGTCTCTCAATATACAAATGAGCCATACAGCAAGTATCCATTCTATTTCTGCGATCTGAAAATCTTTCAGTTTCTTTATATGGGCTCTGTGTGCAAGCAGTTCCCGGTACACGTGGTTGTCCATGTTTGGCCCCTGCTGCTCTCGCTGTCTGCGCTGTTTTCACACGGCAGTGATTTTCTGTATACACACTGAATATCTACACTTGCTTTCCTCCATTCAGAGGTCTCTGTCCGCCTGCTGCCCGTCAGCCTATTTCTCCTCCACCACCACCACCACCAAGCCTCTGAATCACTGTAGCAAAAAAACTGACCTACTTACCGAGTTGCAGAGCTGCATCTCTTCTCCTCTGCCTCTTAATGACCTCCACTCTAAACCTATCTGACATTAGGCTATACGCAATAAAAAATGACATTCTTTTATGGTCCCCACACTGCAAGTTATGCATCGCATAAACTAAACTAAACCGATTTTTAACTCGTGAAATAGATTATGGTTGATTAAAAGTGGTGGGCCAAAAAGTTCTTTGAATCAATATCAAATTGATTATAAGTAAGCATTTAGCTGCTATATACAGAATATTTTATGAGGAGTTTTTATAGCATGAAATGATATTAATGTTCTCTAATTTCCCCTACTAAACATCCACTGCTCTCCTTTCACTGGGCCTTGATTTTTTCTTTTTTATATGTGCCCTGCAAGCAAAGAGGATTACCATGTGCTCCCTTTGTGACTGTTTTCTAATTACTTCTCTGTAGTGATAAAACGATGTTAGCCGAGACAGGCTCTTGTCTGCCTCACTCATTAAAAAAAAGAAAAAAGAAAAAAAGAGCAGCCCTACCCTCTTCTCCATGCGACCCGACAGCCAGTCCTACACCGGGGATGATGATGCGCTGCTCGGCTAGCGCAGCGTGCTTTGCTCCCTTCCTCTGCCTTCCGGAGTCCTGGAAATAAAAGTGCATTTGTTTTTATATTTATTGTGAATTAAGTTGTAATTGTAAGAACAGCCCATTGGATTCAACAACAGCGTGAGGTATTGGATATAAACACTTAGGACCTGCTCCTTGTGTGTGTGTGTGTGTGTGTGTTTACTCCGAGTCCATCGTGCTTTATATAACAACATAACGACGGGACTGGAGGTTTTATGGCCGGCTGATATTCTATGGAGGACCTAATGCTTTATAGTAAGATAATAGCTAATAAACGCTATAATAATCCCAGCAACCCATTAAACGCTATTGCCGGATGAGGAGGAGTAATGCGAGGCTCAAATAAATGGTGTAAAATGTCCCACCGAGAGGTAAACGCTCGCCGTATCCTGTCCTGCTCGGGCCGTGTCCGGTGTAGTCCACAATCCCCCGGTGTGAAAGGGAGCGGCGGCTTCCTGCAGCGCCTCGCCTCCGCCTGGTGCGCGTCTCGCTCCGGATCGCAGAGCGTCGGGATGCTCGGTGCTGTGGAAGACGGACTCACAGACAGCGTCCCTCCTTTCCCCCCAGTTTTTTTCTTCTTCTTCTTTCTTTCCTGGCTCCTCGCGTTTGGCTGTCCGCTCAGCATACGGCGACAGGCTGGAAAATGTCACGGCTGGGAATGAGCAATGGTGTTTTCAGCCTCCAGAGGGGAGAAGGAGGAGGAGGAGGAGGTGCAGAGAAGGAGGAGGTGGAGTGGTGGTGATGGTGATGGTGGCGGTGTGCGGGGAGGTTTCGGAGGGTCAAAACACGACGGGGTCTCTTGCCCCCCCCCCCCCCCACGCCCCCCCTCATCCCTCCTCCTCCTTCTCCCTTTCCTTCTTTTCCCCTCCTCCTTATCCTTATCACACACACAAACGCCAGAGAAGAAGAAGAAGACGCAGACCCCCTCGATCGCTTTTTTGTTTTTATCTCCGCGCTGATTTCACTCCTCCACCCCTCCATCCTCCCCCTGCAGCTGCGCGGTTATCATCTCGGGATAACTGGGGAGAAGAATAGCGATAGCTCACACTGTTTAAGAGAATCTATGAAAATCCAGACACTTTGAAGGTGTGTGATCACCTTCACACACACACAACAAAGACATTTCATTAAAAACGGTCTCCCTCTGAAATATGGGCACTTTGATCACATGTGCAACAATTAGGACTTGAATTAGAAAGAGAAAGCTGTAGAAAAATAACGCTGGTTTGCCTTCGGCGGAGTTCATCTCCACTAATTATAGGATTAAAGTTGGTCTCGGTGAAGCTGTCCCTCCTGTAGCCTCATAAATAAGTTGGGAGCGTGCTCATGACATTTACAGGCTCACAGTGTTTTGCTGTTTTTGTTGACGTCCATTCAAGGGCAGCCTTTTGACCCAAATCAAATGCACCCCTTTTGTCATCTTTCTTAATTGTTGTTGTTGATTGAAAGACGTCCGAAAATAAAACCATTACGCGTAACTTTCATTTTAACCAGAAAGAGAGAAACAGAGAGAGGGGGGAACCTTTCAGATGTTAGTGGCATAGCTAAACTCACCGTCTTGTGTTGTAAATGACATCTAAGTAACATGATAATTATCCAAAACGTTCTTTTCCCCCGGGCCCTGCTGTGAGGGGCCAACAGGCGGCTGCTTTTCAATCAGCAGCGGCTTGGCGGGGATCAGGAGGCCGGGGCAGGCGGCTCTGTGGGCGGCACGGTGTTTGGCCGTAGGGCCGCCTGCGAGGGCCCCGCGTCGTCCCTGCAGCCGGGGAGGGCTTTCAACTCCGCAGGGTGCTGCTTTCCTACGGGGGTGATCACAGAGCTCGAGCCCCCTCCTACACTGAGCCACGATGCCATGTCAATGGGCTGAAAAAGGCGATCCAAGGCTTGTTTTCTCTTTAACAGGTTAAATGAAAGGATTAACACAGAAGCGTGTAACATCTGATGGATTCATCTTCGCAGGGCTTTAGCTTTTCCTCGAACCCTTTCCACAACACAAATAGCCTACTGAATTAACATCAGTTAATTTTTTTTCAAGCGCTTAAGACTAGTGACCCGGATGGCTGACGACATACACGAACATCAAAAGTTATTGATTTCTTGATCAGATCTTGATCCGGATTTTTCTCAATCATTTGCCTGAATTGAACCATAAATCTTCGCACTCTATCCAACAGGCTGTTTATCTAAACACAGATAACAGCCATTTACATCACAAACACTTAAACGACCCATCACTTTTATCACAGCTGTAACACCTCCTTTCACTCACAGCATAACAACACGTTTTAGCACAACATATGTTATTAAGTTTGTGTTAACGGGTAACACGGCTGATCTGAATGTTCTCACGGAGGCACACAGAGATGCCCCAAAATAACTCACAGAGCAAACTGCAGGGTAGCATTTATATTCACCATCAGCTGGTGGCTTATCAACATTCATTAGTGGTTTATTAGCTCTTCATTAGTCATTATACAACACTTCCCTTGTTCTGCACAACCAGATTGTAAGTTAGTAAGACTTTTCTCCTTATAACGTTATTGCTTAATAAGTGAAAAACTAGTTATTGGAAGGAGGTCTCTTTAAATTTTCAGAAACAGACAGACTTAATTTAACACTACTAACTACAGAATATTAGATTAAATATTCTGACATCAATTAATAAATGGCACATTAAATGTTAGTTTAACCTCTCTCTAACAGGTATTTATTGTTTACAAACCGTGAAATAATAGTTGGTAGTACTTGGTGATTATTTAATAATTGAACATCATATAAATAGGTATTGTAAGTTCACAACTACTGCTTATCAAACTCTATAAATGATTCATAAAGACTGTGGAGTGAACATAATTTGTAAAGTAAACTTATATTAAAACTGCTTTTGTTAAAAAATGTGTAAGACAGCAGGTAGAGTGGAATCATAAGACTCCAAACATGACGTCTGTGGCTCATTGACCTCCTTCAATCATTGTTATTTTTTTTATTTCTGCTTTGCGTTTACGCTGCCATCTGTTTGGTTATGTTTAGACTTGATTAGGTTGAGAAAAAGATCGTGATTTAGGCTGAAATACAATGCAAGCAGCAGTATCTGACATCCTTTGACCAGTGAGGTCAGGCTCACTGCTCAGTAATGAAATAACGTTCAATCATCAACAAATACATAATATGGTATTTATAAATATTATATGTAGTGTAAGTGTAATTGAATGCTATCCTTACTGTCTATTATCAGCTATTCAATTAACTATCAGTTTAGACATAAACCCTAAATTGATGGCATTAACATAAATTACCCCCTTGCTACTCACAAGTATGCATTATTAATGATTACTTGTTTGCTTGTTAGCAGTAAAATTCATGTTTTCTACAGTGTAATGTCCCACTATTTATCAAGAGTTTTTAGCACTTGTATTTATAGTGTGTTATTGAGTTGATGAATATGTGTGTGTCCTGAAAAAGCCTTAGAAAGTGCATTGTAATTACTAACCATGAGCCAATATGCAGTTGATAATCATGTTGGAATAATTAATAATATTATTAATAATAAAAATAAATACTTATAGGTATTATAAAGTGGGTTTGTTAATATAAAGAGTTGAAAATGTGTGCGTTAAAACAACACATCGTGAAACAAGTTTACAACATTGAAACAGTAAATTAGCTCTTGTAGTTAGGATTCTATCTTTGCTATATTGTTGCTTTATCAGCTTGATAAAACAACAACAAAAGTTGCACCACCTCTACTATGTAGAATAGATTGTCCTGTGTCTCTCTCCTTACCGCAAACTGGTCGAAGCAGGTGGCCGCCCCTCCCTGAACCTGGTTCTGCTGGAGGTTTCTTCCTTTTAAAAGGGAGTTTTTCCTCCCCACTGTCACCAAGTTTGCATAAGGGATCATCTGATTGTCGGGGTTTTCTCTGTAACATTGTGGGGTCTTTCCCTTAAAATATAAAGCACCCTGAGGTGACTGTTGTGATTTGGTTCTATATAAATAAGATTTAATTGAATTTTTTTTTTACCTACTACATGTGCGATTCACTGGGTTGTTTACACAAAGTCTCTGTGGGTTTGTGCTTGATCATTTCTTAATGTAAAATAGATGACTTACTATTGCTACTTTGTTAGTTTTTCCATTCCTGACAATCATGACATGATTAAAGACTTTTCATAGATCTGATCAAAGCAATATTAATCTTTATGCAAAAGTTTTTCTATACATGCGTGTCAACAAAACAAAAGCCTTACTCGTAGGCCATAAACTAGAATTCCTTTTGCTGCCTTTAGAGGATCCCCACCTTGTTCTTCTTATAACATGCTGTTTGGATGAGTGTACTTTTTCAGCATAATTATTTAAAACCCAGTCTGAACATGAGGTCACATGCTATCACTTGTGCAGTAATTCAGTCCGTGTTTGGCAGACAGTGCGACTGCATGTGCGGTGGCTGATAAAAACGTAGTATTGGCTTCTTGTCTGACTCCCAGGTTAATTCAGCTTTACGTGTTGGCCTTGTGTTGTTGGGGACCTTGTGTAAAGAACGGGCTCGCTCTCTACACCAAAGAGCTGAAAATCAGTCAGGCAGGTTCACTGTGGGACCATTCGCCATGTCAGGGCTGCTGCAGTTATTTGTCATTCCCTGTCAAGGCTCAGGCGCTCTCTCTACTGCACAAGGCCTGTTGGGTGCACGTGCTTGCAGTAGACCCAGGAATGCATATACGTGTGTGTGTATGTAAATGTGTGTGCTCGCTTGCTTGTTTGCTTGCGTGCTGGAGGGTTACTGTCAAGGTGGTGCTCTTCTAATCTGGGCCTCACTGCAGGCGATGCCCAGGGCTAGAAAACAGGAAACAACAGGCAGAGTTGTGTGTGGAACTATTTGAATGTGAGAGCGCATGTGTCTTTATGTTCTTCTTGTGTGACACAGGAAAAATAGAAAGAGGGTTTGTCTGTAAACTCATCAAGTTCCAAGCAGAATTTCCTCCCATTTTCCTCTTCCTGTTCTCAGCTAAATGCAGCTGCTGCTGCAAAAACAAATGTGACATTGCCAGCTGTTGACACTTTTAAAATTCCAGTCCATCCTTTTCATCATCTGCAAGGTGAAAATCAGCCACCTCCAGCAACTGCTGCTGTTGCTGCTGCCCCATTTCGCAACAAAACTCTAGTTTTACTCGACTCGAGAAGGCCACCCAGCCTTGTTGACTTCAGTGACTCCACCATTAAGAAAATATGGCTGCCATGACCTCTGGCAACCACACTGAACCACCCAAAACATCAGACAACTGTAAGCCTTTGCCGCCTGCTTTGAGAATGAGGGGATGAGGAAAGGAACAAGAGAGAGGTAAAAGTGGGGTGCAGTTAGTGGGTGCAGAGTGCATTTTTATGAGGCCATGCCTATCTAGTTTCTTTTTTGTCTGGCTGTGTAGACATAAATTTTTACCCTCCCTCCCTCCTTGCCCGTGTTCCTCCATCTCTCTCCGGTTTTCTTCTGGCATGCTGGCCAAGCAAATCCGCCCTTATCGACCTGCTCCTGCAGCCTGTTTGCAAACTTTCCCCCCAGTTTCTCTCAGTCTCCTCAACCCGCATCATTCATCTTCCTTCACGTCCCCGCTGCCATCTTACCATATTTTCATTCCCTGGTTCCCTCTGCCTTCTGCTTTGCCATATTTTTTGTCTTTAAAGGCCAAAACCACCTTTATTCCCTTCAGTTATTTTCTTCTCTTCCATTCTTCCCCTCCTTCTCCTCCACCACCTCCACCCCCCACCCCTAGTCCCAACCCTACCCCCTTATAGATGGAGATTAACTGGGGAGAGCAGCGCCATCCGTCCTCGTGACTGTTTGTTGTTAAGGAGATGGATGGAAGCTCCCTCTGCCAGCCCCACGCAGCCGCAATTACACCAGCCGCCATGATGGATGGAGGGGAGGGAAAAGGGGGGTGGTGGAGAGGAGGGAGCCGCAGAGAGGGGGGCATCTATCACACCCCTTAATCTACCTGTCACTGCATGGCTTGCATGGGTAGAGGAGGGGCCGAAGGGAAGAAGAGAGTCGGCTTTACATCCACAGCTGGTCGAAGCTTCTTTTTTTTTTGTTAACACAAAATTTCTTTTCTTTTTTTTTTGCGGAACTTGGCCTGCAAGAAAGGGACATTAAATATCCCGATCAGTTTAATTGATTTCCCAGAGCCCACTCAATTCTGCTGAGCATACCACATGTGTGTGTTTGAAGTGTGTGTGCATGTTCGGCGGGCATCAACAGGTAATGAGATGCAGATTCTATTGCCCTTATGAAGAAACCCACACTTTGCATAAACCTCATAACATATACATATATATCCACACTAGAACTCAAGTGATAAACATGCAGAAAGGTGACCACAATACACACACACAGTACCAAACTAAGTTGTTTAGCATCCCCCCCAACACACACACTCACCCCTCCAACATTCTGAGCTCCTTCTCATACCTGTTGAAGACATCATGACCTATCACAGAGTAAATCTGCATACATCACCTGCAGCACTTCTTCATTTTCCCCCCCACAATGGTGCAGAAATGTTATGAAAAGTAATCTGAGGTCTCCTTCCCTCGACCCCTCCTCCTTCTCTCCCCATCTTCCTCCTCCACCTCCTCATCTGTCCAGAGAAGAGAGAGAGATGGGATGGAGGGATTAATACTCTTCCGCCCAAGCCAACCCTGAGAATGATAGATGGACAGATGCAGGAAGGGAGTGGAGGAGGAGAGAGATTAAAGGAGAGAAGTCTGAGGGTTCATAAATCCAAAAGGGTAGAGACCTGGTCCGCATCACACACTAATAAGATCTGCAAGAAATCTATGATGAGGAAGAGAGGTGGAGTGAAGAGGAGGGAGAGAGATGGGAGTGATGTAATAGCATTAGATGTAATCTAATCATGGCAATAAGATGTGAATGGATGAGTGTGAGCATGGTGATTATGCAGAAGAGGGATGGCAGTGCGTTGATGAAGCTTCGAGGCCTTGTTATTAAACAACAGATCAACAGACAGGCGTCACTGGGGAGCTTTCTGCTGCAAAGGCTCCATAAAAACGCTGTGTTTGTCGTACTTTTTGACAGATTTTATCACGCTGGCTGCCACCAGATGAAAACAAGAAGTGGTAACACAGTGGGTGCTGTATGGCTGCACAATGTCTCTGTCTGAAGTAAATGTAAATCAGGAAGAAAATGTGTGTTGATTGAAATGAATCATTCTGTGTGTCATGAAAGCTATGTGCTTCATCATGGTCGTGTAGGTGTGTGTGTGTGTGTGTGTGGCAGCCATCAGCATGTACAGAATCAACTGTAAGTGCATTAAGTGCAGTCGTGCAGCCTGATCTGACTTGGAACAGATAGAGTGCTCCTTCACCTCCCTTCTCTTCTCTGCGACCCCACTGCCACCAACCCCTCCCCCTCATCCCCAACTTCTCCAGCCTCCCCTCAGTCCACTGGGCCACATTTTTCATGGCCCAGCTGTCGTAGGGCTTTGATTGGTTGGCCCGGCGGACAGATAGCCGATAGGCTCTGATTAATAGTTGAGGCCCAAGAACTTCCTCATTGATCAACAGGACAGGCTGCAAGAGGGGGAGGAGGAGGAGATAGAAAAAGCATGCCCTGTCGCCCTGCAAGTGCTGGCTGATAATCCAGATAGTGGAATTTGTGGCAGTGTGCGTGCGTGTGTGTGTGTTTGTTTGTTTACTATAGTAAGTAGATTGTTAAAAACAGAATGAAACAGAAGCGCTGGGCTGAAAACTATATATTATATATATATATATATAAACACAGAAAACACAGACACATTTACCAACAGCAAACCTCTGGCGGTCCTTTATGGATACCACAGTGTGCCGTGTGGGTGTGTGGCTGAGAAGGAGGAGGGGGGACTGGAATGTAAAATAAATGCTTGATGTCTGATTCAATTACTTGTTTAGTCCATTTAAATGCACTTTCATTGTGCTATATGCCCAGCATTTGTTACAGTATCTAGGTATGCCTGTGTTTGTGTGTCTGTGTGTGTGCGCTTGTCCCCTCCTGCTGTTCTGTCCAGCCTCTAGCTGATTGATGATCTTCACTCCCACGGGGTCAGCAGGGTCACGACCTCCCACTTTTGACCCCCCTACTGAGATATTCTCTCTCTCTCTCTCTCTCTCTCTCTCTCTCTCTCTCTCTCTCACACACACACACACACACACACACTTACACACACACACACACAAACAAGGAAACAGATGGCCTTGGGACAATTTCCTCACCTTTCTGTCACAAACAGTCTCCATCTCATCAGATCCGCAGAAGTTCATTGATTTTAACAAATGTAAGCAAAAAGAAAGAAAAACATCAGAGCCAAATGCTTCAGATTCGCATGCTTACTGTATTCCATCAAAAACAACAGATAAGCCACTCAAGACTTTGATACGCAGCGCCTCAAGAAATGGGTTTCATCATGTAGCAATATCACACCCTAGTGACACTTAATGGTTATGACAACTGAGGAATACTTCAAAAACAAAACTCAGCTAAAAAACAAACAAACAAAAAAACGAAAAACATTTTATTTTACTAGCACCATTTAAAAATTAATCAGTGAGAAATGGCTGTTAAGAACACAAACCTCTAAAAACTCAATCAGCCTAAACATCGGAAATGTTCAGCACAAAGTCCAAAATAAAGACATAAGAGGAAAATCTCGAAAAGCACAACACATAAATACACAGATCGGCCTCTGTGCTGTGAGATTGTTATAGATGGACAGCAAAGGGGCAGAGAACAGGAGGGAGGAAATGGAAGATGATGAGCAGGAGAAGGAGGAGGCGGAGGACAGATTATTAACTATTTCTTATCAGCTTCAGACGAGGGTGATAAGGGCTGATCGGGTTATAACGTGATCTGATCAGGACGTTCCTTTCTCCAGCTTCTCCTGGGCAGCTGTCTTTAGCCAGTTAGCCACGTGTTTTTCAATCTCCTGAGAGGTGGAAAGATGAGAAAGAAAGGCAGACATACATTAAGGTTTATTATGTTTTTAATGCTACAACTGCTTGAGGATTGTTACCACACTATACCGCAAAGCAAAGGTGCTTCCTGTGTTAGTATGTGGTTTAAAAGGCTAGTTTTGATATGGGATGCCCGCAATGTGTGATTTGCAAGAGTGCAGTAAGCACTTGATTTGTGATTGTGCACCACCAAGCAGCACTTAAGTGGTTGTTTTGTGCACTATGATATATAAATCACAACTAACTTGAGATTTATAGATTATATATCTATATATATGCAGGACAAAATCCACAATACTGTGTAAAAATGCATTCCAGCATTTAACTGACACTTTCACAGTATAGTTTATTGTATCACGAGGCAATATTTTACAACTCTGACAGTTATTAAAGCTGGAATTACCTCATTTCTCTTTAAAAGAGACAAGGCACGCTCTGGAAATATATGGTGTAAATGCTGCAATGTAATTAACCAGCAATGTGCAGTTGCATGTATTTGACTAGAGAGTGCATCATCTTTGTTGTTAACTCATATCAAATGTTCTACTTCTGAGATTTGGAAGTTTAATTTAAGTTCAAAAATAGCTAAAACTTTAGGTAAAATGCACTAATTTGAATTTTACTTTAAAATGTGAGCATTGTGGATTTTGTCCTCTGTTTCTTAGGCTGAAATAATGTCAGGATAGGATCTGTTTACTCTTCAAGCGCACCTCTGTGCTGTTTTAAGACAGACATGGAAAGAGAGGAAAATATGCTTTAAAGGATTACAGCACTGACTGGTGTGTGAAGCTGCTCTGAAAAATGCTTTTCAGATTGAAAACTTCTCAGTGAGGCGTGGGTACCTGTCTGGCTTTCGTGAGCGAGCTGCGGTCTGTGACTCTTCTACTCGACATGTCAGCGCAGTGAGCAGTGTCCTTAATGAAAATTGTCTGGGCCTCCTCTCCTTCCTCAGTCCCGTCCTGCACCACCGACAGCGTCTTCCACGGGTCGATTCCTCCTGTGGCAGTGATAAAAAAAGTCTTCAACAGTCAAGAAAGTGCTGCTGGTTATCTAAATATGTAAGAAAAGGCGGTGTTCTCTGTCTCGCCTTGTATTTTCTCTGTAAATGTGCTGACTTTGTCTGTAGTAAACCCACTCTCACCATTAACATAAAGGATGCTGTGTGTGTGTGGGTTGTCTCCTCCGAAATAAGTGTTTGTGAAGGCGATGCGAGCAGGCAGGGAATGCTGGGAAATACCAAACAGCGTGGTACAGAGCTTAGTCTGATCCTGCAGGGTCAACATCCCAGAGAAAGGACAAGTGGCGTCCTCACAAGTCTGGTCTACAAACACGAAAAGAAAAAAATCACCGTATGATAAAGAAGTGTTAGTGTGTGTGTGTACATGTCTACATGACTTTGTGAGGACAGAAAATTGGCATGCCACTATACTCGTGGGGGACAACAGTCACTTATGGGGACAAGATGCCCATCTCCACAAGATTGAAGGCATTTTCCAGGTTCAAAATGCTGTTTTAGTGTCAGGATTACAATTAGGTTTAGGCTAAGGGTTAAATGGTAAATGGACTGGTTCTTATATAGCGCTTTTCTACTCATCTGAGTACTCAAAGCGCTTTACACAACTTGTGCATTCACCCATTCAGACCCATTCGCACAAGCACATCTTTCTAAGTGCTTTCTAAGTAACATTCACACACATTCATACTCCGATGGATGCATCGGAGAGCAATTTGGGGTTAGTATCTTGCCCAAGGATATTTGGCATGCAGACTAGGGGAAGCCAGGAATCGAACCACCAACCTTCCGATCAGTAGATGACCTGCTCTACCACCTGAGCTACAGCCACCCACATGTTAGGCATTCATTTTTTGATGGTTAGAGTACGCAGCTAGGGAAAGCATTATGTTAATTAGATGTCCTCGCTAATATATGAAAACAAGTGTCTGTGTGTGTTTGTTTTGTACAGAAGCCAAATTCAGTGCATGTCTGGTAGGTCCACTGTCTCTCTCCTCTTCTGCCGGCATGGACTGACGTGTCCATCAGATCCTTCATTGATTTCTCATAGGAGATGTCCAAACACGGCTCCTTACTGGTGAATCGGTAAATCTGTCAAGTGCAGAAACACATGCAAAGAGACAGAAAAGAAACAAAACTAGTAGACAGATGTTGTGGGAGTTGCATAAAGGTAAAGGCATAAGGGAATCACTAATGCTTGCACTGCTTGTTTTTAGCTCTGAGAGGGACAGCAGACATACAGGATAATGGCTCAGCTGTGACATCTGGTGGCCACATATCGACATGTAAAGGTGGAGAAGGAGCCCGCTCTGTTCTCCATACCTGTGAGAGTTTAACAAGGCGGTTGTAGGCTTCCATCTCATCCTGATATCCCTGGCTGCTGTTGGTCATTATGCCACAAAGCTCATTTATCGACATGAGTACCCCCTCTTCATTGTACTGCACTGCTCCCATGAAAATGTCGGCCAAGCTTTGCATCAGCTCAATCTAAAGTAAAGGAATATGTTATTGTCCACTTGCATAAAAACTGGAAAGAGATGGATACAAAGAAAGGAAAGAGATAAAGAGAAAGAAAACAGGATTAAATGAGGAAAAATATCGATTGCCAACTAGGAGACTACGTGGAAATAAGCTGAAAAGTACACTAATATTTGAAGCCCAGTGTTCAAATAAGAGAGCAAAATAGATTTAGTGAGCAAATTTAATGCTTAAACTAAACTAAACTAATGAACATACAGTAAATAACTTGTTAACTTTAGATGATAAATAGTAAAAAGTGAATGATATTAATGGAAAGTTAAAAGTACTGAATGGTAACAAGAGATTAGCATGAAAAGTTGAATCTGTGTACAGTGTTTGTTAACCAGCCTAAACACTTTGACAGCCCACACGCAGTCAATACAAGTAGGCGAATAATTAAGCCCACTTTATGTATACTACTACTTAAAAAACTCTTTCATTTGACCTGGACTGTGAAAGCAGGGCTAGGTCTAAAAAGAGAGCTTTCCCAGGGATCTGGAGAAGCCATGAACTGCTATGGCCGGCAGTTTAGTGGCCACATTATAATGAATGTGAAAAGTAAAGGCTTGCATCCTCTTTCAGTTCAGGTTTTACATATCAGGGTATTATCAGGACATTATTTGCTTCCTGAGAAAGCTTCTTTCTCTTTATCTGTGTGACAGATCAGATAACGTTTGGTTGAAAATGGGTTATGAAATATGAAAGTGATCCCAAGCACAGCAGCACATCTACAACAGAATAGTTGAAAAAGAAAATAATCAAAGTGCTGGAATGGACCGCTGGTCCAATTGAAATGCTACGGTGGGACCTTAAGAGGGCTGTGCATAAATAAATGCCTGCAAACTTCAAACAACTGAATCAACATTGCAAAGAAGAGTGGGCCACACTTCCACCAGAACAATGTGAGAGCTTGATAAAGACATACAGTAAACAGACACTTCAAGTTACTGCTGCTAAAAGTGGTTCTACAAGCTAATAAATCATGGCGTGTGCTCTACACACTGCTTCTGCTTTTTGGAGTTAGCTTTTGTTGTTGCTGTTGTTTTTCATTTCTGTTTTCTGGCCTCAGAAAGGATCATGCTAGTACATACAGAACACCTAATGGCTAACACGGCGGTCCACAAGAAGAACTGTTGACAATACACGGTTTAAGTTCCAGTTTTTGAACCTCATGTCATGACTCCCATTTTGAGCACCCTCTTCAGTAAAGTCTGGACTCAGTGACCCATAGCTCTTTATTAGTCAGGCAATGTCATGGTCCTGAGTCTGCCGACTCAGTGTTTTGTGTTTCTTTATGCTTTTGTTTATTCTGAGTATGTATTCTGTTATGATTTGTTAGGCTTCTGTTCTGTGCCTGCCCTGGTCCCACTGTCTGTTTGTGAATCTGTCTGTTTAGTTCAGTGTCGTGTCCGGTTCTCTGTGTCTGAGTTTCCTGTTTTATTCTGAAGGTCCCCGTCTCATGTGAGTGTGTTCAGGTTTCCCCTGTCCTGTCAGCTCCGATTTCTCTCAGGTGTGTTGCCCTCCTGTCTCTCATCCCCTGATTACCGGTGTGTGTATTTAAGCCCTGTGTGTTCTCCTGCCTGTTGCTGGTTCGTCTGTGTTCAGTTCCTCCGTCTGCGGCTCTCTGCCCCGCACTCTGTTTCTTATGCTCTCAGGTTTGTCATTTAGTTTTCCCAGTTTAGGTTTCTCCAGTCATTTGTCATTCCTCACTGCCTGTTCTGTCACTGCCACTTCTGTAAATAAACGTCACTCTCATCACCAGTCCACTGCCTGCATTTTGGATCCGTTTCCTCCTTCACCACACGGCTCGCCCCCACAGCCGTGACAGGCAAATGAATAATTTTGAATTAACCTCCATATTTGTTTAAATATATTTAGCAAGAGAGCAACACACTATACTGGACAAGCACCATATTATGTTTTGCAGTGAAGGTCTAGCAACTACAGCTTTGGCATTTTACCATCAAGTTGAACTTTGCAATAAAATGCAATAATATACCTGACAGTTGTCCTATGTTTATCACAGAAAGACTGTAGACAGGTTTAAAATAAAGCTGTGCTTTCTTTTTCACGTGATTGCAAAGGTTCAAACAGCTTATTACCAGCATACAGTGGGAAAAGAAAGTTATCACAAAAAAGTGTATATTTAATTTTTTTAAAAAGCAAAAAATGAACAGAACCGCATGAACAAGAGCTTGGTGTCCATCAAAGCATGTCATCACCTGATCATACGGATCCTTGGGGATTTGACAGCATCCAAAGTCAGAGGCTACCTGGTTGATATTTCCACTCATCAGTGCTTCTTTCACTGCAGCAAACGCTTCACGCACTTTAGACAGACACTGCAGGAAGTGGATGGTGTGAGGTTAACAGACAAAAGTAACAGACTAAAATCTAATCCCTGACACATGATGCACAGATGGTGGCAGACTTCTCACCTTCTCTGAGCCACCAACTGCCTCATTCAACAGGCTCAAGCCAACAACCTGAAATAGAGGAAAGGCAGATATGTGATTCAAAAGGAAATGAACTTCAGTAGACACCTTAGTCGTTTGGAGGGATGTAGGTACAACAGAGGAACCGAAGGTCAAGTCCTGGTTATGGAGGAACTTTTCAATTCAATTTTATTTATATAGCGCCAAATCACAACAAAAGTCGCCTCAAGGCGCTTCATAGATACAGAGAAAAACCCAACAATCATATGACCCCCTATGAGCAAGCACTTTGGCGACAGTGGGAAGGAAAAACTCCCTTTTAACAGGAAGAAACCTCCAGCAGAACCAGACTCAGGGAGGGGCGGGGCCATCTGCTGCGACCGGTTGGGGTGAGAGAAGGAAGACAGGATGAAAGACATGCTGTGGAGAGAGACAGAGATTAATAACAGATATGATTCAATACAGAGAGGTCTGTTAACACATAGTGAGTGAGAAAGGTGACTGGAAAGGAAAAACTCAATGCATCATGGGAATCCCCCGGCAGCCTACATCTATTGCAGCATAACTAAGGGAGGATTCAGGGTCACCTGGTCCAGCCCTAACTATATGCTTTAGCAAAAAGGAAAGTTTTAAGCCTAATCTTAAAAGTAGAGATAGTGTCTGTCTCCCGAATCCAAACTGGAAGCTGGTTCCACAGAAGAGGGGCCTGAAAACTGAAGGCTCTCCCTCCCATTCTACTTTTAAATACTCTAGGAACAACAAGTAGGCCTGCAGAGCGGGAGCGAAGTGCTCTAATAGGGTGATATGGTACTACAAGGTCATTAAGATAAGATGGGGCCTGATTATTTAAGACCTTGTATGTGAGGAGCAGGATTTTGAATTCAATTCTGGATTTAACAGGAAGCCAATGAAGGGAAGCCAAAACAGGAGAAATATGCTCTCTCTTTCTAGTCCCTGTCAGTACTCTTGCTGCAGCATTTTGGATTAACTGAAGGCTTTTCAGTGAGTTTTTTGGACATCCTGATAATAATGAATTGCAGTAGTCCAGCCTGGAAGTAATAAATGCATGAACTAGTTTTTCAGCGTCACTCTGAGACAGGATATTTCTAATTTTAGAGATGTTGCGCAAATGGAAGAACGCAGTCTTACATATTTGTTTAATATGTGCGTTGAAGGACATATCCTGGTCAAAAATGACTCCAAGGTTCCTCACAGTGTTACTGGAGGCCAAGGTAATGCCATCCAGAGTAAGAATCTGGTTAGATACCATATTTCTAAGCTTTTCAGCGCCGAGTACAATGACCTCAGTTTTATCTGAGTTAAGAAGCAGAAAGTTAGTGGCCATCCAAGTCTTTATGTCTTTAAGACATTCCTGCAGTTTAACTAATTGGTGTGTGTTATCTGGCTTCATGGACAGATAGAGCTGGGTGTCATCTGCATAGCAGTGAAAATGTATGCTATGTCTTCTAATGATGCTGCCTAGGGGAAGCATGTATAATGTAAACAGAATTGGCCCTAGCACTGAACCCTGTGGAACTCCATAATTAACCTCAGTGTGTGAAGAGGACTCTCCATTTACATGCACAAATTGGAGTCTATTAGATAGATATGATACAAACCACTGCAGTGCAATACCTGTAATACCTACAGCATGTTCTAATCGCTCTAATAGGATATTATGGTCAACAGTATCGAATGCTGCACTAAGGTCAAGAAGGACAAGCACAGAGATGAGTCCACTGTCAGAGGCCATAAGAAGATCATTTGTAACCTTCACTAAAGCTGTTTCTTTTGTGGTGTACTGACATCATCAGAAGGGAAAAACTGGACTTGATCACAGTTACTTCTTTGATGGTGAAAAACACATTCAGCCCATAAGAGTCAGCGATGAAAACACAAAGAAATCAATAATAATTAAATGAATGGTGATATTAAATCCTGTGACCATGGTTTGTGTCGTATTACGTTGTTATACTCAGAAAAGTCCAGCTTTGCCTTGACTGGAGCAGAGGAGGCCACAGCTCCATACACCAGATTGGGAAACTGCAGTACAGAGCGAGAGAAGACACACAAAAACAATTAATATATTTCTGTTGATTTTACATGATTTTTGTAAAACATAAAGATCAATGTTAACAACCCGATAATCTATACATGTCTTTATATCCAACGCTTAACATGTAACATTCCTCTCCACGTCACTGTCCAAAGACACACCGTTACACTACATGACTCCACTTAATATGGTGACTGAGCTTGATTTAGCTCCTTGCTTTTGCTATACAGGGACTAATGCAGCAGTCAAATCCATACTTGAAAGTGGCTTCATCCTCAGATGTTCTAAAAGTATTTCCTAAAATCTTCTTTACCAAACACCACTTAAACACTTCCTCTTTCTTTGGGAATGAATTCATGGAGAGCTGCATGCAGGCTATGAAGAGTGGAAGCAGCAATCGATGTACTTCTATATACAGCGCTGAATATATGCGCCTTCCTGATTTCAAATTCAAATTCAAATTTTATTTGTCACACACACACACAACCATACACATTATGACATGGGGTGAAATGCTTGTAGCTGTACAATGCCCGGCCATTAAATGACAGAAAAAAGTTTTGCAGTATTTACAATTTACAGGTTACTACAAAATTTACAAATTAACTTAGAAATTTACAGTAAAAAATGTGCAAATAGCAGAAAGAGGTTATAAAGATTATAAATTATAGGAAATGTGTGGTGGTGCGTGTGGTGATGTGTGTGAGAGTCCAGTCCTACACCTGGTAGGACTTTTCTTATTTCTTTTGCATATTTCTCACATTTGCAAGTGTCAGATCATCAAACAAATTCTAATATTAAACAAAGATAACCAGAGTAAATACAAAATTGCAGTTTTGAATATTTATTTATTGATTAAGTGCTTTTAAGAAGTAGGTTTTTTTGTGTGTATTAAAAGCTATCCAGACCTACATGATCCTCTTTTTAAAAAGTAATTGCCCACTAAAACTAATAACTGGTTGTGCCACCTTTGGCAGCAAGAACTGCAATCAAATGTTTTTGATAACTAATAATATGAGTCTTTCACATCACTTTGGAGGAACTGGAGGATTTTTGAGCATGAACGGCCTCTTTAAGGTCATGCCAAACATCTTGAGTCTGGACTTTGACTAGGCCACTCCAAACCCTGACAGCCAGACATTCTCCTTCAGGATTTTCTGGTAAAGTCCAGAATTCATGGTTTGGTGAGCTTTCCACCCCTTATTACCTGAAATCACTATTTTAAATACTGCATTTTGTATGTACTCTGCTTATATTTGGCTAATATTAAAATATGTTTGATTATCTAAAATATGCAATTCAACATGTGAAAGATATGTTAAAAAATCTGGAAGTGGGAAACACTTTTTCATAATGTAGTTGATTTTAGTCTTTTTATGGAATTTACTAACAAAACCATAGAGGTAGCATAGTAACGTCATGACCTCAGAAAGGGTACTGATTAACTCTTTGTCTAGAAAATCATTGCACAAGAGTAACCACAAATATTCACTTAAAGAATCATCTTCTTTTAGTTTGTGGACTTGCATTCGTATAGTAAGATGAGATTCAGTACTTTCTTATCTCCTCCTCAGGGTATAAACAGAAGAGCATCTATGAATTATTGCCTGTCTACAGTTCTTCGGAAACAAATGACTCACGCTGTGTCTTTCCCTAAACTAGATCTTTCCTGTCAGTATGAAATACAAATATGTTGCTCTGATCTGTTTTTGTAAACTGATATAGAACAAAAAATATCTCAGTTACAGTATCAGGAAGAAGAAGTGTTGTTCCAGAAGAACAGTCAATAAGCTCTAAAATCTTCCTCTGTCTTTTATAGGATTGATTTTTAAAGATTGTGAGGTGCTGTATTTTAAAGTTTGAAGCCTTATGCATCTTTGAATGCTTCCATATGTAAACCATGTCCTGTACCTTTCCTCTGAACCAGGCTGATAGAGCTCCAGAGTATGAGCCTCCGAAGCTGATCCATGTGTTTCTGTGCGTCAGATTGAAGTTTTGGCTGATGTACTGGTGGAATGCAGCCAGGTCAGCAAGTCTGAATGAAAAGAAACAAATTACAAAAAATAAAGTGCACATGCATCTAAACAGGTCTGCACAAAAGTCACGAAGACAAATGCAATCAGATAGATGAAACGACAGAGAGACACTTGGAATCAAATGTACAAAATTACATTAGATTTGCCTGACTTACAAATAAAATTACTGATAGTCTATGTCCTAATGAATCCTAAGATAGACAGGTGTGCATTCATATGCAGGAAAAATGCGATGGGAAAGATACACATTTGCATGATGAACACCCACACACACACACACACACACACACACACACACACACACACACACACACACACACACACACACACACACACACACACACACACACACACACACACAGGTAGAGAGTCAGCACTAACGCTTGCTGGCTGCTTAGGTCTGCCAGGTTCTCTGTTTTGAGGCCATCAGGGTTAATGCTGTCACCATAGAAACGATGCTCCAGAGCCAGAAGTAGAGCACCGTGCTCTTCAGCCATGTCACTATGGTGACCTGGGAAAACATGTTCAAAGCAGATAAGATTCATTGTGAAGCAAGCCCTAAATTTTTTTTAGAGATGCAGGTACGGTACACGAGAGGCTTAAAAGTGAGTGTAACTTTAAAAAGTTACAAAGTGTGATGTGTCCAGCTACACTGTTAAAGTCCTGCTACGGTCTGAGTAAAAATATGGAAACTATTCAGTGGTAACTAATGACTATTTGCACTATTGATCAATTTTATACAATCCAGATGATGCAGTTTAATAAATAAAAGTTTATAATATTCAATCACATAGAACCACGATGTACTGTAGATACAAAACTATGGTAAATATACACTAACTGGACACAAAATGTAGAAATCTAATAAAAGACATACAGAGAATTATGAAATTCTAATTAACTGAAATAGCTGCAGCTCTGTGCTTTTTTACGAACTTTGACCTTTACTGTGAAAGATTTAAGGTCTGTAATTAATTTGATTTCAGGTGGAAGTGTGCTTATAGATAACAGGCTTTTACGGAGAATGCTGATCTTCTCCATATTGCTGTGATATTTTACACTTCCTGTTCACTATTCTCCTAACGATTCTTCTTCTCTTTGGTCATTTCTTGAAAGAGGCTCTGGGGCTAGACTGTTTGACATTTGAAGACTAATTTCAGAAAACACAAATGAATGAACTCTCGATATATATATATATATATATATATATATATATAATATAAAATATGACAGTGGTGCCATCAGAAAGGCTTTTCATCTATAATCTTCTTGATATATGAATGGTGACAGTGATGATTGAGCCTGTACTGCCATAAAATGTGAAAAACAAGAAAATATCAAAATGATAGTGTTGAATTAGCTGTGAAAATAAGTATAATTTCTTGTCAACCATCATTTTGGCATTGTGCTTAGAAAAATCCTAAATTATCTAAACTATTATCAAAATAATGAACTAATGATTTATAAAAACCAACATCTACATGTAGCTAATAGCTATAGCCATTCAAATACAGCCTCCTCCCTGACCTTGCTGGACCTATTAATCACTTTCCTTATTTTCTGTCATAAATGCACTGTGACTGCTGTCTGTGCTCATATTAAACATGGCCGGTGTTTATAAAAATTAGGTCAGTGTATAAGTTGTAGTAATTGCTGTGAGGATAAAGCTCACAGGCTTCTGACTGATCTAAATCCTCAGTATTAGACATTTTTTCTGTGATTGGATCTGTATGATGTCATAGAGAAGGGATAACTGTAATAAAAAGTATGCATTTTATTTATATACACCTGTCAAGACACTCAATGATAAAAGCAATTAAATAACAAAATCACAGTATGGACAAACTGACAAACTGACTGAATTAAACATCAGTGCTTCATAAAATTAAAATTAAACAGAAAAAGCAAGTTTAAAAAAAGTCTGTTTTAAGGCTTGCTTTAAAGATAGGGTGAGAATCAGTGTCGCAAATGTGGAGAGAGTTACAAAGACAAGGGGCCAATTGGCTGAAAGCCCATGGTGGTGAGGCGAGCAGATCAGGAAGATGTTAGAGAACGTGAGGGAGTGGCAATGTGCAGAGTATTAGTGACATGGGATATCATTAATATGACGATCTCTGCCACACACTTTCTGGCTATATTAATAACAGAAACTCTGCTTACCAGCTTTTCAAGTATTCTGTTTATGTGGGGAAGCCAATCAGAAGAAAGGTTGCTTATAGGAAAAATGGCCGAAAAGGGGAAGGGAGGAGGAGTTCAAAGAGCTTGCAAAGTGACTCTATTGATATATAATAGGTCTTCTTTAAAGTTTTGTCCTTGTTAAACAACAATCTACGTAATATTAATGATTAGCGATCTACTGTATATTACAAAAATGTTCCACAGTATATTTTTAGCAGTAAAGTATGATAACAGGTGAATTTAGTATAAAAGCACTGTTCCTGTGTGTTTTAAAATTGTAACCCAGTACCAACATCTCCTTTTTCCTATGTCTCCTATAGACGCTTCTCTGGGGGATTACGGGTACTTACAAAACAAGTTTTAGGGTACAAAAAAGACAAAACACAGATATACTCGCAGATGAGCATCACTTTACCTCCAAAGTCTGATTCTTAATTCATTATGTTGCCAGTTCTTTGAGTGTTTTGAACACTGATTTCATATGCGTGTCTGATCTGTGAAAGGCACAAACAGGTGACGATATGTGCTGTATTTTACACTACCTGTCAGAACATCATACTCAACGAGGGGCCCTTCTCCCCCAATGTAGAGAAACACCGGGCCATCAGGATGCTGCCAGTATGCCTCATTCACAAAGAACCTCTGGAGGACATTGAGAAAAGTACAAGAAGAAAGACATGCTTTATTTATGCTCTCCCAAACCGGCAGCAGTGCACATTCAAGGACTTGCTCTGAGTAATCCTTTACTTGATGCTGGAGTGGGCACATTTGCACATTGGCAGCCTCAAATGGCTGCAAGAGCTAAATGAGGCCGAACATTTCAGTTCAAGCTGTCAGGAAACGCCACCCTGTCGCTCCCTGCTGAATCAGGAGTGATGAAAAAGGTTCATCTAGTCTACATTTCTCTGAATGGACCGCTCACTCTCTGCTTCTTAAGAACCACAGCAACTCAGTTTAGCTCTTGTCTCCACAACAAAGTGAAAGCAGCAGGATTCAGTGGGACGGGACACTTGCTCTGCTGCACGCAGCCTATTTTGCGATTTGAGCTGACGGGGCATCTGTTTTATCAGCGTCACTGCAATCCAAGCAGTCTTCAGAAATATCACACGATGGCATCTTCTCCAGTGCTTTAAATAAATTATGGCCTCACATGGTTCACAGGATCTGACTGATGGAAGAGTTCTCTTATCGTTAACATAGATTTTCAAAGACCTCTCAAACATCAAGCCTTTAATTATCAGCACCATGCACTCACACTGGAGAGGTCTGTGCCCAGAAGTGAAATGTAAATTTAGAGTCATATTTAAAAAGTAGAAAATGGATATCGTCCATATTTAGCCAAGCCAACATTTGATTCTCTTTGATGCAATGCCTACAGATAAGATAAGACGATATACTGAAATAACATCAAAAACTAACATTTTGTAATATTCTTCATTATCTTTTTTTAAAAAATCCCTAATAACATAACCACACCATTTCAAATCCAAAATATTAAAAAAGGGGACGAGATGCTCCTAAGGGAGTGCCAGGCAGACTCTATCTTTGATCAAACCTCTGGCATGCTGTATTATTTTGTCTCTTTAAATGTCATGCCACAGTTGGAAGAAGCTCTTTGAGGCCTTCAAAGACAAGCTCGAGCTTATTAGTCTAACAGAGAATAAAAAAAGATTTCTAAATTTCAAACAAAGCAAACAAAACTTGAAGTTGGTCTGGACTTGGACTGGCTGCTTCAGCAAATTCAGCCTGAGAAAAGACAACCTGAAATAGAAATTCTCAAGAACCACAAAATATTATCAGAGAACCTGTAAATAACTCTTGCAAATGGTGATACCTAAAGATGCAAATTTTACACATACAAAGCAGGCGTCTGAAGGGAAATGTGTTTGCTGCATACTAAAAATAGCATCTTGGGAGAAGAACCAAGTATGAAGCACTGTGGTAGAAATGTTCTTCTGCATCAAGTCAATGAGTGCTTGAAAATAATAAGATAGTTTATCTGAAGGTTTGAGATGAACCTTTTGTAATGATAAAGACTTTAAACACGCTGCCAAATTCAGTGAAAAACTCAGATGTAAATCCAAGTGGGAATCAAAGATGTCAAAAAAGTCATTACAAAACACCTGTAAGAAGTTATTTTTGCTAGAGCAATAGCAAAATTTCCTTTTCCCACATATGATTATTTAATATATTTTTCAGTTACATAAAAGTTTTGTTGTTTTTTTAAAAAAAATCTTTTTCTTTTAGCTGCCTTTAAGTGAATAACCTTTACGTGCAGGCAGGGGTGTGAAGCATTAAAGCATTGCTCAGTGTTCCTCTACCTGAGGGAAGGTGTTGCTATTTTGTTGGTTGAAATGGTCCAGGGGCTGGACAATCCAACCCTCCTTCACGTGGTGGAGAGGCTGATGAAGACTGACTGTGAGCTTCAGGAGAAGCTGCTTGTTTTTCTGAAGCTGGTTGTCACGTGCACGCCTCTTGATCATCCTCAGAATCTGTCCTGTTAGCAAAAAACAACAAACAAAAAAAACATAGGACAGAAAAAAAACTGTGAAACTGCTTAAATGAATGAATCTAAACTTGAATAGTTTGTAATCTAAATCATAAGCTAAACATAATTTATGCAAAATAATGGAGAACTTGGCACCGTCTTAGCTCTGTTGGCCAGATTAGTGATATGAACAGGTGAACCATATTTTGTTATATCTAAACAACTGATTGATCCTCATGTGACTGAAGATGATGAATGAATCTAAATTTGTCTGTCATGGACTGCCCAGCGTGGGACCATCTTGACAGAGAACAGAACAAAAGGCAGAAACATCCAAAAAAAGAGAGCTTTGAATGACATTCAAGAAGTCTGGAGAAATATTCCTGAAGACTACTTAAAGAAATTACAATAACGTTTGACCAAGAGGGTTCAAGCTGTGTTGAAGAATAAATTCAGAATTGGAAAAAACCCTGTTTTTGCCTTATATACTATATTGTATACATTTTAAACATTTTAATAAGCAGTTATTTCTTAATTCCCTAGGAAATTATGAAGCAATAAGGAATTGGTCAAGGCCTGTGCACAGTACTTTAAATTAAGATCTAAAGTATCACATTTAGTGGAATTTTCATTAACTCACCAGAATAAACAAAGTTTAAAAGTAGCAGAGGAAGGAGACAGCGCAATGTTAAGAAATTCATCTTAAATTCTATATCCACTCTGTAACACACAAGACGTCACTCTGTGGGTCCCATATATAGTCCCTGAAGGGCTCCTGTGTGTGTGACTGTGTGTGTGTGTGCGTGCACTAATAAAAACTGCTCAGCAGAAATGAGCATCAGCCTCGTCCTGTAATTAGACCTCTCTGCTTTGTAACAGCTTTTTTTTGAATGGTTGAGTTACAAAGGGCAGTTTTCAACTTTTTGCAGCTTCCTGAGTAGTGAGAGATACTATCCTATCTCCACACAGAGGCTCAGTTCATATCTATCTATCTCAAATATTATGGAATGACACCGTTACATTCAGGATGTGTACAACGTTGATATATCTGCCAATGCAAACTACTCACCAAGCGGTAGTGACACTCTTACCTGTGCGTAAGAGTCTCACTACCTAAAGAGTTTCTCCTTTCCTGCAATATACCTAAAGTATAATTCAAATTACTTACAGTATAATTATTTCTTCTTCGCACTAAAAACTTGTATCTATCAGTAAATATTTGTAGGTAAATACAAATTATACTTTAATTTTAGAACAAATACTATATTATATTATAGTTCTACCAGAATTTCAAATTAAGTCTAATAGATTTTGTATTACAATCTTTTCTGTTACAGTTTTTCTCAGTTGCTTTGGTGCATTTCTCACAACAGAATTAAACTTTGCACAATAGTTAGTTCAACCTCCACAACATGTAGTCGTTTTGGCACAACCTTGTGGCAAATGCCTTTGGACATGAAGCAGTTGAGTAAGTACAAATATCTAAAGAATGGTCACTTTTGACTTGCTATTCATCACTATCTCCTTGCTTTTATCATGAATGTCACAATTATTTATACTTGTACTGGCTGAATAGTCATTTTCCTTACAACTAATAGTCTTCATTTCATTGCTTGTGTCAGTGCACTCAAAATTGTTGAACATCTTGTCAAACAATTTGTACACCCATTTTGAAAACCCTATTTTTAAGGAGTTTCCTCGAAAATCTCCATAAATTACTTTTCTCAGGTGAACCTTATCTCACACTAATGAAAATTGGTGTGTGTTACTTACTTGCACTTGTACTCTTACTTGCAACCAATGAAAAGCCTCTTCTACCCAGTCACAGGTGAATCGCGTTACAGTATCCCCTACTCTACAAGTATATATATAATGTAAACCAACAGACAGGATTGGCATGAGGTGCATACTGAATCTACAAAACTGCAGAACATGGAACGTCAGCCTTGTGGAAGAGGGGTGAGGATCGGTGGAGGACGAGGACAAAACCGGGTAAGAAGAGGCCAACCACATAGACACGTTCCTGACGAAATCAGGGCAACACTTGTGGATCATGTGATAAACCATGGCCTCACAATGGCCGAGGTCGAAGGGTGCAGCCAAATGATGGGAGAACTACTGTAAGTTCTATTATTCACACATTTCATCGGGAAAACAGGTGAGCATACTGTAATGTAGTTATTCAGCACAAACTAATTTGCTCTGCACTTTCATAGTCATACAGGAGACTTGCATTGGGACATGACCTTATAGATCTTTACATATAGACGTACTGTAACTGAAGCGCAGACTTGGCCCAGGTGTGGCATAGTGTGCTGTGGTACAATACAGTAATGCTGTAAAGAAAGGAGTTTTGAATGATAGTCCTGTAACAGTTACTGTAAGCATGTTTGTGCTTATTTATGTTTGTGTTTTTTCATCTGCATCTCAAAAAGGACTGCCAGACAACCTAGAAGAGGTGGAAGAGGTCCACTTTTGACTCCGCAGCAAGAGGAAAGAATTTGTGCAATGGTGGCTGCAAACAACGCTTTGAGACTGAGAGAAATACAAAGAACTGTCGTAGAAGATGACACCATCTTCGAAATATTCAGTCAATATCAATTTCCACCATAGACGGAGTCCTCAGACGGAATGAAATGTCCATGAAGCAATTGTACAAAGTACCATTTGAACGGAACAGTGATCGAGTGAAGGAGCTCCGTCACCAGTATGTACAGGTAAAACATGTTTGCATATGTACCTCTGTTTACTGTAAAAGTTTAGGCCATGTACTGCACTTACATTTATGCATGTTACTGTAATCCTATTTACAATTCAAACTGTACAATCTGTTGTGCCAAATGCACCATTAGAGACTTTTTTATTCTCATCCTTTGTATAGCGTATCCTGGAATTGGAGGCCAGGGAGCCCCTGCACACGTTTGTATATCTTGACGAAGCGGGATTCAATCTCGCAAAAGGCAGACGGCGTGGACGAAATCACATTGGAGAAAGAGCCACCACTGATGTCCCAGGCCAACGAGGAGGAAATATTACAATGTGTGCAGCAATCTCAGAAAATGGCGTTCACACCCATATTCCTCGTATTGGTGCATACAATACACAACACCTGTTGGCTTTTCTGGACGCTCTTTGTAGGGACCTAATCCCACAAAATGGGATGATCCTGGTGACAATCAGACAATGTATGTAGTGGTTTGGGATAATGTTAGCTTCCATCACTCTGCTGTAGTCAGGCAGTGGTTTGCAGCACACGACAGGATGCTTATGGAGTTTCTTCCTCCTTACACTCCATTCCTAAATCCAATTGAGGAGTTTTTCTCTTCCTGGAGGTGGAAGGTATATGACAGGCATCCACATACCCAAATGACCCTGCTAGTAGCTATGGATGCAGCTTGTGATGACATCACAGCAGAGTCCTGCAGAGGGTGGATTTGACACTCCAGAAGATACTTTCCCCGATGCATCGATAGAGCTGACATTTGCTGTGATGTTGATGCAAATATGTGGGCAGACAGATGTCTAGATATCAATGATTGATATGCAGCAGTGTCTGTTTTTCAGTTGTTGTTTTTTTTGTTTCATAGCTACTGCAGTAAGGTTTACTGTCTAAGTGAGTTTATGTTTGCTGTAAAATGTTTGATTTACTGTACTGCAGAGCTGTCTCACTGACTTTTCAATTGCAGACAGCAGCAGCAGTGACAGCAATTGCAATGTTCAAGTCAGCCAGTGTGGCAGCAGACGTGATAAAATTATGAGCACAGAGCTGAATGCTAGTCATGTTAGCCAACTCTACTTTGGTTGCATGAACTTTAGCAGAGAGGTTCTGGTTCAAATATTATCTTCAGTATCACTTGCAGACATCTCTGTCTTGCAATTTGCTCTAAGTGAGCGCTGATGAAACCCACGTACATGGCAAGCAGTGGCATGTTTCACAGGTTCATAATGTCAGGCTGGTTTTATCACCGTGGTAGTTGTTGCTCTGGTTAAGGTTATCTTCCATTCAGATCAATGCAGAGGACACATTTGCATGGCTTGTTTTACATTATCAGCGTTCCAGAAGAGAGTAGAACACAATAGAGAGGCACATTTAAGGCTATAAAGTATATAAAAAGCCCCAGCTGCAAGTTTAGAAACAAGTTTACTGCATTAAAAGTGGACAATAAGCCAATATGTTTACAACTTATTTTTGCTGTGCCCAAGAGATGCTTAGGGATCTCAGAGCAAATATCACTGGGAAGCTGGTTTGGTAACTCCTTTACGAACAGGGACTCCGGTCAGAGAGTAGGGCACGGAGAGTTCAGTCTCACATAGATTTTAATAATGTGTACTGTAGTTTAATACCAGATCAGTTGCATGGTAAATAGTTTACAGTGCTTTCCAAAAGAATGAAGAAAAAATAAATATTATATTGGTGGTCAACAGAGCCTGTTTATTACTGAAAAACACAAGTGCGACACTGAAACCTGCTATGATTAGCAGAACAACAGTAAATCAAATTGAATGCCTATATTAAATTAATATGACACCCTTAAAACAAGAATACATAAAGGATGTAAGCAATATTAACAACAAATATAATATTTTCTCCTCATAATCTAAACTAGCAGACCTATTAATAAAAAATCTTGTACTTTCAGATCTTCCATCTTCATCCGCTTTATCCGGGGCCGGGTCGTGGGGGCAGCAGCCTAAGCAAAGAGGCCCAGACCTCCCTCTCCCCAGCCACCTCCTCCAGCTCGTCCGGGGGAACACCAAGGCGTTCCCAGGCCAGCCGAGAGATATAATCTCTCCAGTGTGTCCTGGGTCTGCCCCGGGGCCTCCTCCCGGTGGGACATGCCTGGAACACCTCACCCAGGAGGCGCCCAGGGGGCATCCTTGTCAGATGCCCAAACCACCTCAACTGGCTCCTTTCGATGTGGAGCAGCAGCAGCTCTACTTTCTACTACTTCTACTTTCAGATCTTGTATTATCAAATATTTGGAAATTTACTTTTAGCTAGCATGAAAACACAAGATTGGAATTTGCTATTCCTCATCATCCATAGAAAATATGCATAATAGCATCAGTCCTTGAAGTAAAACTGTACTATCATAAGAACACAAAACATCATTGAGTATTACGAACAAACAGGAAATTTTACTAGCCAATACAGAGCACTAAAATTACAATAATAACATTGAAAAGTTAAATACAGACTCTCTGACGAGTTGATATTGTATGTGGTCACTTTTGGATGGTAAACCCTCATATTTGCAGGGTCCTCTAGCAAATACATTATTTGCACATTAAACAGATTTGTGCCACTGATCCAAAAAACACTAATTTTATTTAAAAAAATATGAAAGTTGTATAAATGTTAGTTGACCACTAAATAACAGCTATAAGTATAACTCACAATGTGTAAATATTACACAGTTCATTCTGTGGTCACTCTTTTAAAGAACATGGGAGTCACATGTCACAACATGTCTATATTTTGCATAGATTCGGGATGTACCACAAACGAATTATTTATAATATTATTTTATTACAACCATGTCATAACTGTGTGAGTGGTTTTGTAAACTACATCAGATCTTATAAAAGCTGATGTGTAATAAGATAAAACTGCCTGATTAATTTGCGGCACAACTCTTGAAGTACCTCAGCAAACTTCCTGTTGTAGCTTTTACTTTCTACCCTCCATAGTCTTATCTTATTTCACCTACACAAACTGCACTAGAGAAAACTGTGAATGTTGTGCTTGGGTGCAATTTTTCATTAAACACACTCCTCATAGTAGCCATCCCTCAAGACTTCGATTTGAAGCAATGCATTATCAGGGATTGTAACATCGTGTCCATTTATTGAATTAGTTGCAACTGTACATATCTATTCATATAATATTGCATTGTGGATAAAGAGCATCTAGCAGCAGTTTAGTTTAAATGAAAAGCTTTTCTTGTTAAACAGTTCCCCTCAGTTATTGTTTCTTATTTGTAATCCATAGAATTTTAGGTTTCTTGATAAGGAAGTTTAATGTTGATAAGTGAACGTGTGTTTGGTTTTTCAAGCTTGGTTTATATCTGAATGTAATGACAGTTTTTCTCTGAACACTGATTAACGATTTCTGTTAGAGGAAGTGGGGTGGAAGGAATCACACAACTAGCAATGTTTACAGTTAGCCCTAGACAGGAGATGTAACATATATATTTAATTCATAATAACCATTAATGTGAGCTAGAGCTTAACTATCTGAGATAGTTAAGATATATTTATTTGAGGTATAACAACATTTGGATTTAATTATAGCATACACCACACAGAAAAACTCAATTTACGTCATCAACCACAACTCTTGAGATGAGTCTACAAATTTCCTGTGCCACTTCATAATTTACCCTTAAAGACTTTCCTCAACGCACCTCACACAGATAAACGGCACTGAGAGGAACTTTGAATGCTCAGCTATAATACTTCATAAAGAACAGAAAAATCTCTTCTGTGATCATGAACACGTCAGTCACTACAGAGGACAGGGTTTACGCTGGGGTCTTTGGCTGCATTATGGTGATAGGTCTGCCTCTCAACGTAGTCGCACTGTGGATTCTTCTTCGTCGTCACAGCCTCCAATCGCCCAACGCTGTCTTCATGGTCAACCTGGCAGTATCAGACCTGCTGGTCATCATCTCTTTGCCCATGAGGATCTACTTTCACGCCACCCGCAGCTGGCCTCTGAGCAATATGGCGTGCCAATTCATCACAATGTTCTTTCGCAACAACCTCCGCTCCAGCGCCTTCTTCATTACTTTCATCAGCGTGGACAGACTTCTGGCTGTGGTTTATCCTCTGAGGTCACGCCATCTTCGAACTTCATCCAATGCCTGGAAAGGAGCAGCAGTAGTCTGGCTAATTGTTCTCTTAATGAATGTCCCAATGTTTATGGGCTTAAAACATTTTAAAAACAGAAACAATACCGGTTGTTTTGGAACTGGTTCTATGAGTGCAACACGATCAGACGTTATTTATCTGTATACGGTGTTATTCGTCACAATGCTAGCAGTCAACATTATTTGCACCGTTATGGTGTCTTGGACTTTATGCAACCATCCCAGTGACACTGCAAAGATCAACAACAAGGTGAATGTAATGCTGATTTTTGCCATGAATTTGGTTTTATTCACGATCTGTTTCTTGCCTGTGCAAATAGGTTTAGCCACAAAAAGTTTTGCTCATTTAAACCCACTTGTATGTCTTGCTGCTGTGAACTGCTGTTTGGATCCTCTGCTGTATTACTTTTCTTTTGACTCCTTTTGGAAGAAAAAGGAAGATGCAATGAAGGGAGGAGAAATGTAGATGCTAGACATGATATTTTTGAGGTGAAATTTTCTTTTTGACATGAATTTTTTCTCTTTTTTTTGGTGAACTAACTTGTTATTGCACAAAATGCTCATTTAGTTCAAGCATATTTTCTGAATTCCTAAATTCTGAAACTGAGCTAATTGTACTATTGTGTGTCTTTTGACTTGCTTCTCTCTGCTTCCTTGTCTTTCCACTCACCCCAAAATGATTTGTGGCAGATGGCTGCCCTCCCTGACCCTGGGTTTGTAAGAGGTTTCTTCCTGTTAAAAAGGGACTTTTTTTCTACCCACTGTTACTACACGTTTGTTCAGAGGGGGTTCAGTCATGGAATTTTTTGGGTTTCATTCTAATATTGTGGGTTCCTTATTTTATAATATAAAGCACCTTTGGGTGACTGTTGTTGTGAATTGGTGCTATATAAATAAAATCGAACAACTTTTTCACCAGTAACTCAACAATAATTGTCAGTTAAATGTACTTGTGAAGCTTAGGCAGTGGGATACATAGAGAAAAGACTTGTTAGCCTCACAGTTTCATAAAACTATTCTTTAAATTTAAAGCTTGAGGACTGTAGCTGATTTATTGTACATTTTGTACACTTGACGACTGAGGAAACAATCTGTCTTTATCTGCTGGAGAGTTTCCATACCGCAGAACAAGATACTGTCAAGCACGTAAAACAAACCACAATTTAACTGAAACTTTTTAACTCTTCACACACTGTTCATCACAATGCTCTTTAACAACATCCTCTCAGTGGCAACTTCATCCCCGTAATCAGCTTGGAACATCTGATGGCTGTGGTTTTTCCTTTGACGCTATGCCATCTTAGCCCCTAATCCTGTACCTGAAAAGCATCTGCGCTCGTCTGGCTCATTTTGCTGGTGGAGAAACTACAGACAATGTGAGTTTTTGAAAGCGTTTGAACAATCTTGAATTTCTCAAGGCTCTAAGAGTCATAAAAAGGTTAATCTGCATCATCAAAGCTTTAAATAGCAAAAGAATCTAGGCTGTTTTATGAGAATTCATTCACTTTTTGCTAATTATTTCTAACATTTTATGAAATAAGCTTATTTGTGAAAAACAGGAAGTCTCAAGTTTACATGTCTCTATGCAAAATCCAAATCGAGAGCTCATAACACAACTACTGGGAACAAAAGGAAATAGCTGGCTCCGTAACTGTGGAAACACTTTTGTGCGTTGGTGTAGACCTGCAGCCTGTTCGGTTTGTCTTTTTCAAAAACTAGTTTATGGCTGTAAAATAGTAAAAAGAAAATGGTAAAAACTGGTTTTAATGCTACCTGTTTTTCATTGGGAGTTGGGAAAAATACAGCTTTTACAGTTAACCTAGGCCACGGATGTTAATAGTATTGGTTTTAAATGTTGTCAGATTGTATAAAAAAGTGTGTTTATCATTTGTTTCATTTAAAAATGTTATAACTATTAACGTCAGTGGCCACGATCAAATTGCACCACCAGATTTCCTGTTGCAATATTTCACACTCCCTAGTCTAATCTACCCTCACTTCACACAGATAATCATCAGAGAGTGGAAGGTTTGCTGCTCAGCTGCAATTCAGTTAATAAAGGAGGCAGAAACTTCATCATGAACGCATCAAATGTCACTACAGAGGACAGGGTTTACGCTGGGGTCTTTGGCTGCATTATGGTGATAGGTCTGCCTCTCAACGTAGTCGCACTGTGGATTCTTCTTCGCCACCACAGCCTCCAATCGCCCAACGCTGTCTTCATGGTCAACCTGGCAGTATCAGACCTGCTGGTCATCATCTCTTTGCCCATGAGGATCTACTTTCACGCCACCCGCAGCTGGCCTCTGAGCAATATGGCGTGCCAATTCATCACAATGCTTTTTCGCAACAACCTCCGCTCCAGCGCCTTCTTCATTACTTTCATCAGCGTGGACAGACTTCTGGCTGTGGTTTATCCTCTGAGGTCACGCCATCTTCGAACTTCATCCAATGCCTGGAAAGGAGCAGCAGTAGTCTGGCTATTTATGCTGGTATTGAATGTTCCAGAGACTTTGGACTTTCCAAAAAGTGCCAACGACAGTTGGTGTTTTGATTTCAGTCTTGAAAGGGACAAACAGGAAATTTTACTAGCCAATACAGAGCACTAAAATTACAATAATAACATTGAAAAGTTAAATACAGACTCTCTGACGAGTTGATATTGTATGTGGTCACTTTTGGATGGTAAACCCTCATATTTGCAGGGTCCTCTAGCAAATACATTATTTGCACATTAAACAGATTTGTGCCACTGATCCAAAAAACACTAATTTTATTTAAAAAAATATGAAAGTTGTATAAATGTTAGTTGACCACTAAATAACAGCTATAAGTATAACTCACAATGTGTAAATATTACACAGTTCATTCTGTGGTCACTCTTTGGACTTTTAAAAAACATGGGAGTCACATGTCACAACATGTCTATATTTTGCATAGATTCGGGATGTACCACAAACGAATTATTTATAATATTATTTTATTACAACCATGTCATAACTGTGTGAGTGGTTTTGTAAACTACGTCAGATCTTATAAAAGCTGATGTGTAATAAGATAAAACTGCCTGATTAATTTGCGGCACAACTCTTGAAGTACCTCAGCAAACTTCCTGTTGTAGCTTTTACTTTCTACCCTCCATAGTCTTATCTTATTTCACCTACACAAACTGCACTAGAGGAAACTGTGAATGTTGTGCTTGGGTGCAATTTTTCATTAAACACACTCCTCATAGTAGCCATCCCTCAAGACTTCGATTTGAAGCAATGCATTATCAGGGATTGTAACATCGTGTCCATTTATTGAATTAGTTGCAACTGTACATATCTATTCATATAATATTGCATTGTGGATAAAGAGCATCTAGCAGCAGTTTAGTTTAAATGAAAAGCTTTTCTTGTTAAACAGTTCCCCTCAGTTATATTTTTGTTTCTTATTTGTAATCCATAGAATTTTAGGTTTCTTGCTAAGGAAGTTTAATGTTGATAAGTGAACGTGTGTTTGGTTTTTCAAGCTTGGTTTATATCTGAATGTAATGACAGTTTTTCTCTGAACACTGATTAACGATTTCTGTTAGAGGAAGTGGGGTGGAAGGAATCACACAACTAGCAATGTTTACAGTTAGCCCTAGACAGGAGATGTAACATATATATTTAATTCATAATAACCATTAATGTGAGCTAGATCTTAACTATCTGAGATAGTTAAGATCTAACTATCTGAGATAGTTAAGATATATTTATTTGAGGTATAACAACATTTGGATTTAATTATAGCATACACCACACAGAAAAACTCAATTTACGTCATCAACCACAACTCTTGAGATGAGTCTACAAATTTCCTGTGCCACTTCATAATTTACCTTTAAAGACTTTCCTCAACGCACCTCACACAGATAAACGGCACTGAGAGGAACTTTGAATGCTCAGCTATAATACTTCATAAAGAACAGAAAAATCTCTTCTGTGATCATGAACACGTCAGTCATCGCCTGAGCCAAGGTGTGGAACTGGGTGTGGGTCCCAATCAGCCAGAGTTTCGGGTGAGTTCATTGTGAAATCTGGCCCCACCTTATCATGCGAATTCCTGAGGTCAGATGGCCCAGGGTGTGAGTGGGCCTTAAGGCGTCTGGGAAGGGATCTCAAAACTGGATTATAGATGGCAGAGAGTTGGTGTTGTAAACCACCGCCTCTGTTCAAAGATGGTCGCTCACAGTGGACATAGATGGCTTCTTTCACTCCTCTTTCAAACCATCTGTCCTCTCTGTCCAAAATGTGAACATTGGCATCCTCGAAAGAGTGTCCTTTATCCTTAAGATGCAGATGGACAGCTGAATCTTGTCCTGTGGAGGTGGCTCTTCTGTGTTGTGCCATGCGCTTGTGAAGTGGCTGTTTGGTCTCTCCAATGTAGAGGTCTGGGCATTCCTCGCTGCACTGTACGGCATACACCACATTGTTAAGTCTGTGTTTTGGCGTTTTGTCTTTCGGGTGAACCAGTTTTTGTCTGAGTGTGTTGCTGGGTCTGAAGTACACCGGGATGTCATGCTTGGAGAAAACCCTCCTGAGTTTCTCTGATACACCGGCTACATAGGGGATGACAATGTTGTTGCGCCTGTCCTTCTTATCCTCCCTCGCTGGTGTCTGATCTTCTTTTCTGTGCCTCTTTGCTGACTTTAAAAACGCCCATTTAGGTCCTTTTGTCCCTCTGTGGGGGGACACTCCCACTAGGGTTATACCTGGGACTCTCCACCATTTGACCTTAGAACTGAAGAAGCCTCTCGGATGAGAGGTGAAACGTCTTCAAGTAACTTAAAGAAGTCCAGACGCTTTTCTTTGCAAGCTCCTTTGACTACGATGACCTGGATGACTGAGAACCTTCACAGACAACACATCAGTCACTACAGAGGACAGGGTTTACGCTGGGGTCTTTGGCTGCATTATGGTGATAGGTCTGCCTCTCAACGTAGTCGCACTGTGGATTCTTCTTCGTCGTCACAGCCTCCAATCGCCCAACGCTGTCTTCATGGTCAACCTGGCAGTATCAGACCTGCTGGTCATCATCTCTTTGCCCATGAGGATCTACTTTCACGCCACCCGCAGCTGGCCTCTGAGCAATATGGCGTGCCAATTCATCACAATGCTCTTTCGCAACAACCTCCGCTCCAGCGCCTTCTTCATTACTTTCATCAGCGTGGACAGACTGCTGGCTGTGGTTTATCCTCTGAGGTCACGCCATCTTCGAACTTCATCCAATGCCTGGAAAGGAGCAGCAGTAGTCTGGCTAATTGTTCTCTTAATGAATGTCCCAAGGTTTATGGACTTAAAACATTTTAAAAACAGAAACAATACCGGTTGTTTTGGAACTGGTTCTATGAGTGCAACACGATCAGAAGTTATTTATCTGTATATGGTGTTAATCGTCACAATGCTAGCAGTCAACATTATTTGCACTGTTATGGTGTCTTGGACTTTATGCAACCGTCCCAGTGACACTGCAAAGATCAACAACAAGGTGAATGTAATGCTGATTTTTGCCATGAATTTGGTTTTATTCACGATCTGTTTCTTGCCTGTGCAAATAGGTTTAGCCACAAAAAGTTTTGCTCATTTAAACCCACTTGTATGTCTTGCTGCTGTGAACTGCTGTTTGGATCCTCTGCTGTATTACTTTTCTTTTGACTCCTTTTGGAAGAAAAAGGAAGATGCAATGAAGGGAGGAGAAATGTAGATGCTGGACATGATATTTTTGAGGTGAAATTTTCTTTTTGACATGAATTTTTTCTCTTTTTTTTGGTGAACTAACTTGTTATTGCACAAAATGCTCATTTAGTTCAAGCATATTTTCTGAATTCCTAAATTCTGAAACTGAGCTAATTGTACTATTGTGTGTCTTTTGACTTGCTTCTCTCTGCTTCCTTGTCTTTCCACTCACCCCAAAATGATTTGTGGCAGATGGCTGCCCTCCCTGACCCTGGGTTTGTAAGAGGTTTCTTCCTGTTAAAAAGGGACTTTTTTTCTACCCACTGTTACCACACGTTTGTTCAGAGGGGGTTCAGTCATGGAATTTTTTGGGTTTCATTCTAATATTGTGGGTTCCTTATTTTATAATATAAAGCACCTTTGGGTGACTGTTGTTGTGAATTGGTGCTATATAAATAAAATCGAACAACTTTTTCACCAGTAACTCAACAATAATTGTCAGTTAAATGTACTTGTGAAGCTTAGGCAGTGGGATACATAGAGAAAAGACTTGTTAGCCTCACAGTTTCATAAAACTATTCTTTAAATTTAAAGCTTGAGGACTGTAGCTGATTTATTGTACATTTTGTACGCTTGACGACTGAGGAAACAATCTGTCTTTATCTGCTGGAGAGTTTCCATACCGCAGAACAAGATACTGTCAAGCACGTAAAACAAACCACAATTTAACTGAAACTTTTTAACTCTTCACACACTGTTCATCACAATGCTCTTTAACAACATCCTCTCAGTGGCAACTTAATCCCGTAATCAGCTTGGAACATCTGATGGCTGTGGTTTTTCCTTTGACGCTATGCCATCTTAGCCCCTAATCCTGTACCTGAAAAGCATCTGCGCTCGTCTGGCTCATTTTGCTGGTGGAGAAACTACAGACAATGTGAGTTTTTGAAAGCGTTTGAACAATCTTGAATTTCTCAAGGCTCTAAGAGTCATAAAAAGGTTAATCTGCATCATCAAAGCTTTAAATAGCAAAAGAATCTAGGCTGTTTTATGAGAATTCATTCACTTTTTGCTAATTATTTCTAACATTTTATGAAATAAGCTTATTTGTGAAAAACAGGAAGTCTCAAGTTTACATGTCTCTATGCAAAATCCAAATCGAGAGCTCATAACACAACTACTGGGAAAAAAAGGAAATAGCTGGCTCCGTAACTGTGGAAACACTTTTGTGCGTTGGTGTAGACCTGCAGCCTGTTCGGTTTGTCTTTTTCAAAAACTAGTTTATGGCTGTAAAATAGTAAAAAGAAAATGGTAAAAACTGTTTTTAATGCTACCTGTTTTTCATTGGGAGTTGGGAAAAATACAGCTTTTACAGTTAACCTAGGCCACGGATGTTAATAGTATTGGTTCTAAATGTTGTCAGATTGTATAAAAAAGTGTGTTTATTATTTGTTTCATTTAAAAATGTTATAACTATTAACGTCAGTGGCCACGATTGAATTGCACCACCAGATTTCCTGTTGCAATATTTCACACTCCCTAGTCTAATCTACCCTCACTTCACACAGATAATCATCAGAGAGTGGAAGGTTTGCTGCTCAGCTGCTTCAGCTTCAGTTAATAAAGGAGGCAGAAACTTCATCATGAACGCATCAAATGTCACTACAGAGGACAGGGTTTACGCTGGGGTCTTTGGCTGCATTATGGTGATAGGTCTGCCTCTCAACGTAGTCGCACTGTGGATTCTTCTTTGCCACCACAGCCTCCAATCGCCCAACGCTGTCTTCATGGTCAACCTGGCAGTATCAGACCTGCTGGTCATCATCTCTTTGCCCATGAGGATCTACTTTCACGCCACCCGCAGCTGGCCTCTGAGCAATATGGCGTGCCAATTCATCACAATGCTTTTTCGCAACAACCTCCGCTCCAGCGCCTTCTTCATTACTTTCATCAGCGTGGACAGACTTCTGGCTGTGGTTTATCCTCTGAGGTCACGCCATCTTCGAACTTCATCCAATGCCTGGAAAGGAGCAGCAGTGGTCTGGCTATTTATGCTGGTATTGAATGTTCCAGAGACTTTGGACTTTCCAAAAAGTGCCAACGACAGTTGGTGTTTTGATTTCAGTCTTGAAAGGGGACCAGGTTTAACTAAAGGTATAGCATTTGTATATCTTGTGTTAATAGTCATAATGCTAGCAGTCAACATTGTTTGCACCGTTATGGTGTCTTGGGTACTGCGTAGACATCTCAGTGACTCTGCAAAGATCAAAAACAAGATGAACGTAATGCTGATATTTGTCATGAACGTGGTTTTGTTTACTATCTGTTTCCTACCTTTGTCAGTAGGTGTAGTTACAGTTAAACCTACTGAATTAAAGCCATTGATATGTCTCAGTGCTGTGAACTGTTGTCTAGATCCATTCTTATATTACTTTTCCTTTGATGGCTTCTGGAAGAAAAAAGAAGATGCGGATCCGACAAGAGAGCAGTGACCTTAGGACATGCTATTTCAACTTATAATTCAAGTCATATTATGGTTTTCCAATTTTCCAAAAAAAGTGATTGTATATATATATATATATATATATATATATATATATATATATATATATATATATATACCATAAATATAAAGCATCTTGCAGCAGTGAACAAAAATTGATAAGACCTACTTGTTAAACAGTTTATTATTGCGTTTATTACAAGTTCTACTATGAAATTTGATCCCTGGCTTTTTATTCCTTAATAACCATTCGTGTCAATTATTTCTAAACTTTGTTAGATCTTATAAAACTATGTTTGTTTTTTTGTATAAGAAGATATTAATTAAAAAAAATTCTAAACCATGTGAAAAACAAATTGTTTTATTCTTTTACGTAAGTGATACGACTGTTAGATTGTATCATTACATTTCCTGTTGCAATACTTGACTTTTTAACCTCTCCAGTCATCTCACTTGACACAGCTAAAAACCACAAAGATACATGTGTGAGTGTTGTGCTCAGCTGCAGTTTTATGCTGGGGCAATGTGATTATTTTAGACCTGCTGTTGGTCATTATCATCTCTTACTTTCATCTTGCCATAATTTATATCCTAATGAGAAGAGTTGTTAATCACAGCTGGTGTGTCATGTGTTGCATTTGAAAACAGCAAACTTCATTTACGTCAGCAACCACAACCAGAGTTTCCTGTTCCATACTAGCTCCCCTCACGTAGCACAGATGAACAGCACAGAAGGACATGTTCGCTGCTTGGCTGCAATACTTCATAAAGGACCAAAAAGAACGTCTTTTCTCATCATGAACACATCAAACAGCACCACAGAAGGTGAACAGGTTTACGCTGGGGTCTTTGGCTGCGTAATGGTGATAGGTCTGCCTCTCAATGCAGTAGCACTGTGGATTCTTCTTCGCCGCCACAGCCTCAAATCACCAAACGCTGTCTTCATGGTCAACCTGGCATTCTCAGACCTGCTACTCATCATCTCTTTGCCCATGAGGATCTACTTTCATGCCACAGGCACCTTGCATCTGGGCAATATGGCGTGCCTCATCATTACGATGCTTTTTCGTGACAACATCCGTTCCAGCGCTATGTTTATCACCTTCATCAGCGTGGACAGATTGCTGGCTGTGGTTTATCCTCTGAGGTCACGCCATTTAAGAACCTCGTCCAATGCCTGGAAAGGAGCAGCATTCGTCTGGAGTTTTATGCTGGTGGTGAATATCCCAGAGAGTTTGGACTTTCTAGAACATTTGCAGAACCACACTCAACGTACCTGTTTTAAATCTTATGACTCTTACAAGCTTTTATTGAGTAAAACTCGATTAGCAGTTATTTACCTTCAGATTGTGTTACTGGTCACAATGCTAACAGTCAACATTGTTTGCACCGTTATGGTGTCTTGGACTCTGCACAGACATCTCAGTGACTCTGCAAAGGTCAGCAACAAGATGAAAGTTATGCTGATCTTTGTCATGAACTTGGTTTTGTTTGCCATGTTCTTACCTGTGCCTATAGGAATGGCTGCACATGGCCAAGAAATCATGCCGCTGGTGTGTCTTACTGTTTCTAACTGCTGTCTGGATCCTCTGCTGTATTACTTTTCTTTTGACTCCTTCTGGAAGAAAAATGAGAACTGTAGATAAAAGACCTGCTATTGGTTTCACCAATAAACCAACATTAACATGTTTGTGAAGCTTTGCGTGTGAGACAGATGGTGAAAAGGCTAGTTGAAGTAGTGGTTTCGTGTTTTATTTAGACCTATGCTGCAGCATGACAGCGTCAACCACCAAAAGAATGGTTGCTGTACTAGAAACTGAAGCTTAAAAAAGACAGCTGCAAAGCTTTTTTTAGTTTACACATTCAAGAGGTTACTTGTTAAGAACTTCTTACGCAATGTCCTTTGTTAATTTTTTCACATTTAGTTTGACTATTTGGATCTATTCATGTGCAAAGTTTAGTGCGCTTCTGTTATTTTTCTCCTAAAGCCTTCTCCTGAATGATTTTTCTAAAAAAAAAAACAAAAACAAAAACAAAAACAAAAGTAACTGCTTGTCTTTCTCAAATAGTTGAAAAAGACAGTGTGAGAAAAGGGTTTTGATTGAGAGCCTATTTTACATTTTGCTCATTGTTCAGTTGAGGAAGCAGACTGTTTTCATCTGCTGGAGAGCTAAAGAAAAAAAACCTCATGGTTTGTCCTCCGGAAGTCACTGCTAGAGTACAAGATCCAGTAGAGCACAGGTTATAAACCACCTTTTAACAGAAATGTTTCAACTTTTCATTGCAAGGCTTGTTCAATACAACATCGTCTCCTATGCTGCCTTTAGCAGCTTGCAACATCTGCTCGCTGTGGTTTATTCTCTGAGGTCAACTTCAAACCTATTTCTGTGTCTGAAATGGAGCTGCACACGCCTGGCTGATCTTGCTGGTGGGGAAAATCACAGAGGGCGTGAGGTTTCGAAAGCAGTTAAGCAATTTTGAACTTTCTCAGGGCTCTAAGCATCATAAACAGATTATTGCTGCAACATCAAAGTGTCATAATTTGGCTGTGGAGTGGGCATGGAGTGGACCCACGTGCAGGACATATTGCTGATGCTAACCTAAACTGATACTAACTCAGGGAAGTAAGAAATCGGGAACTTAGAAACTAAGGAACTACGAGGAAAATGGGGAACACACAAGGCAAATGACGCACAGCATTAAGGGACAACATGACAAAGAATTGAGGAGAATTTAGAGTGTAAATACACACGAGGTCACAAAGCAGAGTGGATTCACTTGGGGAACACAGCTTGGCAGAATCTAACTAGTGTGACAAGGGGAAGTAAAACTAAACATGACACACATGAGACGGGGGACTGTCAAAACAGAACAGGAAACATAGTACTGAGACAGAGACAAAGACACAGACGAAAAGATAAACAGACACAGAGACACGACTTACTGGGGAGATAAGACTAACTTGACATAACTAAACAGTGAGACCAGAAAACAACAGAGAGAGATTATAGACAAAGAGACATAGGACACAACTGGGGAACAGACAGAGATCACAAACTAACAAAATTATAATAAACAAAAGCTAGAAAAGGCACAAAAACACTAAAGTTTGTGCCTGAGGCAAAAAAAAACAACCCTAACCCAAAACTAGACTAAAGACCTAAATATAGATCATTTCTTAAAAGCAAAACAAATCATTAACTCAAAAAAAACCCCCTCAAAACCGTGGATCCAGGACCTAAGGACCCTGACACAAAGTTTCAAACGCAAAAAAACAAACAATCCAGGCTGTTTTATTCAGTATTCATGCACTAATTAGTGCATTCACTAATAATTTAAAACATTTTAGGAAATAAGCTTACTTGAGACAAACATGATGTCTCAAGTTGAGACTTGAGGCGACTTTTGTTGTGATTTGGCGCTATATAAATAAAATTGAATTGAATTGAATTGAATCAAGTTCAACTTTTTATGGCAAATACAAATACAGAAGCATAAATATGGTACAAAAACTAGAATAGGAGAGACACCCATTTAGTATTAAATGTAAAAAAAAATATACAAACATTTTTCATATGCAATATGAACTTGACTGTTAATCAGCTTATATCACCATAAATAACCATAGTAAAATTTCCATAATTGATAACCTATTGCAATAAGCCAGCCACAGACTGACCCACACAGGTGTGCACACGGGCATACGCTGTTCATAGACACAAACTACACCTATCTTGGCTGCTACCTCAAAGCACATTGTGGTCCTGCGTGCTGCACAACAACATTCAATATTTAGTATTTACTGTTATTCCCATATGGAAAAGAAATAGAAAAAACTTATAAAAGACTTGCATAAGATGTGGCCTACTTTATATAGTGAATCATATAAGGCTTATATGATTTACTCATGAAAATGGCCACTTTCTCATTACTTTCATATATAGTTTTAGTAAGTATCCAAAACATACAAGTTTCATTTATATAATTGTTCAAGGGATCTTATATCTGTTTTCACTCTTGTATGCTTTTCATACAAGTTTCATGCAAGACAGATACAAACTTTATAAGATTTATATATATATTTTCCATATGGGTTTACACTTAGCTAGATTAATGCGATGGTGTTGCGTTTATTATATTGCTCTCTTTTTTGCTTGTTTCCTCTTTTTCTCCTTTTTTCCTCTCTTAACAGGTGATCCAGGAGATTTTTGTCTTTTTAAGTGCCCTTTCTCACTGTCCCTCTTCCCCTCTGTTTTTCTCTCCCCCCCCAAACAAACAAACAAACAAACAAAAAAACAAATGCTGAGTCTACAAGAGTTTCTCTGAACTGGTGTTCAGAAGTTAGTCTTCTACACAGTGCAAGATGTGACCTTTGTTGATGGGGTGTAAGAGGCTACTGGGATCCCTGGAGGCAGCCTGTTCATTAGTGATGTGTCGGACGCGAATGGAGCTGGTTCTTTGAAGTGAACGACGACAGCCGTGTTTTGTTTTTTTTTCTCTCACTCTCTCTCTCGCACTTTTTTTCCGCTTCACTTCGCAAGCAAGCCTTGTGTTTTGCTCTGGGAAGAGGGGGGAGGGGCGGTAGTTACACTCAGTAGCACAGGAACAGAGCGGGAGGGAGAGACAGAGAAAGAGAGCCAGGAACAACAACGTCACATTAGAAAGGTATGGTAATCATCCACAACTATTTTCAGTTGCAGATGATAAAGGATTCAGGAAGTTTATTCATGCAGGCCCATATGACAGAGAATATGCATCTTCTTTTTGTTTTCATATTTTAATTTATATTTAATTGTGTTGTGGTTTGCAGTGTTTTGTGTTGTTTCACTTTAAATTTGTTTAAAAGGAAAAAGCTGAAAATTTAAATAGTTAAAAGTTGAAATGTGAATAGTTGGTTTTTGTATTATATGATTTATTTATTACATTTTATGTGGAGTGAATAAATAAAAGTATATTTACGGTGGCCCCTAGAGACAAAGCACGTACAAACTCCAAAACACGTACAAAAGACAACAGAAGTGTGCCAGGATGCTAGGCGCAGTGTTGAGCTTTTGTTACCTAGTGGCTACACAAGCCAGGAAGTACCAACGGCCAGATTTGGTGTGTGGTAGTAACAGGTAAACATTTTTTTTTTTAATTATTTGAATATATATGAGTGCTTGTGTATAAATACACAACAATACACATATGCTTTCAATTGTGTAATTTAAGTGATCTAGTAGCTCTGCTTTGGAAGTTCAGTTCATGCTAGAAATGTGTTTTGGAGTTTGTACGTGTTTTGTCTCTAGGGGCCACCGCATATATTTATATATAAACATATATAAATAAAACTACTTTTTTTTACATTAGTAATTCCTTTTGTGCATAATTTTATATTATTGTTAATAATAAATTAATTAAAGCAACGAAACAACCTGAAGAGCCGGTTCGGAGCCGAAAGAGCCGGCTCTTTTTAGTGAGCCGAGCCGAAAGAGCCGGATCTCTAACAAGAGCCAGAAATCCCATCACTACTGTTCATGGTGAGGAAATCTTTTTTGCCTGAGGTTCTTTGTTAGCAGGCCATCAATGGCATCCTTCATAGGCTGCATCCACTGAGAATGCTCAAAAACATGTATTAGACATCCTGCCTGTAAACACACACGAGGGACAGGGGGATAGCTTGGGACTGCAGTTCTGACAGGCAGCATTTCCAGAGTGTCTGCATGTGACATAACACTAACTCCTTCGTCTGACCTATCACTGTCACTGCTTTAACTCTGTGTTAAGCAGGAGATCAAGAACTGTGGGAAGCTTTAATTCAGACTGCTTCCAGCAGTACACCCTAGTCGTGCCCTGCAACTAAGAAAGATCTGTGGAAACACGAGTGCTTCTGGTCCATTTTGCCTGGAAATGGAAGCCCTCCTGCTATCAAACATGTCAATACGCTGAGATTTGTTTTAAACCAGTCATTTTTACAGGCAATCCAAATACCAGTAAGTAGTCCACACTAAAAAATGCTGGGTTAAAAATGACCCAATTTGTAACCCAACGCTGGATCAAATATGGACCGAGCCAACGCTGGGTTGTTTCAACTTAACAGGGTTGGGTTACTGGTTTGACCCAGCACATTGGGTTAGGATAACTATCCAAAAATTGGATTAAATTGACCAATGTTTAAAGTTGAGGTTACCAAAAATTGAGTCGAAACTCAATATAATAATAATATAACCCATCACAAGGGTTATATTACCATTAACGTTTGGGTTAAGATTCCTACTTAGTATAAAATTCAGCATATTCAAAGATTCAAAACAATTTTCTCAAAAAATCTTTTTATTGCCATATGATACATAGAACATAGACAGCAAAATTCATCAAAAAAATATAATTGAAAGTAAAAAGCAAGTAACAAAAAAGTAATTAATTCATTATATTATATCCATTACTTCAAATCAGTCTTTGGTTACAGCACATACACATGTTAACACACATAAAGACATGCTTTGTGAAGTCGGCTCTGTTTTTAGAACAAATTACATTTAAAAACTCTTAAATTGATAAATCGATGCTTTTTTTCAGCCCCCAATATTTAGGTTTTGTAATTGTTGTTGTGTGTATCCATTGAAGTGTAGATACTTACATATCCGGTGCTACGGCAGTCCTTTAAACATGGACACTGATCTACTATTGATGATGCCAAAATTGCCTTTATTCCTGAAGTTGGGCTGCAAGCAAAAACAGTTGCATTTCATAAAATTGGATAAACAAAGACTTTACTTTTCTGTAGATTTCTTGTAAAATAAACAAATACCAAGAGCAGAAGCTTTGGGGGAAAAAAAAAAAAAAGAAATCCAACATTTAGACTGATCCTCTTTGTTTTCATCACACAGCACACACACTTTAGGAACTGCCACTGGAATCATTTTACTTGGGCCAGCACAGGGCAGTGTCCCTGACGTTCTGGCCAAGAAGCCTAAATGTAGCCACAGTGAAAATGCCACACAAACCACCACCACCACCACCAACAACAACAACAACAACAACAACAACAAAACCTATAACTGATTTAGTTTATGTACAAGAAATACTCACTTTTCTCCATAGTGCTCTATGAAGTGTAAAATAAGTATCCAGATCCTCCATCTTTCATGAATGGATATGTGCTGGTGTTCCTTAAGACTGGCAACTAAAGATATCCCCTCAGGTGCACCTTATGGATGTTCTAAAATTAAATAATTAAGGTTAAAAGATTTTTAATGTTAATTTTAGAATAATTTAATATACTTGTGATGGCTGCAGTTACAGCCACACAGTGGTAATATCTACTGCACATCAGTGTTACAATAGAGGCTTACACACTACCCTTACATTTTCCTTTCTTTAAATATAGGATTTAATTTACAGGGTAATAAAGAATTAATTTTGGTTTAGAATTAATTTACATATGCAATCACATAATACTGTACTCTAAAATAAGTGCACACATTGTAGTTTATGCTGTTATGTAGTGATGTGACGTTCTGTATCGAGGCTTCAAAGCTTGTGTCGAGTAATTGAGGGGGCGTTTCCGCGATGCGCGTATCGAGGCTTGCTTCATTTATGGGAGGAGCTGAAAATGATGACGTCCGAAGCCTCGCTGCCCGGCTGCCCGGTTCAAAATGTACGTGTTTGATGGAGAGTTGCGGTTAGTGAGAGTTTGGAGACAGTTTGGAGAGAGTTTGGAGGTTTATGAGAGTGAGGAGAGAAAGTCAGGAGAGAATGGAGCCAGCTAAGAAGAGGAGGATGTCCTCCCCTGTGTGGGAACATTTTGATTTTATTCCTCCCAACAAGGTATGTAAATTTCTACAGAAGATGTATTTTCATAATACTGATGGTGCAATACAATTTATGTTAAGCGGCTTTACTTTTGTACAAGGTGAAGTGTTTGCTATGTGCCAGGGAGCTGGGATATAACAACAACACCTCATCCATGCTTAGGCACTACAGAGCTTTGCATGAGAATAAGGGGAACACCGATTGTGGAGCAAGACCAGGTGAGCCATCAAATGCCATGATAATATAGCATGCAGTAATGTTACTAAATTATATAACAATATTATACAACTGTAATAAGTTACGTGTGTGATATTTATATTTGTGCTTTGTTTTTGTTGTCTTTCCTCAGGAGAACAATCTCAAATAGATGAAGACCTGGTTAGCATGGTGATTGAGGACTCCCAGCCATTTAGCATTGTGGAGGACAAAGGATTTAAAAGATTTGTTAAATCATTAAATCCTAGCTATGTTCTCCCCACTAAAAAGGTCATAAAAGCAGTGAAAATTTAGTTTTTACAGAATAAAATGTGGGCAGGACTGAGGCTCAAAGCCTCAGTGTGTAGATGTCCATACCTCAACGTTACAAAAGCACAACCACTGTCCACACCCCAACCACACCTCACGGTAAATGATCATTTCCATTTTAAGCATTTCCAAATAATCATTTTCCATACTGCCAGTATAAATATACACAGTATACTGCCATCACTACAATATACATGGTTTACACGCTCCTTTTGTTGTTGACATTTACAGGCTGTGTGCAAAAGGCCACACTCTTCAAATTCATGCCAACTAATATTTTTACGTCCAGTAGGTGTCCTACTAGAGCAAATGAAGCTTCAAGACGCTTTGCACTGGGGTGAACCAATTGGATGAAAGCTTCAGTGCTTCATGAAGCTTCATTTGCCCATCACTACTGTTATGTATGTCTGATTTAATCTTTCCTTGTTTTTGAGATACCTTAGTGGCAGCTGCCCCAGTCCCTTGGTTGATGAGCTAAAAGGTGGAAAAAAGGGCGGAGCAAGCCTATGTGGACACCTGCAAATTGGGTCATTCGTCTGTTGTTCCCGCTGGGGGTTCTGGAGAACCGCACCAGGCTTTGTGTGTCTCTGCTGGAGGGACCCAGGGATCTCCAGACCTGCTCCGTCACGGTCGCTGGCTTCGCGGTTGGCCTCCTGAACTGTTTTTTGGACTTTTGTGTTGTCGACCTCCGGGCCGGACCCCTGAACTGCCTGGTTCTGGACTCTTGGGCCATCAACCTCCCGGCTGGCCCCCTGAACTGCCCAGGTTTGGACTGTTGTGCCGTCAGCCTCCGGGCCGGTCCCCTGAACTTTTTTGGGACTGTTTTCCTGGCCGCCTGCGCCTGTCGTGAGCCTGTTTTTGTTTGTTTTTTTTTGTTTTCTAGGCTCCTCTGCTCTTGCCCTCCGGGGCTTCCATACTCTTAGGGTACCTGGCTCGTTGACCCAGTGGTTTCAGGTTTGTACCTTGTAACGTTGGACCCGATAAACAAATGCTGGAGCGAATATGATGACAGCAGAACTTTTTATTTGACACTGTGGTTTTTGTATTGTTCACTGGGACACAGACACTCCCGCTCTCTCTGCTGTCACGTCCGCTCCCCCTCCGACTGTCACTGCCAACATATAAAGAGACACAATCACTGTCAGATCCCAGCACACCTGTTCACCCCGCCCCTGCGCCGCCCCGGGAGCTCACTGCGTCACCCCTCCTCTGCAGCTGGCCAGAGACCACACCCACGCCACATACCTTTTTATTGGTATTCTTATCTTAGTTTATTTTTGTGAAGGTTTTGGTTTCTGTTTTGCATTTCTATTTTTTCCATAGTTCTTCTTGGTGTGTGATTATGTGGTTCTCAAGTTTTGGTTTCCTCACTCCCTCTATTCTGTGTCCAGTCAGTGTCCGTTTCTGCTCTGGTCCCAAGTCTCTGTTCCATCTGTTGCTGTGCCTGCCTGTGAGTCTGCGTCTCTGTGTTATGTTTCCTGTTTTACTTTGAAGGTCCGTGTCTTATGTTAATGTATCTGATTTTGCTTCCCCTATTTCGTTAAGCCTGATTTGCCCCAGCTGTGTTTCCCTCCTGTTACCCATTCCCTGATTGCTCCATCTGTGTATTTAAGCCCTGTGTTTCTCTGTGTCCCTGTTGTGATCTCCCTTATCTACCCTCATCTTGCTGTGTGTTCTGTCTCCCTGCCAGCCAGCCAGCCAGCCAGTTCAGGTTATTGTTATTTTCTGTTTAGTATTTGTATTCTCAGTTTTTCTAGTTCTCTGTTTGCCATCTAGCAATTAATCTGAGTTTGAGTTCACATTTTGCCTGCACTTTGGGTGCTTCATATCACCACTCCTGCCTGCACACAGCCTTCACATGACAGATTAGCCGAGTTTCCCTTTTGTCTCGTTTAGGTAGGTTAGTTTGTTTGAGTTAGTAGTATTGCTTGTTGCCAGCTTTTCTGGCAACAAAGAGTTCTGTTACTTTAACCTCTTTTATGGGCCCACGATTTTGAATTCTCTGTATAATTTAACCAAGTTTGTTTTATTTGACGCATAAATGATTAGATTCTGACGAATATCTAACCATGCAGTTTAAGGCACGGTTTACAAATTTAAGTACAACAATGACAACATTTAACAATTTCAACCTAACACCCTGCCAGGCATAGCTGGACTGGCCATCGGGCATCTGCCCAGTGGGCCAATGGTGGTTTTTTTTTTGTTTTTTTTTAATAGGCCAATGGATTTTTTTTGTTTTGTGTACTGTTGTTGTTGCTGTTTTTGTGACGGTATAAAGAATGAAAGGTGGTGAATTGGCCAGATGCTGGCAGATGTGTAAAAATAGCCACAGAGGCCAGCAGGTGGATGAGGGAAAGGGGAGGCAGGAGAAGGAGAGACCCAAGGCAGCCGCTGGTCCAAGTGTCAGGTGAACTGAACTTCAGGTATGAAGTTCTGAATTGCAGTCTATCTGGGTCCGATATAAACCAAGTTTAGGTGGAGTTTATTTTCATTTTTACAGTCAGCTACAATAACTCATACTGCGTACTAGCTAGCATGATGGAGTTTCTATACAGCTGGGTGGGTGCTATGATGTTACTGATAGTGAACTTTATTCTATTCATAAGGTTAATTAGTAGTAGAGTTGCCAACCGTCCCCTAAAAAATGTAATCGTCCCGTATTCAGAGAAAATTGCGTTTCGTATTGAGCTGAAAAGCAATGCAGTTTGTCCCGGACTTCAGCTACAATGGGGAAAAAAGACACAAAACTGAAGTTATTCTGGGTCTTTACGCTGTCAGCTGCCTCTTCTTCTCTCATTCTCCCCCCTCCCTCTCCTGTTGCTACTTCAATCATGATACTGATCAATAATCAGCTGATCGGCTTTTCTGTTGCAAGTCCCGTCTCTCTTGTTTGTTTATCGCCCAGTTTGTGCCAGAATAAACCAGCAGATGCTAAAAAAACAGCAGCACGTTTAAGCTTGATCAGCTGTTGTTATAATTTATTTAATATTACTTTCTAGTATCAACTGATGTTTGCTGGAGCCACAGCCGTAAAAGCTGCTGGTCATGATATCGGTTTGGATATCTGGTGAGAGGGAAACATGAAGATGAAACCAGGAGATGTCCTTACTGAATCATCAGAGCTGAACAGGTGATGGAGAAACAGATTTTAACTCTGTGGGGGCACAAAGAAATACTTTTCTTTCTTATTCTCATTTAAAATGTCTATCTTTTATTAAATAATTACCCGAATCTTACAACCAAAGCTTTCGTCTGATGTAAATTGTATAGAAATCCATTATTGTATATAGTAAAGTCTTCTCTGTCTTAATTTCAGGTTTCTACCATGTGTTGTAGATAGTTCAGGGGGTTAACTCGACCAAGCAGTCTTTTGCTTTCGGCTAAGTACTGTTTAGAATAACATAATAGGGAGGATAGTGTAGGTTTAAGTTGATTAGATTGATACATATATATGGCCTATATTTGTATAGCGCTTTTACTAGTCCTGCCTAAGGACCCCAAAGCGCTTTACACAAACAGTCATCCACCCATTCACACACACATTCACACACTGGTGGAGGCAGCTACAGTGTTAGCCACAGCTGCCCTGGGGCAGACTGACAGAACAAGACAGAACAAGACTATATACCAACAAGACTGTACATTGTGGGAATGTAGGGATAGGGAGAGCTCTAATCCCAACAACATCACTGTCACAGCAGTTTTTGTTTTCATTCAAAGGCTTTATGGCTTTTCCTATAATACCTGGTGGGCCGGTCTCTAGTCAAAATGCCCGGGCTGATTTTTTTGTCAAGATTTTGACAAGATCGTTCCAAGCATGTATGAGCAGGAAAAGTTTAAAGTTATGGCTGAACTGTCCCAGGCAACTTCTGTTGCCCTAACTACAAATGGGTGGACCTCCAAGACAACGGAAAGCCACGTGACCGTGACCGCTCATTATATCACAGTGGAGTGGTAGATGCAAAGCCCTGTACTGCCCTATAGATTACATTAGATTAGATGAAACTATTTATCCCTCGGGTGGGTTCCTCCGGGAAATTCAGTTTCCAGTAGCACAGCACCGACAGAAGTTGCAGAATGTGAGCAGAAATATACCATATATACACATATATAAATACAGAGTATACAAAAGGGATAAATAGAATAAATAGGAATAAGAATACAAGGGAACGGCACATTTCAAGTATTGTGAGTCTATTACACCGTTGGATATTAACAAAAACTATTGCACAGTGAAAAGGCACTACAGCTTACTTGTTCCCCCCTCCTTTATCCCCGTTTCCCCTCCCTCTCCCCTCCAGCGAGGAGTTAAACAGTTTAATGGCGTGTGGGACAAAGGAGTTTTTAAGTCTGCTGGTCCCTGACTTTGGGAGAAGCAACCTCTCACTGAACAGACTCCTCTGGTTGTTTATGGCCGTGTGCAGAGGATGCAGAGGATGCCCAGCATGGTCCATAATGTCCATGTTGCACCTTAATTTGTTTTTATATAAGTGCGTGGAATGAGTCTTCAGTTGAATGTTTTTAATAGGCAAAAAATACTTAAATAAGAGTTGAATTTTTGTCTTTTTTTTCTATTTTTGCTGATCCGAAAATTGATCTGATCCGTGACTCAAAACCGTGATCCGATCCGAACCGTGAGATTTTTGATCCGTTGCACCACTAGTAGCAAGCCAGCTAAGCACAGGGATGCGCGTGCCCTTTGCGCAGTCTAGTGGGTCAGAGGAGGTCGGAGTATTGGCGCAATCTATCTTTAAAAAATCTAAATTGGACAAAGGATCATTTCCTTTAAATTTTAAAATAAAAAGATGTTGTTATGGACATAGGGGTCATTTAGGTTAAATTAAATAATTGAATTAAGTTAAATAGTTTGTCAAACAGAGTAACCTCAGCCTCATTTCAAATAATAACTTTAAAAGATGATATCAAGCATTTTTAAGTAGAAATAACTTTCTTCATCACAAGCTAGCTGGTGTTATCTGTTAAAAGACCTTTAATGAGTAAGTAAAGATCTAGAATAAACCAATAAATTGCATTATCAACCCTGGGATTTTCAAACAAAAACAACAAATTCACTTTTTACTTACCATGTTTTAGTTCATAGTAGTGGAGAAGTCCAGTGATATCTGATCAGGTCAAAGTCTAGTTGAAAAAGGCAGTTTGTGAAGAATGATGTGGCTTCTTCTGAGGCTCATCTTCAACCCTAACAATTGGGTAAAATTTTGACACAATATTTTATCAAAGCTGCCCAACCTACATGGGCGTAACTTTGTGCTGAAAATTTGGGGGGTCAAGATCTCCATCTAAATAAATAAATACATCTGGGTAAATTCCCAGATGATTAAACATGCAACTATTTTGCTGGTAATAACTGAAATGAGTAAAGAAAATCAAAAGAGTTACATATATTAATATGACCTAATGCAGTGCTCTAAAAAAGCCCCTTTGCCCTTTCCTGATGTTTCTTTTTTCCAAATTCATCTCTATTACATGTTTCAGCTCATCAAACTCATTTTAATATTAGACAAAGATAACTCAAGTAAATATAAAATACAGTTTTTAAATTTTGATCTCATTTAATAAGGGGGAAAAACACTATCCAAACCTACCTGATCTTGTGTAGAAAGGTAATCCCAACTTCTTAAATCAGTTAATTAATTTAATTGTTAAGTAAGCCAAAAGTCCAAATCTGGTAAACCACACTGAGAGCATTTTTCCACAAATGGAGAATTTGGAACAATGATGGACCTTCCCTGGAAAAACCAGCCAAATTAATTAATCCAAGAGCATGAGTGTGTCAAGAATTTGCTCTGGCCATTTTCATTTGAAATATCTGTGGAAGTGGAAAGTTAGTGTAATAATTCAGATATTCTGAATCTGATGTTCTTGTTAGTTTGTAAATTTCTGATTGTTGACATCTCTGTGTATAATACAGAACTGTAAACATAGAACATGTAGTAGCAGTTTTTTTGAAATGATAAGCTTTGCTTGTTAAACAGTTTTGTTTTTCTTATTAAAATCGGTAGGAGAGTCAAATGCTTATTGTTTTTATTTCATTTTTTAGTTATAGAAGTTTTGTTTTGACTAGTGTTGCGAAATCAGTTTCACCCCTGTTCTTTTATTCGTCGAGGCATCCAGAGACTGCACCGGAACTCAGTAGTTATTTCACAAAACCTTTATTCATCTTTATTTAAGCATGCACTTCTAGAAGGGAAGACGAGGCCGATGTCCCTCTGCAAAATCTTCACCCCTTTGTTAGTTACAGCCAGCTTTATAGAGGCGTCCCCATCATAAAACCCCCCCACAGTGTGCTGCAAACTCTGTGTCTGTGTCTATGTGCACGAGCACGTGAATGCCTATGTGAGCGCACGTGAGTGACTGTATGTGCGTGTGGATGTGTGTGCGTGACAGTTAAAACACTGTGGGTGTAGGTGACTCCCTAGAGGTCATAAAAACCCATCTACCTTCCAGACCACAGTTATCCAGTTACAAATGTTGAGACCTTTCACAGTTCAACTGGGGGAGGGTCTCCTACAATCTACTCCTAAGTTCATGACACAGTCAGGCCTTTATTACATTGAGGACAGTGTCAGTGTCTCTACAATAATTCTGCATTCTATGTTAACACATTTCTAAACTCTAAATCAGCTAAACATTCCTACACTAGAAACTTAGCAATGGCATTTTCATGAAAGCAAACCCGGTTTATTGAGAGACAAGACGAGACAAGTTTTCACTTGATTTATTTACAATAAAGCATCTAGCCAAATTATTAAAATAACTTAACAGATGTTCAGACACCAAAACAAAGAAACAACAACAAAGAAAGAGAAAGCGAGAGAGTTCTGTTTCACTCTCATAAAGGCTCAGTTATTGTACAAACAGGTTTTTCCAGACGTGCAGCGACCTGCCCTTTTTTTTAAGAGTATGCAGAAAAAAGCTATTCTGGGCTGTGATAAAAACACTGTTCTGAATTAAAATGTCAGTATGAAAATGTTTTTCCTTATGAAAAGCAGATAGTCTGAGGGGAGGTTTGTTCCACTGGCTGTGGCCCATGCCACACTGTGCTCATGAAGGACAGTATATTGCCAAAAGTATTTGCTCTGCCTTCACACTCATATGAACTTGAGTGACACCTCATGCTGAATCCAAAGGGTTTAACATGATGCCGCTTCACCCATCCAGTTATAAGAGCTTAAAATCTTCTGGGACCCTTTCTACAAGGTCTAGGAATTTTTGAACAGAACCAGAGTTATCTTTATTATGCCAAGTTTGTGCACACAAGTAAAGAGTTTGACTCTGGTTTACTTTGCTCTCTTCATGCCAAAATAATCCATGTATGCCCTGCCTCCTGTTATGTTCTGGCTTGTCTCAGGAGAATCTATACACAGCCTGCACCTGGGGTCTTGCGTAGTATGGTAAACCCCAGCCTCTATTGATCTTGTGCTAAAAGCTTGTCCTTGTCTGCCATGATTAGTGCCTCTGTTCTGTCTTTTAGTCTTGCTTTGCCCAGCCATGGGTATGATGTTTGGATATCAGCCACTTCCTCTATCTGCCAGTGGTACATACTGTGCAGGGACCTGTCCTTACATAATGGTTCTTCTCTTTGTTCCTCTTTTATCATGGGTTTCTGTCTGAGGTATTCACCAAGCACATGGTCATTTGTGGCCATCTTAATGATGAACTCATGGATAGGGCAGGGCAATATGGCCAAAAATATTCTTTATATATATATATTGGAAAATTTGCAATAACGATATAACTGATGATATAGTTGATGCGAGACAAAATACTTTACAACTCCACAACTTTATTAGTGCAAAAAACCCCATCAATGTATTTTCACTTAAACAAGCAGCTGGGGTTTTTTTTTTTTTTGGAGATTATGTATCTGAATTTCAGGAGCGGGACCACGCCTCCAAACACGCTCCTTCCGGTTGCCACCTATATAGGTTCCCCCCAGTTCTGCAACTGTTCATTCTCGTTTACGTGCCCTACCCTCCGTCCCTCCTTGTTCTCAATTCTTTAACTTCTTCACTTCTATTTAGTACATGGGGATCTGCCAGGCCCGGGAGCCGTCGCCAGTCCCCTTCAAGGCCTTCCCCAAACCGCAGCTCAATTCATATCCAAGCATTCACCTTTACCTACTAAAACGCTGTCACTCCTAAAATGAGGACATGGGCCCAGCTAGTGAAATGTGCATTAAAGCTATATAAAAATTTAACAGTACAAAAGCAAATTCCTTGCTGACAGTTTAACCAAAAGGCATTTCCAGTGGAAATTGGCCGACATATCCTCAGCATAACCATGTATAATATCCACAAAATGTAAAAAGAGGTTATACGCACACAATACTGTAATATTATGTTGAATCACAGTACGTATCACTCCGCGAGGCTCCTGCCTACGATAGCCGTAATGACAATCCATCAAGCAGTCCGCCTTCATAGCTTACTAAACTTGTACTAAAACATTTTTTGACAAATTTTTGAGCGCTGTGTACCACATAAAATCAATTCGAGGTCAGTAAACACAACCAGAATTGATACATAAGGCACACGGGATTATAAGGGGCACTGTCGATTTTCAGAAAATCAAAGAATTGATTTTAAGTGTGCCGTATTTTCCAAAAAACACAGTAATACTGACGGCGCGCTTGCTCTACCAAAAATTGTGCGTTGGTGTGTATCTGACAGACAAAAGCCAAACCAGTTCCACACCACTGAGGTTGCAGCATTTTTACAAACCAACTCTGGTTCATCTGTTTCATTCAACGATCCGTTTTCGCCCTTCTCATTCTCTGTCACCTTTAAAACAAAGGAACTGCGCATGCGCGTTTTACCCATATTCTATCACAACATTTCATTTTCATTATACCAGTATTACCGTGACCGGTATGATGTGGCCCAGCCCTACTCATGGATGTTTGTTTTCTCATCCTGGACAGCGGTTCTGACACTCACCAGTCTTTGGCCTTCTTTATTTCACTTTCAGCATACAGTCCGGCTTTGTGATGTCCTTCATGTGGCTCAACTCCAGTCTTTCAAAAGACTTCATGACCACAAACATCATGGCAGCAGTCCTGTAGTTATTTAATTATGTAATGGTGGACTTCTTTGGGACAGAAATGATATTGGAGCATTTGAATCAGCAGAGGAACTTCAGAGACAACTTCAGAGACATTCAAGCACAAGGGGGACACACCATCAGGTCCTGGAAACATCCTGGTCTTCTGCCTCTGGACAAGCAGACACACATCCTCTTCACAGCTCTTTAAGCACTTTTCCATTAGTACCCACTCAGATCGACTTGCCACAGATTGCTGCGAATTGACTCGGATCAACAGGTTTTCCATTACAATCAAGTACCACCTAATGTGTGTGGTCATTGTCATAGCAACACTGCAGAACATCCCGTGACATGATTAGTATATGACATGAACGTTACAACAAAGGTGGACGTTGAGAAAAGAATATACCTGCTGCTCGGTCTGTGGCTTTCAGTCACAACAGACCACAGCGGTGTTTTTGTGTCCATTTCCCTCGTTGCCAGGTTTCAAAAATGGTCTTTCAATTTTTTGTGAAAGAGACACTCTGGTGAGCCATCAAATAACACCACTGTCCAGCCAATCAGTGGCATGCAGTCTGACAATATGCTATCACATTTTAGTACCTGTTAAGTCTATTGGTGTCACAGTCCTGGGTCTGCGACCCAGTGTTTTGTGTTTTTTGGTTTTGTTCTGGGAATTGTGGTTTTCTGTCTTGTATTTCCTGTTTTACTTTAGAGCAGGGGTAGGGAACTCCAGGCCTCGAGAGTTTCTAGTTTCTAGTTTCATGTTTAGCTGACCCCAGTTTGGGGTTTTGGTAATTCTTACAGCTGCAATAAAGGCTCATTCTCAGTTTGAAATGCTCTCTCCTGCATCATTGTCTCGCAAACCATGACGATTAGACTATTTTTTCTGGACAATTTGGATTGTACTGGGCTGTCAACAATTTGAAAGAGATTTAAAGAGTTATAGCTTTAAAATCATCAGATATCAATTGTAGAAAATAGCAGTTTAAGCCCCACAAATATTTTATTATGCATAAAACATCTTTATTTAAAGATCTTTATTTATTTAATTGTTTAATTTTATTTAATTTAACGTTCACATTCATTTCCATCACACCACAATTTTTTTTAGATCAATGTTATTAGCATTGTTATCCTCAATTGCTTATAAATATTCATTTTCATGATTTAAAAGATTGCATTTTTCAGTGGTTAAGCAGAATTCAATAAAAGGGCAAGATGTTACAATCCTTGATAATGCATTGCTTCAAGTGGAGAAAGCCCGGAAACTTTACCTGTGAGATACATCGTTGTTTGCCTCCACTTCACAGGGTGTTTCGGTCTTTTATCACAAGCTATTCTGCCATTTTTTTAGTTTCTTTTTACTTTCCTTGGTTAGGTTTAGGGATTCAAAATCTGATCTTGGTTATATTAAAATCATCAGTAGTGGACCTTGAATTTATTGGGTGTTTCAGCCATTATCACTAGATACCCTCATCAAAGAACGCCCTGTCAGGGTTGATCAGGCCCCGGAGTGTGTCACTGATTAATGTTAAATTGTTTTTTCTCTTCTACTTTCTTCTTTTTAATTTTCTACAATTTGATTTCTTCTATCAATTCACTGCAAAACGAAAAGTAATACTTAACTCTTGAATATTTAAAGAGCCTTACTTCTTGTGTCTCTCGGTTAGCTGACTGCCTTAGGACAGCCCTATTTAGCCATAGCCAGTGACTGGTCCTCTCAGCAGTGTTAGCTAATTCTCTTATAGCCTGCTGTTGCGCCCGTCCTCTGACTCCAGACTCTCTAAGCAGTTTTGCTGTTGTACTGGCAACAAAGCCCATGCACCCCACTTCCACCAGGTGCACCTTGATCTTCCAGCCTCTGTCCTCTGCCTCAGCTGCCAAATTGGCATACCGCAAACACTTCCTCAAGTGCATCCTCCCACGGTACCGTCAGCTCAATGACATACGCAAGTTTTTGGGAGTTAGACCACAGGTCGCAGAGCTGACTGCCTTAGGTGCCCAAGTGATGTCAGTTCACTTGCATCTGCCAATCCCCGGCAACCTTCAGGAGGCTCAGGTCCAGGGTTGAAGGGCTAGTCCTCGGCTTGTATACCTCCCAGACAAATGTTGATGGATACTAACGCTCCTCTTGGTTCATGAAAGGTTGGGCAATCGTGGCTCAAGATTTGACAGTTCGTCTTGTAAGGGTTGCCGGTTCGAGCCCCGGCTCCAACAGTCTTGGTTGTTGTGTCCTTGGGCAAGACACTTCACCCCTTGCCTACTGGTGGTGGTCAGAGGGCCAGGTGGCGCCAGTGTTCAGCAGCCTCACCTCTGTCAGTGCGCCCCAGGGCAGCTGTGGCTACAGTGTAGCTTACCATCACCAGTGTGTGAATGACTGAATGTAGTGTAAAGTGCTTTGGGGTCCTTAGGGACTAAGAAAAGTGCTACACAAACACAGGCCATTTGATGGATTTCCTCTTGCACTCAGCTTTCTCAGCTAGACACCTGAGGACCTGGTTGTGTCTCCATGTGTATCTGCCTTGAGTAAGGCTTGTCCTACAACCAACCAAGATGTGCTTGAGTGTTGCTGGGGGCAAGATGGGCCCTTTCCAAACCACAGCTGCAGATGTATCGGGGAAGGCAGCACATCATATGTGGCTGGAATGATGAAACTTAGTCTATGAGCCTCCATTCCACAGATTTCACTCCATGGGAGTTTCCTCTTTTCAGCACTCTCCCAATTCATCCAGCAACCCTGCTTGGCCAGCGCTACAGCTATGGCATGTCTGGCTGTTTCCTCCAATCGGCGCACCGCCTCCACCACAATTTTTCGACGCTTGGCTATAGATGCCTGTTGCCAGAGAGGTGTTAATGCACCAAGACCAAATCCTCCTCTCCCTGTTGGATGTGACCCACCACGTGACATTGGTAAAGAGCAGATTTGGCCTCTGTGGCTGGGGTCCACTTCCTCCCTGTTGCTAGGGTGGGAGCAGCGCCACAACAATAGCTTTCAACTGTCTCACTAAGGTTTTTTTAATCTGTTTCTTACATGGCTCAATTGTGAGTTTTCCAATTCAATAAATCAACTGTTATATTACTGCACAATATTGTGTTTTTCTTCATAAAGTTATTTGTTTTTCTTAAGCTTAAAATTACATCTAACACAATGAAACCGACATTTTATGTCAGGAATTAACTCTGGAATTAACGAGCAGAAAATAAAAATGAAATTAGAATAAAACAACACTTCTCAAAGTTTGACATAATTAAGTTCAAAATGAAATAAACAAAGTCTTGCCTCTAACCATTTAAAGCAAGTTTAAATGAAATATAATTTGTCTCTGGGCACCATCATTAGAATAGAATAGAATAGAATTCAACTTTATTGTCATTGCACATGTCACAGGTACAGGGCAACGAAATGCAGTTAAAGAGAAGATGGGGCATCACATTTAAGTATCCATTCTACTCTTGCAGTTCACCAACAGTGTTTTTAATTTTTATCCTCGCTACCACACTATAAGAATTAGTTGATTAGTTTACTTGTAGAACTATGTGAAATTAAAAAAACAAACAAAAACCAAACAGCAAAGCAGAAGTCGTCACGGTATTTTTTGTATTGTTTCTTCCACTCAGAACGTGTTATGCTTGCTGAGATCAAGCAAGCAAATCTAAGTGCGTTAAAGTCCTGACCATATTTTCGGTTTTGCCGTTTTGAATGGCACTGCAAGTATACAAATTCGCCCGGTTCTGTAAAGAAAAGAAGAAAAGCAGTACAAATCTGGGCATGTCTGATGTCAGATACAAAGAAAAATTATTAAAGAGTCCAGTGGGAGCAAAAGGAGCGCAATTTTCCTTATTATGCGGAGTTTGGCGGAAACGTCTCACAATTTAAATTCCAGCGGCGGTCTTACGCATGGAAATGCAACCTGTCAAACTGGAAAACTTTTTGGTGTTTATGTTGTCTAAAGGAATGTCCTAAAAGCCACGCCCCAAACACAACTGTTTCCCTGTAAGTCTAACACACCGACAGATGTGGGCGCTCCGTCGTTGGAAAGCGACAGCAGAAGAGTTGCGGACCCGCAGGTACGTAGTTGGTCCACTTTTACGTATGGGAGATCGGGAAAAAGGAAGGCTTCCTGAATAAAGATACGCAGAGTAGATTACAGAGTATATTTGAAGAGCTTATCTGAGCACAGTCCAAGCTGCAGTCAGGCACAGAAACTTTAGTTTAAACCCCTCTTGTAGCTTGTAATCCGTCTTCTCAAACTCCAGACGCTTCTGACTGGGCACAATTATGAAAAGCGAAAATTGGCGTTTTGGCGTTTAAAATGACGTTGTTTCATTAAGGCTACATTTAGACGATTTGAGTAAGTTTCCAAAACTAATAATAATAATAATAATAATAATAATAATAATAATAAAGAAGAAGAAAAATAACTATAGCTATTAGGTTAAAACGCAAACTGTCAGCACGCTGAGTACATACCTCAGGAGCAGATTATGTTCAGACTTGCGGTTTAAAATCGACCAGAAGCGCCAGTTTTACTGATTTATTTATTTACTATGTGTGGTAATAGCATGTTTTAAGCGCAGCACAGTAGCACATCCAGCGATAAAGTAATTAACTGGAATTAAAATATTTATTTTACCGGTCTGTAGGAGAAGTCCCAAGACTAACGGCAGCAGTAATCTCTTGTCTTGTTTCTATGAAGGGAAATACGTTGGGAGCTTGCAGAATCAAAAAAACAAAGAAAGAAATGCGAACTTTTATTTTGAAACTTTTACTTTTAAACATATTTTACATGCTTGTGTGTTTGTTTGTTTGTTTTTAATTTGCAGTTACTGAAAAAAAATATTCATAAATGTCTAGGTTGATACTTTCACAAATATACTGAGAGCTGCAAACTTGTGATTTGAATATTAATCATTTTTATTTCCCTTTTTACTACTTACAACCACCTCCCAAATCACAAATTCACACATTGACTTTTGACTTTGGCAACACTTCTTGCAAGGAAAGTTTTGCAAAACTCAAACTAATAGCAGCATTCATTAAGTTCTTTTAAATGTGTCTCAGAAATAGGCGATAAACAAAAAAAGCGTCACGTTTCATTAAAAGACCCATCAGACATCTGATGTCTGTGAAGGTTCTCAGTCCTCCAGGTCATTGTAGTCAAAGGAGCTTGCAAAGAAAAGCGTCTGGACTTCTTTAAGTTGCTTGAAGACGTTTCACCTCTCATCCGAGAAGCTTCTTCAGTTCTAAGGTCAAATGGTGGAGAGTCCCAGATTTAAACCTAGTGGGAGTCTCTCCCCCAAAGAGGGACAAAAGGACCCCCTGATGATCCTCTAATCGCCTGAGCCAAGGTGTGAAACTGGGTGTGGGTCCCAATCAGCCAGGGTTTCGGTGAGCTCTTTGTGAAACCTGGCCCCACCTTATCACTTGTCCCTCTTTGGGGGGGGGGGGGGGGGGGGGGGGGGGATACTGGGTGGTTCCCTATTTTTTTTACTGGGAGTTTGCAACCCTATTAGTTAGGTTGCTTAATATTTCTGCTAAGTACTCTTTAAAATACCAGAATAGGAAGGATTGAGTAGGTTTAAGTTTATTTGATTGATCAGTTTTGCTGAACTATGAAATATTTTGGGTGCAGTGTATTTTTTACATACAGGTATAACAGAATAGCTTTAGTGTTGTTGTTTATTTAAACTTGAGTATGAACTTATACAAAAAGCAGCAAGATATTAACAAAAACAGTTTTATTGATTAAAAAACACACTATATCGGATTCATATCGGTATCGGCAGATATCCAAATTTATAATATCGGTATCGGACATAAAAAAGTGGTATCGTGCCATCTCTAGTCACATGAGCATTAGCTGTTATTTTCTAGCTATTATTATAATGTTTTTACAGTCCGTTGGTTGCTCAGCCTCAGATACCTAACATACATAAGATTAAAAATTTCTCCTTCATTTCTGTCAAAAAATGCACTGTTAAGCAACTCAAGCAATTCAATTAAATTTTCAATTCAATTTTATACATAGCGCCGAATCAAAACAACAGTTGCCTCAAACACTTTATATTGTAAGGTAGACCCCTTCTATACGTTCTGTACGTTATCTGAAATGTTCAGCATTGGTGATATCATGCTGATATTGCTCACTAGCAGATGAGACTCCAAATATTAGCCTTTTGTATCGATAAACTGCGTTGTGCACTGCAAATGTAGTGATCTCTCTTGACTCCAGGGTAAGTTCTAGCTGATGGTAAACGGTAAATCAAAACAACAGTCACCTCAAGGCACTTTATATTGTAAGGTAGACCCTACGATAATACGTACAGAGAAAAAAATCCAACAATCATATGACCCCCTTTGATCAGCACTTTGGCGACAGTGGGAAGGAAAAACTTCCACTTCCACTCCCTTTTAACAGGAAGAAACCTCCGACAGAACCAGGCTCAGGGAGGGGTGGCCATCTGCTGCGACCAGTTGGGGTGAGAGAAGCAAGACAGGATGAAAGACATGCTGTGGAAGAGAGACAGAGATTAATAACAAGTGTGATTCAGAGGAGAAGTCTATTAACACATGTGGAGTGAGAAAGGTGACTGAAAAGGAAATATTCAATGCACCATGGGAATCCCCCAGCAGGCTAAACCTATTGCAGCATAACTAAGGGAGGATTCAGGGTCACCTGGTCCAGCCCTAACTATATGCTTTACCAAAAAAGGAAAGTTTTAAGCCTAATCTTAAAAGTAGAGATAGTGTCTGTCTCCCGAATCCAAACTGGAAGCTGGTTCCACAGAAGAGGGGCCTGAAAACTGAAGGCTCTCCCTCCCATTCTACTTTTAAATACTCTAGGAACAACAAGTAAGCCTGCAGAGTGGGAGCAAAGTGCTCTAATAGGGTGATATGGTACTACAAGGTCATTAAGATAAGATGGGGCCTGATTATTTAAGACCTTGTATGTGAGGAGCAGGATTTTGAATTCAATTCTGGATTTAACAGGAAGCCAATGAAGGGAAGCCAATACAGGAGAAATATGCTCTCTCTATCTAGTCCCTGTCAGTACTCTAACTGCAGCATTTTAGACTAATTGAAGGCTTTTCAGGGAGTCAGGACATCCTGATAATAATGAATTACAGTAGTCTGACTTAGAAGTAATAAATGCATGAACTAGTTTCACAGCGTCACTCTGAGACACTTAAAGTTCATGTTTTAAAAACATGTTTAGTGTTTTCTGTCAGTACAGAACATAATGTCATGTGGTTGGTTTTGGGCTATTAGACTTATATTAGTTATGTTAGCTAACTAGTGACAGAATAGATACCTCAGAGGAAAATAACAAAACTAAAACCAAAAATCAGCACGTCTGCAGGGAAAGTAGGTCAGGGTGTGGAAGGGGAAAATGTTTAATGCAATAGGTGCAGAAGTCAAAGCACACAAATTTGTCATTTTGTGACTTGAGGAGGCGCAGTAGAGCACTCATATTCACTGATTTTAGAACTTGTAGTCAGAGTTGTGGTTCTAAGTAGTAGTAGTTAAAAAATAAATAAATATGAGTATAATTTAAATAACAAGTTTGCTGCTCTCAGTATATTTGTGAAAATATCAATGAGAATATCAATATTTTGAGTTAAGTTTTAACTTAAAAAGTGAAAGTTTCAAAATATAAGTTCACATGTTTTCTACACATTCTCAATTCTCTGCAAGCTCTCACGCCAACATATTTAACTCTCAATTTGCAATGATGTTGCATTTTACTGATACATTTCTTATGTTCTTTTCACGTTTTTAATCGTGATTTTATCATCATCATCTGACAACATCTCGGTTTGGCATAGGCGTCACTCAAAGGGATCGTTTTGCATAGAAGAAGATTGATATGATCTACAAGTTGATAACAACCCTTGTTATACCTGTTATCTACAATTAAGGTTTTAAATGTTGTCAAGCTAGTTAATGCAAAGAAGGCCAAACCAAACCAAAACCAAAGGCAGGGCTGACGATACTCTGGAAACACAAAGTATGTTTCTGTCAGGTAAAAATGTATTTGTTATGTGCACCTCAATACCAGATGCAACCTATAATTTCCTTTGGGATTAATAAAGTATTTCTGATTCTGAATTCATTATTTCCATAAGGTTCGTTACACTTGCACTGCAACTTTAGTTACTCAACTCCAAGCGCTTTAATTTTATCTGCTGAAACAAATAGTTCTTATACTTACGAGCCTGCTGGAATTAATTACACCAGCCTGGTTCCTTAATAAAAATTTGACATGTTCCATCAGTCAGTCCTTTTTTTAAAAAAAAAATCAGATCTATCAATTTTAAGTTACTCCAGGGATAAAAACAAGCTTCCAGCTGACACCTAAATCAGCAGCAGGTGTTAAAACAGCTGACAGAGTGAACAAGATGAATGCAGGTGAACTCAACTCTATTGCGGTGGAGTCGTGAGGAAAACTGTAGCTTGTGCTTAGCTTTATGTCACAGAAACACATAGGTACAAGTCCAGTTAAAGGCCTGTTTTTATTTCAAAATTCAAAAATATTTCAAATTCATTGCAAATGCTTTCAATCAGTATAATTTACTTTGTTATCTGAAGACAATGTTGACATGTATATGCATTTGTATGATCTAGAGAGCAACATTTTTTTGTCAGTGAGGTCTTTTGTCAAGTATGACATACTAGCAGGTAGAAGCACCTACTTGTTTAAAATAAGAAATCTGCACATTTGTTATCTGAAGCAGCTAGAGTGGAGTGTGTGATATAACAAAAAAACTTAACCAGTGTAAAATGAAAACGAGCTAAACTGGAACACGGGTTATTTTCAGGAACAATAGAATCTCTCAGTTAACAAACACACAGATATGCACAGATGTAGAGAGACCTGCTGCCCTCTTGGAGATTTCAATAAAACTGCAAGAATCCTTTAGGATTATTAAGAACCTATTTTTAGTTTTTTCTCTTCTTTGTGGTCCACGGGGCCTTAAGTGAAATATTTATTTTCACTTTTATACTGTGATTTCTGATTCATTCTCAAAAAGAACTCCCTGTCTTTTCTCCCACTCTAACTGTAGAGTTACAGTGGTTAATCTATACTAACTAAAGTTAATTGTTTACACGTAAGGCGTTTACACAACTGGCACGTAATTAATTGTTAATTTTCGTGTCCCTTTTTCGCGTTCAGTGTGTAATAGCCTTTAGCCTTGAGTGGCTAGCTGTAAACAGCGACTCTGGGCTAACAGTAAACACAAGATGCGGGGTTTACGCTTAGCTTAACTGTGTTATAATGCAGTGTCACTTCTGTCAGTTACCACAAATGTTGAGTGAAGTCACAAAGTTTCCTGTGCCCTCGCAGACTAACCTCACCTCATTTACTTAGCCTGGCAGGGCGAAGGACACTGTCTCAGCTGAACTCTGGACACACACACATACACTGATATGCACACACTGATTCCCCCTCCCTTTCCAAATGCCTTCGATGCTTGTGCCCTACCGGGGAAGATGGCAGTCGACTGGACCAGCGCAGGCATGCTGCAGGACCGGATGCGCTGTCTACACCGGCTCTCTCTTACCCTTTACCCGCCCCTGTTGCTTGTCTTGTGTTTCTATGGTGTATTGATAGTCATGTGCTTTTTGTGCTGAGGTGTTTTTTTTGTTATCAAACTGTTCTCCCACTAGGAGCTCAGTCTGAGTGGAGATTTTTTTCTCCTCCTCTTACCTCATATTATGTATTTTCATTGTTTTTTTTGCTATCAGCCTACCTTTCTGACACGTCTCCCCAATGTGATGTTTGTGTAAAGTTGGTCAGAAGGTTTCTTTGTATGTGCACGTGCGCCATTAGCGTGCTGCCTGCTGTAACCCTAATTTCCTTCGGGATTAATAAAGTATTCTGATTCTGATTCTGATTCCACACAGATAACCAGCACAGAGAGGAACCTTTGCTGCTTGGCTACAATATTTTTGTAAAGGACGCCGAAGGATTTCTTTTCTCATCATGAACACATCAAACATCACTAACGTGACAACAGAAGACCGGGTTTATGCTGGGATCTTTAGCTTAATTATGGTGATAGGTCTGCCTCTCAATGCGATCTCACTGTGGATTCTTCTTCGCCGCCACAGCCTCAAATCACCCAACGCTGTTTTCATGGTTAACCTGGCACTCTCAGACCTGCTGCTGGTCTTCACTTTGCCCATGAGGATCCACTTTCACGCCACAGGGGAATGGACTCTGCCCAATGGGGTGTGCCTCATCATCACAATGTTCTTTCGCACCAACATCCGCTCCAGCTCCTCCTTCATCACCTTCATAAGCGTGGACCGACTGCTGGCTGTGGTTTATCCTCTGAGGTCTCGCAATCTTCGGACGTCGTGCAATGCCTGGAAGGCTTCTGTACTCGTCTGGGTGATTTTGCTGTTGATGAATATCCTAGAGAGTGTGGACTTTCTAAAGCAGTTGAATAACCACACTCACCCTACTTGCTTTGAGTCTTACGAATCTGAAAAATGTCCTTTGGAAGGAATCCGATTAAGAGTTATTCAGTTTATGATTGTAATATTGGTCACAATGCTGTTAGTCAACATTGTGTGCACCACTATGGTGTTTAGGACTCTACACAGACATCTCAGTGGTGACTCTCCAAAAATCAACAACAAGATGAATGTAATGCTGATTTTTGCCATAAACTTGATTTTATATGCTATATTCTTACCTGTGCCTATAACTATGGCTATGGATTGTGCCCATGTCAAGCCATTGATATGTCTTACTGTTTTAAACTGCTGTCTGGATCCTCTGTTGTATTACTTCTCTTTTGATGCTTTCTGGAAGAAAAAAGAAGATGTTGTGTAAATGTAAATAAATGGGGATACCGCAATCTGTGTCACACACTGCTCAGGCCTTTTACTTCAGCTGTGTGTGTGTTATTTTATAAATAAATGTAATATATTTTGTTTTTAAAATCAAGCTGTAAACTTGTTTTTTTTAAGCTCACTGCCAGTTGTTTATTGAGAGATGCACCTGCCACCACAAACATATGGTTTTATAGAATATGAGGCCAAAAATTAAACACCATATGAAGCAGTTCAAATGAGGTCAACCCTAAACATCAGCAGCAGCAGTAATACTGATCAATATAACAGCATTCATATGATCAATATGGGGAACAGCTTTTCTGTAGTAAAAGTACTGCTGATGACTTATGTAGAAATTAGTGTAAAACACTTTTATGTCTAGTCAGGTATTTTCATATTGAATTTTTAAAAAAATCCCCAACTACTTGCCATCGTAAGCTTAATGTAAATATCGACATTGTCATGATCCTGAGTCCGTGACTCAGTGATTTTGTGTTTGGTGTATTTATTGTTATTATTTTCATTATTATTTGTGGGCTGTTTTGGGATGGTTTGTGTTTTAGATACTGGGTTTCTGGGTTTGTGCTCCCTCTGTTGGTCCCTGGTGTTAGTGTTCCCCTGTCTCGTCAGGTTAATCAGGTCCAGCTGTGTATTTATAGTGTGTGTTTGCCTCTGTTCCTCGTCGCGTCGTCTGTGTTCATCCTCTGTGTCACCCTGCGTACTCTGCATTTCTCTGTGAATCCCCTGCGTGCTCTCCCTGCTGTCCTCCCTTCATGTTCAGGTTTGCTACTCTTTGGTTTAGTTTCTCCCAGTTTAGTTCATCCTTAGTTCTGTTTTGCCATCCCCACTTTATGTTCGGTATTCTTAATAAATGACCCTCACATCTGAATAAGTGCTGCATTTGAGTCCTCCTTCCACACATCACACAGCTGCTGCCCCAATTGTGACAGACATGGTAGCTACAGAAGTTTTTACAACTCTTCATTGTGTGTGTGTGTTCACATGTGTATATGTGGCCCTATAGTAGCTCCACTTGAGAAGCAAAACAAAAAAGTTAAGTGCTGTAGTGTTGGAGGGTTGGCAGCAGAGTTTCATAATTTCATTGCGTCTGTAATGTCATGGAAAGCAAACTTCACCAACCACAAAAGCTGAGTTTCCTCTTACATTTTAGACTAGCTGCTGCGTCACACACCAACCTTGCCTCACTTCACACAGATAAACAGAAAAAAGAAGAACTTTTTGCTGTAATACTTCATAAAGGATAGAGAAATATCTTATTTTCCATCATGCACACACCAAACATCACCACAGAAGACCGGATATATGGCTTCATTATGGTGATAGGTCTCGCCTCTCAAAGTGGCTCAAATTCACATTCAAAATTCAAATTTTATTTGTCACATACACAGTCATACACAGTACGATATGCAGTGAAATGCTTAGACAACTGCTCGTGACCTAAAGAAAAAAAAAAGGCTATGAATAAGATAGGAAATAAATATGAAAATTAAAAAGGGTAAATTTAACTAGTGAGGAATAAAATATAAAAATGTTAAAAGTTAAAAATGAGATAACTGTACAACACAAATTAGAATGAAGGGTAAATTTAACTGGGAAAGAATAAGATAAAATATATAAATTAAAGTTGAAAATAAAATAACTGTACAACAAAATACGCAATGCACAGTATAGAAATACAAGAATGTATGAAGAAATATAAATATATATATATATACACAATAACAGCAGCTGTACAAGTATTAACTGGAAATGAAGAATATAAATGAAGAATATCACCGTGGATTCGTCTTCGCTGTCACGTCTCAAATCACCCAATGTCGTCTTCATGGTCAACCTGGTCATCTCAGCCTGCTGCTCATCCTCACTTTGCACATGAGGGTCCCCTTTCACGCCACAGGCACTGTGTGTGTGTGGTCAAATGAATGACAGCAGCCTCATGGCCCTCTGCTCACTTCTATGGCTGCAAATAATGTGTCAGCATCATGTTTTGGGCATTGTCAGGAAAGATCTGTGTGAGCAGAGCAACTGGTGGAAAGTTAACGTTAGGTATTCATGTATTCTGACAGTCTTGTTAGTCTGTAAAACAATAATTGTACAGATCTACATAATACTGCTTTGTAAATATAGACCATATAGTATCCGCTTAGTACAAATAAGAGTCTCTTGTAGTGATATCAGGGGAATTTTCAACCACACATTGGGCACAAAGTGGTAAATGGGTGATTGCTGGCAGATAAAGAGCCCGCTTCTGGCAGTCGTCCAATACTGTGCTATGTGTTTCCCATGTGGCTGACTGATATCTTATTTGGAAAGTTAAATGGGCAACATTTAGTTACTGTAATAGCTTGTTTTTTTTCTGTATTGACACATTATCATTTGCTAATTCACTGATAAACTATAGCTTTTACTCTACGCATAAAAATAAGACATGGTTAACTGGTAGAGCCCTATGAAGTATGTTTACTATATCATACCAACCATGTATTTATTTAATTTAAAGCAAAGCGGTAACACTTTGTTCACAGGCAGAACATTCCATTTATAGTAGTGTTTTTTCTGTGTTTTAACAGTTGTGGTTAGACAGGTTTTTAGTCCTGTCCTCTTTTTCTCTGGTTTTGCACTTAAAAAAGTTTTGCATGAATTCTGATAAAACTTTGTAGGTGTGTAGAGTGGGATCATATTAACGCTTCATTAAAATTTGGCTTACATCCACCAAGGTCTTCAAGGTCAACTTTAATGATTTAGTGGGTGAAAAAAGCCTTATAACTTAAACTACGGTTCTTACAAGTATGGTGTGTATGGTCAGCAAATAGAAAGCATTGCATAAAGATTTAAAATATCATGTCACATCTGATCCCTGACGTCTCCTTCAAGGTCCAGAGACTGATCTGAAGTGATAGCAATGCTACTGTAAACTGTAGTATAATATTATAGAATCAGCTCAAGTCATTCATGTCCTGTTATACACGTTATAGGAGAGGCTATAGGAGAGGCTAAAATGGCTTTTTTTATGTTAAAGGTTGCCGTCCCCTACATTAGACATAGCCATATTGCATTAACAATTTGTTTAAAAATCCTACAATGTCACATCCAAAAAGTTGGGACACTGTCCCAAATGTCAATAAGACATGTAAAATATTTACAGTGAGAAAGTTGGAATCTGATTGGAGCAATATATCTTAGGAGACAGAGGAAACAAAAGCTAGAAAACAGAAATAGTGAGAGCAATATTTTGCAGCTTATTGGGTTAATAGGCAACAGATCAGTAACATGAGTTGGTGTTAAAGCAGCATCTTAGAGAGGCAATAGTTTCTGTGTAGTAAAGAGAGCCGCATGATGAAAGTGGCTCTGCGATCCAAGATCACCATACCGTCAAAGCACAAATGTAGAGGCAGAGCTTATGAGACGAGATGAGTTTGAGTTTCCTGTAGTGTGACTAGTTACAGTCACAAATTAGTCAACCCTCACTCACAAAGAAAAAGCACACAAAGAGGAACCTTTGCCGCTCTGCTTCCGTTCTTTAAAAAGGACATTCAGACATTTCTTTTCTCATCATGAACACATCAAACAGCACCACAGAAAAGGTTTATGCTGGGATCTTTGGCTGCATTATGGTGACAGGTCTGCCACTCAACGCAGTCTCACTGTGGATTCTTCTTCGCCGCCACAGCCTCAAATCACCCAACGCTGTCTTCATGGTGAACCTGGCACTCTCAGACCTGCTAGCCATCATCTCTTTGACCATGAGGATCTACTATCATGCAACAGGCACCCCGCTGGGAATTATCACATGCCTCTTCAGCGTAATATTCTTTCGCAAAAACCTCCGCTCCAGCGCCTCCTTCATCACCTTCATAAGCGTGGACCGACTGCTGGCTGTGGTTTATCCTCTGAGGTCTCGCCATCTTCGGACCTCGTCCAATGCCTGGAAAGGAGCAGCGCTCGTCTGGGGGTTTTTCCTGGTGGTAAATATCCCAGAGGGCATAGGATTTATTAAACACTTACAGAACCACACAGAACACATTTGTTGTCAATCTCATTATTATAAAAGTGTAACACGATCAGCAATTATTTACCTTCAGATTGTGTTACTGGTCACAATGCTAGCAGTCAACATTGTGTGCACCGTTATGGTTTCCTGGACTCTACACAAACATCTCAGTGACTCTGCAAAGGTCAGAAACAAGGTGAACGTAATGCTGATTTTTGCCATCAACTTGGTTATATTCTGCACATGTTTTCTGCCCATGCCACTACACGCAGTTACAAAAAGCAATACCAGTATAACTCCACTGGCATGTCTGACTGTTTTGAACTGCTGTCTGGATCCACTGATGTATTATTTTTCTTTTGACTCCTTCTGGAAGAAAAAAGAGGAAGTGGGAAGAGAACTATAGATTAGTGACCTGCTAGAGTTGTTATCAGATGTCGCATGATACATGCCTGTTTTTTGTTTTTGTTTTTTACAAAGTAGCCCGTTTGTGCACAAGATTCTTAAGTACTTCAACCACATGCACAGTTTTCAGCAGTTAACCATCAATATTCATTTCTTCAGTAACATTTGTGTAAACGCCAGAAAGTAAGAGAACAAAAGCCTTGGCTTGGCTTAGTGGTTTCATGTTTTATTTTTACTGCAACATGAAAACCTCAACCACAGGAAGACCAGTGGCTCATCTGCTTTACTAGAAACTGTGAAAAAAGGCAGTTTCAACACTTTGAGTTTATGCAACTAAGATGTTATTTTTGTCAAGTTCAGTTAATATCCCGATCAGTATCATGTAATTCATTTGTCAGAATTAACAATCTGACATGAGAAGATGTATTCAGACGCACTGAAGTGTTTTTCTTAAAGCCTTCTCCTGAAGTATTTCTCATGCAGTTGAGAAAAACAGTGAAGAAAAATCACATAATTCATTAAATCTACTTTATATTTGTTCAATTCACAACTGAGGAAGCAGCTTGTCTAAATCAGTTAGAGACTTTTTTTTAAAAAAAAAAGCTCCCGGAAGTCACCGCTTGTTGAACTAAATACTGTCAGGAAATGAAACAAACCACCTTTTAACAAACAGATAAGAAAAACAGAAGAAAAATTGTGTTTTTTAGTCTTTTTAGTCAGACTAGCTGCTTTGTTTTTGTGATAAGTTGTCTCCTTGTTGTACATTTTTCAGTTGCATGAAAGAGAGGTCAGTAATGTGGTATAAAAAGAGCATCTTAGAAAGGAAGAGTTTCATCAATCTATAAAAACTGCATCTCCAAATTGTGAAAAAAAATCAGAATAACATCCCTCAATGTAAAATTGTAAAGGCTTGAATATCTCATAATCTACAATACATAACATCATCAAAGCCCAAAATCAATATTGGAGTCCTGTGATTTTCAGGCCTTAATACAGCACTGCATTACAAAAAAGTATGCCTGTGTCATGGAAATCACCACATGGGAACACTTGCAGAAATTGCTGTATGTGAATCATAATCATAATTTACTGTTCCAACAACAAATCTAAGTTAAAGAAAACAAAGCCCTATGTAAACATGGTCCAGGAACACCACCATCTTGTCTGGGCAAAATGCATTTAAAATGCACAAATTGAAAAACGTTTCTATGGTCAGATCAATTCTCTGGACTAAAGAAGAGATGGGCCTTCAAAAGGTTACACTTCTGATAGTATGGGTGTGCATTACTGACCATGGAATTGGCAACTTGCACATCTGGAAAGGCACCATCAATGCTGAAAGTTATATACAGATTTTAGAGCAACATATGCTCCCATGTTGATGACATTTTTTCAGGGAATTTGTTACATAAGACAGCGATAAACGACATACTGGCTCTATTACAGCAGTGTGGCTTCATAGTAGAAGAGTCTTTTTTTATATCACTTGCTGCCATCAAATTTAAAATGGGCTAATATTTGTCTTTAAAAGGTACATTTTCTCAGTTTAAACACTTGGTATGTTTTCTATGTTTTTTTGTGAATTGTTTATGAGTTTATGAGCTTTTCATTTGGGGCTGTTTTTCATCTGCCTGAAACACTTTCTTCCACAAAAAGCCTCTCTAACCTTACGGCTGCTTTAGTCCAATGTACAATAATGTTTAATTCTGCTTGATATTAGGGTTGCTAAGGTTTCAGTTGAAACTTCTGTCAATACAAGTGATTGCTCAAAATGAATTTTAGTTGCAGCCCTGTGATGGACTAGCGACCTGTCCAAGGTATACCCCGCCTGTCACCCTATAGTAGCTAGAATAGGCTCCAGCACCCCTTCAACCCTGAATTGGATAAATAGAGCTGAATGGATGGAGATTTTAGTTGCCACTATATCAGCCCACCTTATGGCACAATATTTAGAGAGGGAGCTGCTGCTGCTTTGCTCTGTATGGCTCTTTCTAAAGTTAAGCCCATGTGTTTCATTGTGGTAATTTGTGCTGTCTAATTGTGATAGATATAGTGTCACATATAAAACTCTCCCACTGCCTGTTACAACTGTTGACAGCTAAATCAATCTTAGCATGTTAGTTATGCTGTGCTCGCCTTTCTTTTGAAAGAAATTTGTGAAGAATGAATTTCCCTTACTTGCTGCCTTTTCTCCCCCTTGTTTTGTTTTGATTCTTTGATTTTGCTTTGATTTGTTTTATCCATGTGCAGTGAAATTGATTTCATTTAGTTAGGTTAAATCTCCAGTAGATACGTTTCTATTGATATAGTTAAACAAATGTTAGCTTGTGTATGTCGCAGTAATGTTGGGCTAATATATGTCAAAGTGTATAAAGATTTTAAATAAAACAAATATTTGTTTATACAGATGCTTTTTTGTTTTGTTTGTTTTCTTTTGTGTAACAGCAAAATGTACATTACTTAACTGTCCTGTAGCTGATGTGGTGTTTCCTGGAGGAAAAGATTGTAAAAGGATGAAGAATTCTTTTTCTACAGTTAAAGCTGAAGATTCATGACAACTTCCAGAAATACCAGTAAAGTTCACCAATGTTTGACTGGTGTTTGCTATAGATTCTGCATTATGCAGTTTTCTGTGATGTCAGAGTTTATAAAAATGGTGGCATGGAACAATTTAGATTTATATTTTAATTTTGTGCTGAATACATTTGCTGTTTAACTTGGTTAACATGTGACCATGCACAGTGGTCAGTAGAAGAAGGTTTAACTCAGCTGACATAGCTGCAGATGAAGATGCAGATACATGGTACTGCACTGTGAGCACGGGGCCAACTAAAGGATGTTGGAAACTTGTGCCACCTTCACAAAGCCTTTTTCTGACAGTTTGATAACTAACATGCACAGGAATAGCCTGCTGGAGGTCATTCTGTGGGAGTCTGGCAGTGCTCGTCCTGCTCCTCCTAGTAGAAATGAGCAGACACTGATCTTGCCCTTTAGGGTGAGGCCTTTCTATGGCCCTGTCCAACTCTCTTTGTGTAACCTCCCATCTCCTGGTATCTCCTCCATATACTCAAGACTGAGCTCGGAGACACAGCAAACCTTCTTGCATGGATGTGCCATCCTGGAGGAGCTGGACTACCTGTGCAACCAGAATTGGCTGTAAGCATCTGGGCTACCAGCAGTGACAAGGACAGTAGCTAAAAACCAAACAAAAGAAAAATCAGTCAAGAGGGATAAGTAGAGAAATGGTCTGTGGGCACTGTGGCTCTCCAGTGCACCTGTTGCCACTTTTTTTTTTATCATTACCATATGTGATGATAGCGCACAAGCGCCACATATTTAAATGTTTTCCAGAAAAAGACTCCAAACGAGGCACATTCACTGTGTCCAGTCTAATCATTTATCATCACGCTGCCACATTTAAGAAATTGTTTCCTGTTCTTCTGTTTAGTTTTAGCACAGGTTATCTACTGTAATAACATGTCTTTCTCTGTTTATTCAAACGGATCATGTCTGTTCAAAACTTACAAACGTATTAAAGGTAACCAGTGTTGGGTAAGTTACTTTAAAATAGTAACTTAGTTACATTACTAGTTACTTCTATCAAAAGTAACTCAGTTACTTCAAGTTACTCGTTACTTTCAAAGTAACTAGTTACTAGGGAAAGTAACTTTGGTTTTACTCAGAATTCTCCTGTTAATGTGTTGCTTCCATAACTTTGCCAGTCTTCTAGCTTGCTTACTTGCCACAAGTGCACTGTGCCACCTACCAATAGAAAGGAAACGATAATGTGCATATTTCCACGAGAGAAATCCCACGCCTGGACCGTCATTGACTGCTGCCATGATTCTAGCCTACGTCACAGCGTCATGTGCGCCTTTTACATCCAACACAAAAACTGCAGTCGTGGTGCTTTGATTGTACTCAGAACTCGGAAATTCTGCCTTCTGAATAGGAAGATGTAGGCAACACCAGACTGCAGATGAGCTGCATACAGGGCTGGACGGGGACAAAAAATCGGCCCGGGCATTTTGACTAGAGACTGGCCCACCATTATAGGAAAAATCATAAAGCCTTTGAATGAAAACAAACGATGTTGTGACAGTGATGCTCACTGTTTTGATGGTATATATGTATCAATCTGTCAATCGTTTGTTGTAAGATTCAGATAATTATTTTTTAAAAGCTAGACATTTTAAATGAGAATAAGAAAGAAAAGTATTTCTTTGTGCCCACCTCTCCCTGTTAATGCCCTACATGGCCCCCCTGGCAAAACTTTGCTAGATCCGCACCTGCACAGTTACCAGCTGTCAGCTACTTAGAAAAGGATCCTGGGGTTATCTGTCTCTCAGAAACAGTTCATAACTTCCCTTCAACTCATTTATGTCACCAAAAAGGTAAACCTGTTTCTCCATCACCTGTTCAGCTCTGATGATTCAGTAAGGACATCTCCTGGTTTCATCTTCATGTTTCCCTCTCACCAGATAACCAAACCGATATCATGACCAGCAGCTTTTTTGCAGCTGTGGCTCCAGCAAACATCAGCTGATACTAGAAATTAATATTAAATAAATTCTAACAACAGCTGCTCAAGCTTAAACGTGCTGCTGTTGTTTAACGCGACTGGTTTCCTCTTTCTGGCACAAAGTGGGCGATAAACAAACAAGAGAGCCGATCAGCTGATCATTGATCAGTTTTCATGATTGAAGTAGAAACGGGAGAGGGAGGGGGGGGAATGAAAGAAGAGGCAGCTGTGCAGCAAACACAGAATAACTCCAGCTTTGTGTCTTTTTCATTGTAGCTGAAGTCCGGGACAAACTGTTCCTTTTCACCTCAATAAGAAACGCGTAATATTTTCTCTGAATACCAGACGGGACGGTTGGCAACTCTAATAACTTATGAACAAAATAAAGTTCAACATCATTAACTTCATAGCACCCACCCAGCTGTATAGAAACTCCGTCATGCTAGCTAGTACGCAGTACGGAAAAAGTCAGAATAACGAAAATAAACTCCACCTAAACTTGGTTTATATCTGACCCAGATAGACTGCAGGTCATAACTTCTTACCTGAAGTTCAGTTCACACTTGGACCGGCGGCCGCCTCGGGTCTCTTTTCCTTCTGCGTCCCCTTTCCCTCATCCACCTGCTGGCCTCCACCACTTGCTAATGTTACAGAATCTGTGGAAGCTCCGCGATAGCCACCACACGAAGTAACGAGTAACGAGCCTATCTAAATCCCAGTAACGACTAACGCGTTCCTGATTTTGGCATAATAACTAGTTACCGTGCTCGTTACCACAATAATAACGTAGTTACTGTAACGCGTTACTTAATAACGCCTTAGTCCCAACACTGAAGGTAACTGAAAACAAACCATCTTGCATCCATCATTGTAAATTCACATGAGCCTAGGCCCTGTAATGTTTCATACTTTTTATTTATTTCATGTAAAATTACGCTTTTTTTTTTCTAGACAGGCCATATCCTGCCTGCAGTGGAGTCACAGTGGTTACAATGGCCTAGATTAAAGACTCAAAAATAAAACTGTCATTTCCTCTATTTCTAAACCATCATGATCTGAGGCTGCAGATTGTGTGAGACCAATCAGTGAGGACCAGAATGAAGACGACACAGGAGAAATTGGTAAAAGAAAACAAGACGTTTATTTTGTATTTTGGCTGACACAAAAAACAAGACAAACCTAAATGCAACAGGGAACCTGAACTGGGAAAATATTTTATAGAAGCAGGGGTGACTTTAGCCCATTTTGGGGGGTGCTTGAATCAAAGCACCCCCAAAGATTTCTTACTTTTTTTGAAAATATTTGCTGTTTGTGTGACACACTACTAAAAATATAAAAAGGATACAGTACTTAATTGAGATGGAACATCTTAACAACAAAAGTATAGATAACCCCTCCGCCCTCCAAAAATGGTTTGTTCCAGCTCCCCTCTCTCCTGCTCTGGCTCTAGCGCTCTTGCTGCCAGAGAGACAGCGGCTGAGACGCAGCGGAGCGGAGGTGGAAGTGCCTGGCTTAAAACAGGACATATTAGCTGCATTTAACTTTCAGTTACTCTTTATATAGTTAGGTAGCAGTCAGACCATGTTTCTTTTTAGCTGAAAAACATTACACCAGGTAACCTGCTGTGTTGAAAACTCGTTTTCCGACTATGTTTGCTACCCTACAATCCGTCCTGCTCTGTAGTAAAATCAGCGATATTTGACCGCCCTGTTGATCTCATTGAAATGTATACAGCCTATTTAAAATCTAAAACTTAACATTGTCCGTAGCCTGCTGTTGTTACCACTGTCCTGTTTGAAATCTAATGAGAGAAACTGGTTATTTTGTTATATGTGCTTGTGCCGATATTGAACCCAAGGTGTTAACTAGCTAACTGACTGGATGCCCATTAACCTTATAACTCCTGTTGTGTGTGTGTGTACAGAGAGACAGCCAGGTTCATAATGGATATGAGGAAGTTTTTTCAAAAGAAGGAGCCACATTCAGGTAAAAGTGTAAGATCAAATGATCCATCAATAAAGGATAATGTTGGATCACTGTTTCAATATTTATATCCTTTATTAGATGTACATGTGGTTTGGTTATTTGCCTTTTGGTTGAAAGTACACCGAGAGATGACCTTTTTATTAGTTATCTTAATAGTATTTCTTAATCTAATTGAATACAATCTATTTGTGTATGAATGTCAGTCCAAAGAGGGAGAGAGGAAAGAGGGGAAAGTACAAGGTCGGGAAGAACCAGGTAAGAAAACAGACAGGGAATACTTGTTGCGGCTTCTCCAACCTATGGCCGCGGCAGGCTAAACATGAGGACACCGATGACGCGCAACAATGAACACATAAAATACACTTCTGTACCATTTGCTCCTTTTATTCCACATGCAACTGTCCAATATGCAAATCAGTGCCTGGGATTAACTATTAGACAAATGCACAGACTGCACAAACAAATAACTGCAACTCACCAGTAACTGCACTAACTACTATGCCAAATTACAACATTGGCCTATGGCATCAATTAGTGCACAAATACACAAAAACCATCAAGTTCCAGTTAAAATACATCAAAATAATTCAAGCTGCGGTCAACAGAAAGTTTTGCCTCATGCTCACCCTACCTTTCTGCTCATCAACATCAGGTGCCGTGAACAGGTGAGTGCAACCACATTTATCATCTACCACACCCATGAGACACGCCCCACACCCGTGCACCAGTACAGTGAGCCAATTTAAACCAACCCACTTAGTCAAAAAGGAACAACTCATATGGCTCCTACAATACTAACAGGCAAAACAGAAACTGTTAAACTGGCAAAGAAAAAAAAAAACAACAACTAATTTTACTCATACAATCTGGAAGTTGTGTTCTCCCTATATTAAAGCTGCTATACAGAATCTGCAAAACAAACTGGGTTGTCAGCCCTGGCACTGCATTACCATATTGAGTTTCAGTCAGAGGAAGTCACGGTTGCCAAAGACATTTTGAAGCTCAAGAGTGAGGCTGGTGCCATTCCAGATATGTTAACATTGTACAATCTTCTGGATAATCGGATCTTCCCCAGACTGAAAACTGTTATTCAGGTTGCCCTAACAAACCCAGTTAGCAGCTGTAGCTGTGAGAGGTCTTTTAGTGTCTTGAGTCAGCTCCATACCTGGCTGAGAAGGACCATGGGTCAAAGCAGACTCCAGCACCTGGCTGTGATGTCAGTTGAGAAAGAGATGCTTGAGAGACTTGACCACCAAAATGTTATGGGTTTGCCAACCTCAAGGTGAGGCGACATAGGTTAAAAGAAAAGAAAAAATCTGCAGAGCCATAGGAGTATCTACAGTAAAGATGTTTTCATACATTGTATACATTTTACCATAGGCCAAGGTGTCTCAGTTTTCTAATTTTTTAATAATATTTTGTACATTTCAAGGACTCTTCTATTTTTGGAGTGTATTTTTTTATGTATCCGTATTATATTATACATACACTTTAAAAGTGAATCTCTGTCCAGAAAATGCATTCAGTTTACTTTTTAATTTCAATTCAATTCAATTTTATTTATATAGCGCCAAATCACAACAAAAGTCGCCTCAAGGTGCTTCATAGATACAGAGAAAAACCCAACAATCATATGACCCCCTATGAGCAAGCACTTTGGCGACAGTGGGAAGGAAAAACTCCCTTTTAACAGGAAGAAACCTCCGGCAGAACCAGGCTCAGGGAGGGGCGGCCATCTGCTGCGACCGGTTGGGGTGAGAGAAGGAAGACAGGATAAAAGACATGCTGTGGAAGAGAGACAGAGGTTAATAACAGATATGATTCAACACAGAGAGGTCTGTTAATACATAGAGAGAGAGAAGGGTGACTGGAAAGGAAAAACTCAATGCATCATGGGAATCCCCCGGCAGCCTACATCTATTGCAGCATAACTAAGGGAGGATTCAGGGTCACCTGGTCCAGCCCTAACTATATGCTTTAGCAAAAAGGAAAGTTTTAAGCCTAATCTTAAAAGTAGAGATAGTGTCTGTCTCCCGAATCCAAACTGGAAGCTGGTTCCACAGAAGAGGGGCCTGAAAACTGAAGGCTCTCCCTCCCATTCTACTTTTAAATACTCTAGGAACAACAAGTAGGCCTGCAGAGTGGGAGCAAAGTGCTCTAATAGGGTGATATGGTACTACAAGGTCATTAAGATAAGATGGGGCCTGATTATTTAAGACCTTTTACTCACTATGAGCATCGTTTTCATCATCGGTTTTTGTTTTTTGTTTTAATTCCAATCCATTCTTCTTTAGCAGCATTTAAATAACCTTTATCAGATTTGATGGTTTTGTTACAGACTTGTCAAAAAAGTGTTTTGCTTTTCTTTCACAACTGTGGGGATTAAATTGTGTTAAAATGTACAAAACAGTGATGTCATGTTTTGTGACGAGGACCCAGGCACAGAGAGACTTGATGAATTTAAGAATCTTATGATTTAATAAAGAAATTTGCAGACTTGCACAGAGAGGGTAAAATTATGATGACTGATAATGGAGATGAAGACAACAGACGATGAGGACAGGGAGGAACAGGGGTTTAAATGCACCAAGGAGACAGTCAGAGGGAACTTGGGACAACTGGAGACATTTAGGGATGCAGGGACTGACAGAGACAGGGAAGAAGTCTTATCGTGATGAGTAAAGTTTACCTTGCCTGAATAGGCAGCTCTCTGGGTGCTCAGCACCCCCAAAGCTCTGATCCTAGAATCGCCCCTGTATAGAAGTAAAGTTTATATTACAAAAAAACCCTCCCCCATATAAATAAACTCAGAGACATTAAAAGAACTAAACTCAAGACTAAATGTAACGGTCTTTTGCATTTGATGTTTGTTAAGCTGTATGTCTGGATTTTGTTC